>NC_091393.1:26483245-26840745 GCF_032191515.1 Phaenicophaeus curvirostris
CTGTTTGCACTTCCATTAGAAGGGCCTGGCAGGTGGCAAATTCTTATTAGAAAAATAGTCAAATAACAGCAAAAGCCAGGAAAGCTTTTGACTTTTAACTTTCAGATGATAAAGATGTTGCTCCCGTTTCTTTAAGACAAAAGGCCAAATGACAGCAAAGGTTAACAAGGATTTTGTAGCTTACTGTGTGGAAAACTCTAACAGAGCTTGCAAGTTTTGGGTCCTAGTTCTAGGACTGCTTTTGCATTTCATGTAAATAAAACCCATCATCTGAAAGATTTTTGTTGCGGGGAGCAATATCCATGCTCCCTACCTTCTAGCCAGCTGGGTTCTTCATTAGACTGTTGTGTCACACTCTCCTTCCTTTTATCTCTGTCTCTGTCATTCTCATCATTTTCTTTCATGGTAGCTCAGTTTCAGCAGGAGAGGCAACAAAGGGTAGACCTGCCCTCTGTGACCCTCCAAGCGCTCAAATGCCAGAATTAGGTGGGAGGTGAGTTGTCCCCCTCCTTCTGGGCCTCCAGGGTACTGTCCTCAGGGAATCCAGCTCTGCAGACTCTCCATAGAGAGTGACAAATCAAGCCATAGGTCTGCACTCAGCTCTGGTGAAGGAATGACTAATGCACATGAATTAACTGCACCTACTTCTGTTGACCTGGTGTTGGATCTGACACTAAGGTGTAATGACTGTGGATAGAACAGGTCCAGCGGAGGCTACAAAGATGATCAGAGGGCTGGAACACCTCCCAAACAAGGACAGGCTGAAAGAGTTCAGGGTGTTCAGCCTGGGGAAGAGAAGGCTCCGAGGAGACCTTATAGTGACCTTCCAGTACCTGGAGGGGCTACAAGAAAGCTGGGGAGGGACTGTTTACAAAGTCATGGAGCAACAGGACTAGGGACACTGGTTATAAACTGGAGAGGGGAAGATTTAGAGTAGATATAAGGAGGAATTTCTTCACTATGAGAGTGGTGAAGCCCTGGCCCAGGTTGCCCAGGGAAGCTGTGGCTGCCCCATCCCTGGAGGTGTTCAAGGCCAGGTTGGATGGGGCTTGGGCACCTGATCCAGTGGGAGGTGTCCCTGCCCATGGCAGGGGGGTTGGAACTGGATGATCTTTAAGGTCCCTTCCATCCCAAACTATTCTATGATTCTACATTTCAGCTAGATAAACCAATCACTCTGAAAACACAACCCCATCTTAGGATGCAAATATAAGTATTTGTCTCAGACTATTGTCTTGGCTTTAGGGCTGGATTGCAGTCTCTGCTGAGTAATTTTTCTTGCAATCTATGATGCTTGCAGCAATTGCATTGTTTAGCATGGGTGATGAAAATAAGGCAAATAAAAGTGGCCAGTATAGATAACTTTGGGTTTTTATATTTTTCACCTGATGAGGGAAACCTTTCTGTAGATAATTAAAGAGTGTTAGAAGAGGAGAAGATTGCCCCGATAAAAGTTTTTAAACCAACAGGATCCACAGTGCTTTTAATACTGCTTGATGGCAAAACATTTTAAATTAAAAGATATAATTTAGATGAGTGTCTGAACGGTAGTCTTATTACATGGCTGTGTTTTATTTTCAGGTGGGTAAATTAAATAACTGAAGAAATTCCTGGCTGCATTGGACCTTTTAACATCTCTTAGTTCAAAGGGCAAGATTACTAAATTATTAAGCTCATTTCAATGATTTTGGCAGTGGAGTAGCAATGAGCAGAGCAAAATGTCCACATAGTTCTGCTAATGTATATGATGGAAGGAGGAACTGAAGAAACGTAGGTGATATAGGACAATGAGGGAAACTCTGACCAAGAATACTGTTTTGCCTTCCCTGGAAGTCTTTTCAGTTATACATATATATATATATATTTCTTTGTCTATTATCTTCACTATATTATGAAGAAAGAGTAAAAGAACAAATGTCTTCAGACAATTTTAGGCACATTTTAAATACTGGCTTTTAATGAAGCAGTTGTTAGATAAGGGAGCATTAAGCTATTCTTGATGCTTAAATTTCAGCATGGTAATGATTTAGAAATGATTCTGTTTTCTCACTTTTTTAGGATGCTTCTTTTCGTGTTGTTCTTGAGTAGGACACCAGCAACAAGCCATTATGTTTATTTTAGCCAAACTCATACACTGAATCACTGAATGACCTGAGTTGAAAGGGGCCCACACAGATCATCAAGTCCAACTCATCACTAAATTCATGTGCCAATGTATGGATGCTGCTATAAGCCAATATGTGAATGGATTTGCAAATATAAAAGCTTATCAGATTAAGCTAGATGTCTAAAGGTGAACCAGGCTACCCAAATCTACACCGTATTGATATTACTACAAGATTTCTGTTGGAACGTTTGTGTTTAATTCATACAGAACAGTTTTCTATACATCAAACAGCTACAATCCAAACTTGCAAGTCTAAAGCAATGTGAATTGTTCATGTGGCTCTCAGTCAACAGGTGCTGAGTTTTGCCTCAGCTGAAGTAAGCACCTGAGACAACATCCAGAGACTCAATTAGATGACTCATTTCTTAGTCCCCTGAATGTCAGCTGATGGAGAAGTGATGCAACTAAATTGTAGTGATGATCCTATATACCTTTCTGGATTATTATTTTTTTCTAACTCTAGTCATAGAAAAACAATAATTAGCAGTCTTGTTGGCAGCTGCACACTATTACCTCAGTAGTAAGGTTATGGAATCTGATTTGTTTGTACTGTTTGTACAGTATAGCAAGCCTTTCTCAAATCAAGATCCATGTTGTGCACTGCTTCACTTCTGCAGCGTTATTCCAGTGCCATCAGGAACATTCGTTAAGTATGACCTTCATTTAATTAGTCCATTCAGTTTCCTTTTGGTATTATTTCCTACTATATATGTATGGGATCTATGTTAGTCACCCTGAAGCCTCTGGTACTTGCTCTAGCCTGACGTTTTATATTTTTTTGTATTGCTGCTTTCAAAAATTTCATGGATTCTCCCTATGGTTCTGGTGCCTCATAAAATTGTTATGTTCTTAAAGATCCTCTATTGTGAGACCTCACCTGGAGTGTTGTGTCCTGTTCTGGAATCCTCAACAGAAGAAGAATGTGAAACTGTTGGAATGGGTCCAGAGGAGGCTACAATGATGATCCGAGGGCTGGAGCACCTCCCATAGCAGGACAGGCTGAGAGAGTTGGGGTTGTTCAGCCTGGAGAAAAAGAAGGCTCCAAGGGGACCTTATAGTGATCTTCCAGTATCTGAAGGGGCTACAAAAAAGCTGGGGAGGGACTGTTTAGAAAGTCTTGGAGTAATAGGATGAGGGGTAATGAGTATAAACTGGAGAGGGGCAGATTTAGACTAGACATTAGGAGGAAATTCTTCACCATGAGGTTGGTGATGCACTGGCACAAGTTGTCCAGGGAAGCTGTGGCTGCCCCATCCCTGGAGGTGTTCAAGGCCAGGTTGGATGGGTCCCCTGGGCAGCCTGGTCCAGTGGGAGGTGTCCCTGCCCACGGCAGGGGTGTTGGAACTAGAAGATCTTTAAGGTCCCTTCCAACCCAAACCATTCTATGATTCTATGATTCCATAATTTATGTCCATAAAGGCTTTAGGATGATGTCACAAGACTTTCTCAGAAGAAAAAAGAAATCCAGGTATTTTCAAGGCAGGTATATACACTCAGTCCTCTGAAAAGAGTTATGCAAATGTATTTCACACAGACTTTTTCTTTTCTGGAGAAGAACAACAGAATAACAACAGGTGCAAACCAGCACCAACTCCAGCTTCTACTTTCTCGTGTAAACATTGACTTTGACTTTATGACAAACATGTGCAAGGCGTTTGTAACCAGCTTAGAAGAGGGAAAAAAGAAGAGTGTCACTTACACCAGATGACCTCGAAGGTATCTTTTTAACTTCCCACTGAGTAGCTCGGCTTTCTAATTAATCA
The DNA here is from genome assembly GCF_032191515.1 of Phaenicophaeus curvirostris. Lineage (NCBI taxonomy): Eukaryota > Metazoa > Chordata > Aves > Cuculiformes > Cuculidae > Phaenicophaeus > Phaenicophaeus curvirostris. The sequence goes on from NC_091393.1 coordinate 26,487,176, forward strand.
CTTGGATACCTAAAAAACAGACTAGAGGAATATTTTGTGTGAATTGCTAACAAATGAGGAAATATAAAATGGTGACAGAAAATGACAGCACGAGCTAGAAAATAAATCCAGATTATTGGAAAATTTCCATCACAAGAAAAAGGACTATATTTACACTGAAAATGCAAATATATGCCTAGATATCAGAAGTCATGTAAGCCTCAGAATCATAGTACAGTGATAACAACTCTATCATAATATCACATGTCCTAAAAAAGAGAAGAAACATATTAAACCAGATATTTTTGGAGTATAAATCATGGTAAAAGAATACATAGTCCCTATGCAGACAACTCTGGAGGTATAAAATTAGCTGTTTTAAAGATTTTGACCGCATTAAACATAAACACAACCTTTCTGCATGACCAGCTTTCTTCAGAAGCCCTGGGAACAGCTCTCTAATGTCACTTCCAGTCAAACTCAAAAGACATGAATCTTATGTTCACTTCTCTGTCATCACCATTTCTTGACCACCTAAGGCCTTTTTTTTCACTTGTGGTCATAGCAATTTGATTTGCTGGGACACACGGAGAAAGCCTAGGAGCCAGACTCCCTGCTTGCTCAGTTGGGGAGAATTAGCCACTAAAAAAAGTGTGAAATAATGGAAACAGCTGAGAAAACACAACACAGTTTCCCTGGTAAAATCGTATTTGGTTTTTGTAACAAAAGAGCCATGGCTTGGGAGCTTCTGGCTGTAGACAGTATGTGGCAGAGAAATGCTTTTCCTTACGGAGGCCCCAACTCTACCACCTTTGAGTCTGAGTAGTGAAGCAAACACACACACACATTCCCACCTAAACAACCGATGTGGTTTATGGAGATTGCTTTATTTGAGCAAAATTTTTTGTAATTACATTTAAAATGAGAAAAGGTGTGAACAAGTTTGCAGACAGCCACGTCCCAGAAGTCCCCTTTCTCAGGTGGGCAGAAGTCCCCTTTCTTTCACTGTTAGAAAGTCCCACACACTTGCAGAGCTTTCTTCTTGCCACATTGAAAACTTTGCAGTTTTCTGTGCAGAAGTCTTAGTTTCAGCAGGAAACATGTGAATTCCTCCCTCGCACCCCTGACTTCTACAGACTCCTAGCAATCTTCAGACCCCGATGAGGAAAATCTGAACCCTCAGTCCTCTGCATCCTGATGCCACAAGCTGGCATTATCATCTCTTCCAAACGTGTTTGTAAATAAAACAGATTGCTTGTGAATTTGATAGTTGTTGTTAGTCTATGCTTACCAGAGTGGATTTCATAGAATCATAGGATGCTTTGAGTTGGAAGGTACATTAAAGATCATCCAGTTCCAACCCTCCTGACGCGGGCAGGAACACCTCTGCTAGATAAGATTGCTCAAATGTTCATCCAACCTGGTCTTGAGCACCTCTAGGGATAGGAAATCCATGACTTCTCTGGGCAAACTATGCCAGTGCTTCCCCACCCTCACAGGAAAAAATTTCTTCTTAATATCAAACCTAAATCTCCCCTCTTTCAGCTTAAAACCATTACCCTTGTCCTATCACTGCACTCCCTGATAAAAAGCTGCTCCTGAGTTTTCCTGTAGGTTCCCCTGAAGCACTGGAAAGCTGCTATAAGGTATCCTGTGAGTCATCTCTTCCCCAGGCTGAACAAGCCTGACTCTCTCAGCCTGTCCTTGTATGGGAGGTGCTCCAGCTCACTCATCATCTTCATTGCCCTCATTTCAACTCACTCTAGTAGATCCATGTCCTTCCTGTGTCGAGGACTCCAGAACAGAATGCAGGACTCCAGGTGAGATCTCAAAAGAGCAGAGTAGGGGGGCAGAATTCCCTCCATCGCCCTGCTGGTCACACTTCTTCTGATGCAGTCCAGGATATGCTTGGCTTTCTGGGCAGCAGGTGCACATTGCCAGCTCATGTTGAGCTTCTCATCTACCAGCACCCAAAGTCCTTCTCTGTAGGGATACTTTCAATCCGTTTTCTGCCCAGTCTGTAATTAAGCTTGGGATTGTCCTGTCCCAGGTGAGGGACATTGCACTTGCGCTTGTTGAATTTCATGAGGTTAGCCCAGGCCCACCTCTCAAGTCTGTCAGGGTCCCGCTGGATTGCATCCCTCCCCTCTAGCATGTTGACCGTAAACTTGCTGAGAGTGCACTCAATCCCACTGTCTATGTCTGTAACAAAGATCATAGAATCATAGAATCACCGGGTTGGAAAAGACTCCCAGGATCATCGAGTCCAACCATTCCCATCAATCACTAAACCATGTCCCTCAGCACCTCGTCCACCTGTTCCTTAAACATCTCCAGAGAAGGTGACTCAACCACCTCCCTGGACAGCCACGGCCAGTGCCCAGTGACCCTTTCCATGAAGACTTTTAACAATGTCCCAATACTGCCACCTCAGGAACACTGCTCATCACTGGACTCCACTTGGACATTGAGCTGTTGAGCACAAGTCTTTGTGTGCAAGCATTCAGCCAATTTCCAATCTTCTTCTCCAATTTAGAGACAAGAATGTTGTGTGGGACAGTGTCAAATGCTTTCCACAGGTTCAGGTAAACGGCATCAGTTACTCTTCCCTTGCCCACCAATGCTGTAGCTCTGTTGTAGAAGGCCACAAAATTTGTCAGACATGATTTGCCCTTTGTGTAACCACATTGGCTGTCACCAATCATCTCCTTATTTTCCATGTTCCTCAGCAGAGTCTCTGGGATGATCTGCTTCATGATCTTGCCGGGCACGGATGTGAGACTGACCAGCCTATAGTTCCCTGAGTCTTCCTTTTTCCCTTTTTAAAAAATGGGAGTTATGTTTCCCTGTTTCCAGTCAGTGGGAACTTCATCCAACTGCCACGGCTTCTCAAATACAATGGATAGTGACTTAGCAACTTCATCCACCACTTCCATCAGGCACACAGGTGAGACTGACAGGTTGGTAGCTCCCAGGGTCGTCTCTTCTAACCCTTTTAAAAATGGGCACAATGTTGCCATGACTTTTCAAATATCATGGCTTGGCAGTCACATCTACCAAATCCCTCAGGACTCTGGGATGCATCTCAAGAGGGAATGGCCTCAAGCTCCGCCAGGGGACGTTTAGGCTGGACATTAGGAAAAAATTCTTCACAGAAAGGGTCATTGTGCACTGGCAGAGGCTGCCCAGGGAGGTGGTTGAGTCACCTTCCCTGGAGGTGTTTAAGGCACGGGTGGATGAGGTGCTAAGGGTCATGGTTTAGTGTTTGATAGGAATGGTTGGACTCGATGATCCGGTGGGTCTCTTCCAACCTGGTTATTCTATGATTCTATGATCTCATCAGGTCCCGTAGACTTATAAATCCTCGGGTGGCCATGAACCTCGTTGTCCTTTACAGTGAGAGGGGGTTTATCCCCCTGGTCACCATCTTGTTGTCCATTGATCCAGGAGGGATGAGGAGAGCAGTTGAAGACTGCTCAGTGAAGACTGAGGCAAAAAAGTTGTTGAGTATCTCAGGCTTCTCTTTGACTGTTGATACGAGGTCACCATTTTCATCCATCAGTGGGGGTACGTTCTCTTTGACCTTCCATTTCTGACTGATGTACCTGTAGAAGTAAACTGTTAAAAATTTCTAAGGAGAGCATAGGTTCTATGGACTTTCAATTGTCTAAGAGCTTATGAGGATTTTATGGGTCTCATCTTTGATCCTATCTTCCTTGAATTATGCTTTTGTTCTGCCTTAAATGGCATGGGTTTTCATGTTTAGTGTAATTAATATGCAGCTAGTTCCTTTAATTTTGACTGCAGCCAAAACACAGAGCAGCTACTCAGTTTGAGCAAGGACATAAATAGAGTGATGTATATTTTTCTCCCAATTTAACTGAAAGTGATTTCTAAGAGATTTAGAAATATATAATGCCAAAGTGACAGAAAGTGAATCCAGCATATAAGCACCTTTCTAATCCTACCCTGGATGGAAATGTTATTTGCACCAATGAAGATAAAATGTAATTCTACTGAAATCAGTGGAGGTTTTCTCAGGTATGTGGGTTGCCATAAGACACAAAGAATGGTGTTGCAGCCTCCAGACAAGCACAGTTTTAGTTATTTAGTATTTAGTATTTAGTATTTAGTATTTAGTATTTAGTATTTAGTATTTAGTATTTAGTATTTGACAGGATACAAAAGTAAGAGTAAGAGCAGTCACCCTTCAACATTCCATAGTCATGATTAGCTGATTGAATTCTTCACTTACAGCAGAAGAGAATGAGAAGGAGAGAACTGGCAGGCAATGTTTTCCTCTTCACAAATATATTTTCAAACATGCTTTCTGAGATGTAAAGAGAAATCACAGGAAAACTGTAATCCAAAGAGAATAAATGAGGGCAACAAACAGTTTAAAACAAAATTAATCTCCTTTTTTTCAAACCTGTCCATGAGACATGAATCCTGGACTCATATCAGCATCTCACTGGACCAGTGCAGACTTTTGAAGGATATCGAGGGGAGGAAACACATTACCAGATAGTGTGGGCAAGATGTTTTTGGTTTCCTTTTCATGGTAATCGCACAGAGAGTGCTTGCTAAAAGGATTTTATAGATGTAAGCCCAAGGAGTGGAAGGAAGCAATACAAATCCTTTATTTGTGGACTTTTCATGTCCAAGAACTGCGATTCAGAAGAAAATGAGAGCCCTGTTAGCTAACCTTTACTGCCTGACCTGTGTTGGCTGTATGGGAGACAATGAGATAATGACAGTAGATCTGGAGCCAGAACAAGGTAGAAGGGAGAGAAGACCCCAGTGACACAGAACAATAACTTTCATGGCTCTCAGGTCTGAAGAAGGTACAAAAAATACTGGATTCTATTGATGCTGAGACACAGCCTTCCCTGTTAGTATATTAGCAGAAACCAGAGGATTTATCTTTTAATTTTTATTTCCCTGAATATGTAATTGAACAAAAACTTCAGGGCCTAATGTTCTGTGAATCTTTCAGACTAGCAAGGTTACTGAAGCATATCAAAGCTAGTGAAGTCTCAAAAATAAATTATTGGGGTACCGAAGCAGAGATATTTATAAAAACTAAAGCCTTCACTTTTAATACTAGTTTTCTTAGGAGAATCTTTAATTGCTATATTGAGCAATTCTGTGATGTGGTAATGTCTAACATATGTTGGCTTGCACAAAGTTGACTGGAAAAGTTGACTGAGTCTAAGTGACTGTTTTCTAATTTGATTATATATGACAATATTAATGGCCTAGCTGTTTATTCGATATATTTAAATTTGTTTATACTTACTTGGGACATATCCAGGATGCAGTGGAAACATGGCAAGTTTAATTAATTTCAAATTTCCAGCTTATTTCCTCTGTTGACGCTCGGCCTGATGTTAGGAGTAATGTTCTTTGTTGTATATGGAATCCATTATCTGGATACTTATCTATCTGATACTTGTATTCTTCTAATTTATATTCCCTCACTATTCTGAGATATAAACAGGCTAAGTCTTTCAGAGGGATGAATTCAAAACCAGTCACACAGTTACACCATTCTCAGTACATCAAGATTTGTCCTGTATTCTCCTCTGAAATACTTTGTTTGGATGTCTGGAATCAGATTTCTGTTTCGTATTAGCTTGATTAATAGACATGTAATTGTTATATAATTGAGCAATAAAGCTTCCTGCTCAGAACAACTTATACACATGTACACCACTTCTATAGCTTGTAATTATCCAGTAAGCCATCCTGCAGTCACTGTCATCACTTTATTACAGTATTCTCTGTTCTTTCTACATGGGATGAATAATGGTGACAACTGATTTTTTTTGGCAATTAACAATCATGTCATATTTTCACAAAAATGTTTTCTCCTATTCAGCAACTCTATAGATGGTCAGGCCATATTAATAAAATAAATTACTTGCAGTTTTATCCATTATTTAATGAATAATTTATATGGTAATAATCGGTCCAGATTTTCAGGTGCTTTTAATCAGAAGAGCTCTATTGGAACCTGGAGAATTTTACGGAATAAAACCAATTGAAAATTTGACCCATCTGCTGCCACAGGATTTAACACGGTATTAATTTTTGTAAGCTAAGATTGCTTTACTTTTTAACTTTTGTTAACTTAACAAAAGTACTCTCAGAATTGTAGTGATATCTTAACAATATAGCATTCATTTTAGTTGATTTAACTGGCTAAGTCTTGGACATCTTTTCAACAAGGCATCAGTTGCTCAAGAAAACATACACTTCTAAGAAAAACACAGACAAACCATGATGTTTTAAGAACAACATAAGGACAATCCCTTTTATATAGTGATCATGACACTCAGTGTCAATCATAAAGCACTGTGCTCTCAGTTCCTGCTCTCTACTATTTCAAATGCAAGATTCACAATCAAAAAATAACTTTGTATTGGCCTTCCCACGGTACCACAGCTGAGAAAGAAGTGTCTTTGTCCCAAATGTCTTTATTCTGGTGATAACAAATACATTCCCTGAGCAGCAGCTCCTGTGGGCAGTAGGTGGATCAACATCGCAGCATGTGCATTATCTAATGATGTTAGGGGATAATTTTAGCGTGTCATTTGGAAAAGATCACAAAATTCAGATTGTGAGGTTTCTGCGTAATGCTCTAGCTTGTAAGCAGACTAACTAAAGTAAAGTTCTTCTGAACTGGGTAGATTTCTATCATATTGTAAAAGCCTTTATAAAAATAATGGAAAAGTAAATAGTTTAAGAGAATTTAATGGTTAGTTTTGACCAAAACTTTTAGAAGAAAAGATAATGTTCTCCGTCGTTACATTTCAAGAAATGTTCTCTCTCGTCCCTTCTATGAGAAACAACAACGGTGGAACTGAATTAAACTGTTGTATGAAGAGCCTTTAACAGCATTTGTAAGGCCCCCTTTTCACTTCAGCAGAAAGGACAACATTCCTGAAAGGAAATACTGAGATTGAAAGCGGCAAAATCTATAAAAGCACCTTCTCAGTTGTATTCAGGGAGATGGGAATTAGTTTGTGGGGTTCCATGTAAGTGAGTGGAAGGAGGAGGAAAGAGTGGAGTCTGTGGAACTGGGCACCAGAAAATGATCTTTTTCAGAGATAATTGGCACCCAAGGTGCCTAAGGGACCCAGTTTCCACATTCTTTTCCATAACAAAAGCTCAGCGCAATACGTTGGTACCATTCAATTATTGTTCTTTTTGTTTCAGAATGACCTGGTAAATATTGAATTATTTTTGATATTATTCACCAAAGGAAAACAAAATGCCTAAAGGAAAAATTAAATCAAAATCTTCAAAAATATATTCACACGGTTTTGGAAAAATTGTTTATCTTCTTCTAATTATTCATATTATCATGGTAATTCATTAAATTTTGTCCTGGTATAATCTCAGTGGCCCTGCCTTGAGGAGAGAGGTTGGGCTAAAGATATCCTGAAGGTTCCACTCAGAATGGTTCTGTGAGATTCTGATTCCCAAAGATTCATACTGAAGAATTTCCTCCTTATGTCTAGTCTAAATCTGCCCCTCTCCAGTTTATCGCCATTGCCCCCAATCCTATCACTACAAGCCTTTGTGAACAGCCCCTCCGCATATTTCTTGTAGCCCCCTTCAGGTACCATTTTAATAAAATGCACCTCCTCATCAGATAATATTACACGTTTGTCAGCAAATTTTTATGAGCGTCGTGGCTGGGAGTTTAGCACAAATGGACGTAAAGTTTTAAGGGAATTACATATTTCATTGCTAGTAATGGTAGGAACAGCTTTGGCAGGCAAAGAATCTTATTAGTGAGTGTTCACCAGGTGTTTGTAAGGATATTTTCCTTTGGGGACAATGGGAAAATTAGAAAATTAGGGTTTTTTCAAATGATAAAGTTCACTGTTTCTTTAATATGAATTGGGAGCGCAGCAGAACCCAATTTTCTTGTAAATAACAGGAGGCAATTTTCTGGCAGGAAAAAACCCACTCCTTGTGGGAAAATGGGCCTCATTGTTAATTTTAAACAGGAATCACAGCCTCAGCTCCCCCAAAAACGCTTTCATTTTTCTGGGTCATTTACTTTTTCAAAAAGGTCTTAAATTCAAAAGAGAAATAAAATTGCAATCAACTGACCTACAATTTCAGGGAGTGTTCTCCATCTAGCAGCAACTATTTTGTAAAGTTATTTCCCAGCTTTGAACACCTTTCCAGCATCAGAAATCAGAAAAATACCAGTCATCCAGGTAGGCAGCAGTTCACATGGAGGACTGCAAGGTAGCAGGTTAATAATGCATCAAATACATGAGTGTTTACTCATTCAATGAGTAAACAAAGATCTATGGTGGGAAAAAGAAGCCAAAGCCAAGTCATTTTAGACAACTACAGGTAACCCTAGGAAAGCATGTTGCATTTCACACTAGTATAAACTGTGTAAAATCATTGTATCCAGATGAAAAATTGATGCTGGAATAGATCCAATGATCATAGAATCATAGAATAACCAGGTTGGAAGAGACCCACCGGATCGAGTCCAACCGTTCCTATCAAACACTAAACCATGTCCCTTAGCACCTCGTCCACCCGTGCCTTAAACACCTCCAGGGAAGGTGACTCAACCACCTCCCTGGGCAGCCTCTGCCAGTGCCCAGTGACCCTTTCTGTGAAGAATTTTTCCTAATGTCCAGCCTATGATGTTGCTTTTTTTCTCATGTTTTAAAAAATTTAATGCCTTAACATTTTTTCATTATCTTGTGTTTTTTCTTTCAATTAAAAATACTTTTATCTAATAATATGAGGTTTTATCAAAATGTCTGCAGCAGAGAATGTGACGGTGGATGGAAGTGAAAGACCATAAATGCTTTCCAGAAGTCATATTGAGTTCACCTTTCATTTTACTGTGTTTCTGAGGATTCAAGATTGTCACTAAAAGGAACTGCATGAATTTTATTTGACACTGAGTGTAATTTGATCTTACTTCCATCAACCAACTTCACTTCAGCAGAATTCTGCCCACTTCCATGGAACATACCTCAAGTTATTTCATTTCACTTTCAGTGAGTAACGGTTGTCCCAATAACTCTAGTTTTAGAATTTAAAAGCCAGAGAACTCCGTAAATAGCTGATGTAGTAGTTTCAAAGTTTTCAGCTCCTAAAGATTTGGGGTCTTAACTTTCTCTTTAGAAATGCCATAGATATAGATTCCTTTACTACCTATAGGAAACTTGCTTTCCTTAGTTACATTCTGTAACCGACCAAGAACCGCTGACCTCATCATTAGTAAAGTAGGATGTTTTGGAATGGTTAACTGAAATGTCATGAGTTCTAAGCAAAGTTACTTGTTTTTCTTGGCAAGGACAGGTATATTCTCTCCATCCTAGCCATCTGTAATCAAGATTCCTATCTGATGACATTTCTGACATTAGGCAGCACAGGCATTTTAATCTGTTTTAAAACAGTAGTCACTGCAGAAAGTGTTAGTAGAGCTTCTAGAAGAATTAAGTCTACCAGAATAGTCTAAAGCCTGCTTAGTCTAAAGTGCACAAAAGACATAAAATGTTGGTTTAGTCTACAGAAAAAGGTGATCAATATTAAAAAAATAGGTGCAGAAAACCAATGTGAGAGCATGCAATAATGAGCTCCTTATGGAAGTATTTTGGTTGTTGTGGGGGTTCACAGTTTCTAACTTCCTTGGTAGGTCTTAACAAAATAACTGCAGTATTGGCAATGTCAAAAGCCAACAATTATACAAGATTTTAATGATCCAAGTTAACTTCCTACGTGTACGTATTGTTCACTGTGAAAAGTTTTGCCAAATTATAGTCATTCCTTTTCCTGTGCCTTCATGAAACTGATAGAACTATCCTGCTGGTAGACCAGTAAATGTGGGAAAAATACAGAAGATATCAAGGAATGTCAAATATTTGCAGATGATATGGCTAATGAATGAGTGAAACAATACGTACTATGGTATTGGAAACATGTATTACTGTTTTTGAAGTTGTTCTCATGGTCTTCCATTTATCATTATCTTCTCTAGACCTGTGTTTGTGGCATCGTTCTGAAGCTGCATTGCATTCTTTCTTTGATGCAGGACTTTGCCACTTTAAAGAATTAATCTGATTTGCCATATTGCTTAATATCTTTTTCTCTGAAAAGCTCTTTCGTGGAAGCTTTCTAAGAAATTATAAAGCACTGGACTTCTAAAATAATGAAGATATAAAAATGCTATTAATCTGTAGTTTTGAGGAACAGTGAAAAACAAGCCCTTGTGTTCTTAAGATATGTTTTCTTAAAAATATTGGAAAATATTAGAAAAAGTGAAACAGTGTATCCTCTAAGGCACTTTCTATATGATGTAAATAATATGATGTCAGCTCCTGTGGAGTGGCAATCAACAGGAGCAATGCAATATTGTGGATGTGTGCTGCTCTAGTTTAAGGTAATATGTAAAAGTGCCTAAGGGGATCACATGGAAGAGGTGTTTGTATACACAAGTGGTGACCAGTTATTAAATATCAACTGTGTTTAAATGACTTGCACATGCAAGAGAACCGGGTGATCAGGCCCAGTCAACACGGGTTCACAAAAGGCAGGTCTTGCCAGACTAACCTGATCGCCTTCTATGACAAAGTGACTCGGCTGCTGGATGAGGGAAAGGCTGTGGATGGATCTTCCTGGACTTCAGCAAAGCCTTTGACACAGTTTCTCACAGCGTTCTGCTTGAGAAACTGTCACCTCTGGCCTGGACAGGCGCACACTCTCCTGGGTGGAAAACTGGTTGGCTGGAGGGCCCAGAGAGTGGTGGGAAATGGTGTGAAATCCAGCTGGAGGCCAGGGACAAGTGGGGTTCCCCAGGGCTCAGTGCTGGGTCCAGCCCTGTTCAATGTCTTTATCAATGATCTGGATGAAGGCATCGAGTGCACCCTTAGTGAGTTTGCAGATGACACTAAGCTGGGTGGAAGTGTCGATCTGCTGGAGGGTGGGGAGGCTCCATAGGGATCTGGACAGGCTGGACTGCTGGGCAGAGTCCAATGGGATGAGGTTTAACAAGGCCAAATGCCGGGTCCTGCACTTGGGGCACAACAACCCTGTGCAGTGCTACAGACTAGGAGAAGTCTGTCTAGAAAGCTGCCTGGAGGAGAGGGACCTGGGGGTGTTGGTTGACAGCGACTGAACATGAGCCAGCAGTGGCCCAGGTGGCCAAGAAGGCCAATGGCATCTTGGCTTGGATCAGAAACGGCGTGACCAGCAGGTCCAGGGAGGTTATCCTCCCTCTGTACTCGGCACTGTTGAGACCGCTCCTCGAATCCTGTGTTCAGTTCTGGGCCCCTCACCACAAGAAGGATGTTGAGGCTCTGGAGCGAGTCCAGAGAAGAGCAACAAAGCTGGTGAGGGGGCTGGAGAAGAGGCCTTATGAGGAACGGCTGAGAGAGCTGGGGTTGTTTATTCTGGAGAAGAGGAGATTGTGGAGAGGAGGGAGCTGGGCTCTTCTCCCAAGTGACAGGGGACAGGACGAGAGGGAACGGCCTCAAGCTCTGCCAGGGGAGGTTCAGGCTGGACATCAGAAAAAAAATTTTCACTGAAAGGGTCGTTGGTCCCTGGCAGAGGCTGCCCAGGGAGGGGGTTGAGTCAACTTCCCTGGAGGTGTTTAAAAGACGGGTAGATGAGAGGCTGAGGGACATGGTTTAGTGTTTGATAGGAATGGTTGGACTCAATGATCCTGTGGGTCTTTTCCAACCTAGTGATTCTGTGATACTGTGACTTCCATGCTTGCGCTTCAACTTGTTGCAAAGGATGTTTTTTCCTACCAGCTACAAAACCCAGTACATTTTTACTAGGTGGTCACTAATCTTAGGCAGATCTTTGACTTTGATTTTATATCCTTAGCACAGATAGATGCTAGAATCTGGAGCAGCAAATACAGTAATAATTCCTTGAGCATTTTTGTACTCATTGCTCAGAATATTTATCTTATGCTTAAAAAAATGCTAAAAAAGTATATTCTAGAATCTGACTATTACATTTGCACTTAATTTCAGAGCAGACAATATTTCTTTTAGAAACACATGAAACCTTTCTGCATCTGTCTGGTCAGGCAAACCATTGATACTAAATGCAATGACACCAGACAGGAGGAATTAAATCCTGATTTTCAAGTAACACAGGTAAAATTTTGGGTCCTTTGAAGTACAATGGAGTTTTTATTTAATTTCAGTGGGACCAAACTTTTTTCCAGCTTCTGTCTCTTGTTTTTTCTGTAATCCTTATTGAATCAACAAACCTTGCTACCTTATTTCGTTCACACTTTAAATGCTTACTGCATTCTCGCCTCTTTCACGCAGATGATACATGCCCAGTTAAGTCTGGACTACCTTTAGCGAAAGCTTCTGCCTTTAAATAGAGTCTCTAGACTGGCAGATTCTGTGCCTGGTTAACCAGCAGGTTGATAGATTTCTGTGTCTATTCATTTCTTGTGTCGCATCCTCACCTGAAGCACGTCATCTCCTTGGGCACATGACGGAATGCCCTCATTAATCATGATATCTGTATTAGTCAGACACTGAGGTCACCTTAGCAAACAGCTAAATGTCAGCAGAGAAAATTCCATGGGCCTAATGGAACTTGCATTTAGAACAGTGATGTCTAGATAAACCTTCCGATTCCTGATGTTATAGATTTTCTGTGTCAGTAACACTCTCTCCCATCTCTTAATACTTAAACACAGTAATATTTAAGCTAAACTGAAATGTACCGTGTTTTGTGAATATGTATTAAATACTGGTGTCTTGTGAATATGTATTAACTACTGCTAACAAAGATTGCAAATTATCTGTGTTTCAGAGCTACTCCTAATGTTGAAAAAGTCTAGAAAGGAGAATCACGGAGTATTAGTTCTTGTGGATCAGAAGAAGTATGCATGGATATCTATGAACCTTTGGCACACCCACAAAATTGTTTTCTATTTTGCAATCCTTTATAAGTTATGTCAGTCAAAACCGGACTTACCATACATCATTTCTGTAATATCTCAATTTGGAAAAAATACAGTAACTTGTCATTTAGTCCACTAACAAAACTCCTTTTATTGGTGCCAGGAATAACTACACGTTTTCAGAAAGAAAAAAAAAATTTTTGCTATTTAAATAATAGATAAAGAACAACCAAAAAAGCATAATCCAGCTATCTTCTCTCTAGGGAAAAATAAAGACCTACAAGCCCAATTTGTGTAGACAGATCCATTAGGCAGGAAGTGAGTACGCCAGAGTCTGTCCTGTGACTCTGAAGGGAATAAGTTAATGTTAGGACTTTGGTGCCTTAAATAAGAAATTGCGGAAGGAAGGAAGGAATTTCAGCATTTCATTATTTCTCATTAGTAATTTGCTATAAAAACACTTTGTCTGGACAAACATTTTACAATACTAGTGTATAAGCTGGAAGAACACTGAGTGTTATAATAAATCTATTACTACCAAGGGGCTACTTTGTGACTCCCTGCACTTCCATCCTGGTTGTGTTCCTTGTTCCCAGGGGCCTTGCAGAGGTGTGTCATTTTATTACGCACCAGGAAAAAAGAATAAGGTGTGGAGTATCATCTGTCTGAAAGTTAGATTCTCAATAGAGCTATGTACAAGGAGATTTCTAAGCCTCAGAAAACTGTAATCTTCTATGTCTAGATACAGATATAACTTTCCACCACTTTTCTTTTATTGATCACAATGGTCCATGCTGCCACTTTTTTAGGCACAAAAATTTTGAGTTTCTACAGGAGTTTAGACCCATCTCCTTCCAGGCCAGCCAAGTGTGAAAGTAGTGTACTGTGGTGGATATCCTGACACATTATGTACACAAATTCAATGTTCCCCACCTTAAGAAAGTGCATATGGATAAGATTTGGTTATCAAGTAATAAGATTATGTATTCTTTTTTTTTTTTTTCTGTGTGTGGCTTTGAAGTCAATGTGGAAATACAGAATCATAGAATAATTTAGGTTGGAAAAGACCTGTAAGATCATCAAGTCCAACTGTCAAGCTAACACTGGCAAGTCCATTGCTAAACCATATTCCTAAGTGCCACATATAAATGTGCACTTACAAACATACACAGTTCCTAATCTATTCTTCCACTGAAGACAATGCCAATCTTTCCAGTGACAGTAATGCTGGTTGACTGGGGCCATGTGCCTTCATGTTCACAAGGTCATTTTAACTGGTGTTTGTATGATACTTATAAGATGGCTGGTGTCTGTGTGTCTAATTGTTCTTGGCGTTGCCTTTCTTCTCTTTCAATTTGGAGGTGCAACCTGAAAGCCCATTTCGTGCACAAAGGTAAAGTAGGAACGGGATGAAGGATAATGACAGAGAAAAAAAAAAAAGAGAATCATAAGTGCAGTATATAACAAAAGCCTTTTTTTTCTTGTAATGTAGGACAGGTTTCTCTAGCCCAGTAAAAGCCTGAATCCCTTAGGTATTTCAAAAATCTCACTTTGTTTGCCTCTGACAAGGCTGTTCTCACAGATGGCTCTGACGTACTTCTGATTGCTTATGAAGACCTTAGGACCCTGCAAGGAACATGCCTGATACAAAGCTTTTGTGAAAATTACCCAGCTCAGATTTCCTGGAAATGCAGTCACAATGGTGCATGAAAGAGCAAAAGACTAAGGGTGTGATACAATTTCATCATAGTTACACAGGGATGGATCACTTCTTAAAAACACAATGGCACTATGTTTGTGAGAGATTCAGCAATGCCTGTATTATAAATCAGTCCTACAAGGGTGACTGTGCATCTTAAACTTCTGTGACATAAAGATCAAAAATCGCAAACTGGTCTTTGTTATTTGTGGTGAGTTATGCAACTGTTTAACAGGTTTATTCACAATTACTGTACATTAAGTTCCTTCCAGAAGAGTAGGCCAGGCTATAGAGAGGAAGGGTGGTTGGTTATTTTGTTCTTCTTGCAGCACACTGGGTCGCACCAGAAATGGTCTGCAAGGAGGGGAATAATTTCTCCCCGTATAGTAGCAGGGGTGCTTCATGGGAAGGCCATTTTAGGCTTTGTCATGGGGTAGGGAGAGTGAAAAAAGAGGACCAGAAGTCATCTCAGCAAATTAACTACCTTCAGCAAGGGCAGAAGTTGTCTCAGGAAGGAAGATTGCAGAAGAGAGCAGGAAGCAGGCATATAGCCTGGCCTGAAGACTGTCGAATGTCACAACTAATGCTCAGAACCCAGAAATTAGTCTGGAAATCATTTTGTAACCAATAAAACCTCTTGAAGCTGTTCAATTGAAACCATGATGGGGAGAAAAGGTACCAGTGCTGGACAGAGAAAGTGAAGGTGTCCTGCTTTGTCTTCTACTTAGACTTAAACATATGTGTTATGCTTTCCATGTTCTGTGATATCCAGCTTATGTCTGCATCAGATTACATCCTAGTAGTGAAATCTACGTGTTGACGGGGAAGAAGTTTTCTCTCAGATGTTGGTGTGA
This sequence comes from Phaenicophaeus curvirostris, assembly GCF_032191515.1. Lineage (NCBI taxonomy): Eukaryota > Metazoa > Chordata > Aves > Cuculiformes > Cuculidae > Phaenicophaeus > Phaenicophaeus curvirostris. Next base: position 26,502,633 of record NC_091393.1, read on the forward strand.
CTACTAGCACTGAATTTTTATATCATGGTATCCAAAGCTCTGCCGTAAGTGCTAGGTACAGGGGAACCCTACAGTTGGTATTTTAAACATTTGGGAACTCACAGGACTTCATCCTGCTAGTCATTATCTACTAGTAAATTTACATTATTTTCACTGGGATAAAAGTAATGAGGTGTGAGGATTAAGGACTTAGCAGGCAGGGTAGAAAGCTTTTCTAAGGTTTCTCTTTCCTATACTCAAACATTTTTATTCCAGACTTGCCAACACTCAGAGACTTTTGGTGTGATTTTCTATGCTTAATGCAAAATGAGCGTGACAAAAACTGTACGTGTTGGCCTTGCTTAACATGCACTGTACAGTAAGTCTGAGCATGCCCAGCTGTGCTATGAACTGCAACACTGGAGACTTGTCACTTGTTGACATTTCCATGGCAATCCATGGCAGTACAACTGTAGAGCTCTACTGTAGCAGTCTAACTCACTTTAGCATAACTCTCAGCCAGTCAGAATACAGTGGCTGCACAGCATTAAACAGTCAAGAATTGCGTAGCATCATTTCTTCTTGATCCAATCCCTAGCAGCAACCACACCCTTCTCTTTATTCTACGTATTCACAGTCCTGTGGTTCTCAGACCCCTCTGTACTGTACTGCATACAGTCCTGTGCCTCAATCAGATAAGTTTTTTTACTTATGTACTTCTCTATGAACTCTACCCCTTGCTCACAAGGTGACAGAAGACACCTTGTATTTCAATACTAGTTAACAGCATGTGATGATCCCTGTGTCCCAAGCTGCCCCTATAATAAGTACCTGCTCCCCATAGTAAGTACCAAATTAGTGCTTGGTGGTTCACAATTGTGAGACCTCATCTGGAGTGTTGTGTCCAGTTCTAGAATCCTCAACATAAGAAGGAGATGGAGCTGTTGGAACAGGTCCAGAGGAGGCTACAAGGATGATCAGAGACTGGAGCACCTCCTATACCAGGGACAGGCTGAGAGAGTTGGGGTTGTTAAGCCTGGAGAAAAGAAGGCTCCTAGAAGACCTTAAAGAGACCATCTAGTACCTGAAGGGGCTACAAGAAAGCTGGGGAGGGACTGTTCACAAAGGCTTGGAGTGACAGGACGAGGGGCAATGGGTATAAACTGGAGGGGGCAGATTTAGACTAGACATAAGGAGGAATTTCTTCACAATGAGTGGTGAGGCCCTGGCCCAGGTTGCCCAGGGAAGCTGTGGCTGCCCCATCCCTGGAGGTGTTCAAGGCCAGGTTGGATGGGCCTTGGGCACCTGATCCAGTGGGAGGTGTCCCTCCCCATGGCAGGGGGGTTGGAACTGGATGATCTTTAAGGTCCTTTCCAACACAAATTATTCTATGACTCCATGATGCTATGATTCTATACTGCCTCAGTTTTTTGACTTAAATAATATGTTCCAACAAAAATATAGGAGATATAGAAACATGGAAGAGCAAGTTAATTCTCTTATTATTTGATCAATCTGACCGTTTGAAGTCGTGATTTCTCTTTCACTCCAGAAGCCTGCAATTGCCTCTTTGTTTTACTTCTTTTCTCCCCATCATTTGGGTTGATTTAATTTAACTTGGAATGTTTCATTGATATCATTCCCTTTCAAAGAGCACAATAACAGAAAAAAATATGCTGCATCCATAAACACAACTGAAGTTTGGCAAATTATTTGCCTTGTGGGGATCAGTACAGAGACGGATAAAAATAAGACAATTTTAATCAATTTAAACTGAGGAGGAAAAGTATGCTCAGCAGCACCCAGAGGCATAGGAGGGGTGGACAGCTGCTTTGAGGTCAGGAGAATCCCTGGGTTACTGTAGGAGCTAAAGAATGGTGAGGGGTGACTTTCTGCTCTTTACAGAGTATTCCAAGTGAATTTGATAAAAGCTTTACAGTTTCTTCAATGTAGATATGTATTTTTACCATATGACCTTTCTGTATTTAAGATGTGTAGTAAAAAGCTGGATGAGCATGTTTGCTTTTAAAAAAGTCGTCGCTCTCATAAAAAGTTTGTAATACTTAGTGATTGTTGGGGGAAAAAAAACATAAGTTTTGGGCATCTTGCTGGAAAACAACTTTTCCTTTCCTTATGCAAAATTTCTAAACCTGAAGTAACTCCTGCATTTACCAAGACAATTATTTATGCAGATGCTAATATTTTGATAATTACTTAGCATCTATTGTTTAAAGAAAAATCATATATACGCACCAGGAATTTAGGCTACTCTGTAGTTCCATGGTAGGGCAGAAGATGGAGAGAACCCATTTCAGCTGTTCCTAGATTTCAGCAACAGCTCAAACGTTGCTGTTGTCTGACTGTGGTAGACCACAGGCACTACTTCATAACTTGACTGTCACAAGACATAACCACAAATATCTGGCTATAAAAAAACTAACATGCTACTAACTAAAGAAATAGTTGTGCTATTTTGGTGGCATTGTTAATTTAAGTATTTTCCCTCCCACCACACAGAATTCTTTGGCTCTCTTAGTTGTGATGTGGCAAAGGACCAAAACAAAACTCCAAAATAAAAACAACATCTTGACCTCCCTTTTGGTAGACTCAGCTGATGTAACTCCTTTTATTTCTTAACTGTTCTTGCACCGTTTTGTAGAGATACTGTACACAAAACAGTATGTAGGTGGGACCGTTACCTTAACTACAAGCTCCAGATCACAAATCTCCTCTTTAGACATAATTTTCTTATACATAATTGCATTGTACCAATAAATACAACAGCTTAAAAAATACTTGGAGAGGACCCTAAGTCTTTTTAATTCCCTCATGTGCCCTTTCCACTGGACTGCTCTACCACACCATGATGTATTGTCCCAGTTAAGCATCTTCTGTTCCCGTTCAGCAGAGTGAATTAATGTTATGAGATGCGTTCTGCTAATAGAGGTGTTCTTTTTTCTAATTTAACTAGCATAAGGGCTCAGATTCGACCTCTTACTATAACTAAGTATCTTTCTGCTCCAGCACCTGGAGTTAGAGAGCTCCAGGCGTCTTCTTACCGTGATTACTCTGCCACATTAAAGTTAACCCTGAAATCTGGAAATTCCTAGTTTGTTTCAAATTGAACAATGCAGAATATACTCTCATACTTACTCATGTGATATTTTTACTGTTCTGTCATTGGGAAAACAAAATATTTAGAAAAAATGAGAACAAATTTTGAAAACCCTCATCCCCATCCTAAAAAAGCCAGTTGCCAGTCTTACAGTTAAGTGCCACAGTCCCCATCCTTGGCACTCATGGGAAAACCTACTTCCAAGACGGTGGCCCAAAGAACTTCGAATACCAGCAGCTACCTCAAACCCGTGTGGTTCAGTGAGGTCTACAAGGACTGTAACGTATCGTGTTTCTAGCCTGCTGGCTAATGAGAAGAGAAATTCAGTGTCCATGTGTCTCCTCCCAAGTGACAGGGGACAGGACAAGAGGGAATGGCCTCAAGCTCTGCCAGGGGAGGTTCAGGCTGAACTTTAGGAAAAAGATTTTCACGGAAAGGGTCATTGGGCACTGGAACAGGCTACCCAGGGAGGGGCTTGAGTCTCCTTCCCTGGAGGGGTTTAAGGCATGGGTGGACGAGGTGCTGAGGGACATGGTTTAGTGTTTGATAGGAATGGTTGGACTCGATGATCCGGTGGGTCTTTTCCAACCTGTTGATTCTATGACTCTGTGATTCTCTTTCACAGCTGATGTTAAATAAGACAGAAGCCTTGTGCTCTGAGTACTCAGTGTCACTTAGGGAAAGGGTCTTTTGTCTGCCCTTTGCAATGGTCCAACTCTACTTCTGGTGTGGGAGGAGCCTATGTTCCTTTCTGTGTGGGACTAGCACGTTCCTTTCAGCCTTGCATTTAGAACTAGAGACTTTATTCTATTCTGTACATCTCCCAGAATTCACCTCTATTGTAGATGCTTTTTTACAGCTTGCATATGCTTACATTGTTGGGCTTTTTCCACCTCATGGTAAATTAATAACTGATGGTAATAACAACTCTCTTGTTCCCTGCTTTGGTTTTACAGGTAGTTGTCAAAATAAAGAATAAACAATACAAGAATGTTGCATAAACCACACGCGTATCTTTTATAGCATATTGCTGACCACAAACTTAGGAAATGAATTTCCACCTTTTGACTCTTTCCATTGTGTTTCTTAAGAGGAACAAGGGAAACAAACAAACAAACAAAGGATTTCATTGTATCTATGGTCCCTTCCCCTGCACTACTTCTCTCTCAATTCAGCCGCAGACTTATGCCTAGAATATCAGCTCAACACTGCTGCCAGACAGCACAGGTTGGTTAAGGTTGTGCTTAGTATATAGAATCCAGAATAGGATTTTCCTCAGGTAAAAAGCAAAGCAAAGACATTTCCAGCAAGGGTGACTGGGTGGAAGAAAGAAACAGTAAAGATGAAGACAAAATAGCAGGGACTAGAATAAAATCGTTGGGTCAGAGAGATTAGAGTTTAAAATAAATTAAAGCTAAGAACACCTATTGTGTTCTCTGCTTTGTTTTTACAGGTTAAAAAAAAAAGAAGGAAAACGTGGGCATTTTGTTAGAAGAAGAACTGAAATACTTTAACTGAATAACAGTTCATCTGTAGTCATGCTTTAGAGGATGATAGAAATGCAGAACACAGTTGCAAAACATAAAGAGAAATGATGACAGAAGGCAGGAATATTTGAGAATGTCAAAACCTCAGTGACCTCCAAGACTGTACCAGCTCTTTTCCCATCTTGCATATATTATTTGTGTGAAATGAATAGCATGTAAGGCAACTTCAGAGGATTTCAGGTACCTGTGGTATTCTTTTCCTCTGGGACTATCAAGGAATCTTTTATCTCTCTATCTCATTCCCAGCCTGTAAAGTCTCTGGAGAAAAGTCCAGTCCCTGGATGGGGAGATAGATGTGCAGGCACTTAAAAAATCAGTATCAACTGATCGCAGATGGAGAGAAATCAAACACCACTGATTTGTATAGAGAAAGCATCAAGGTTTCTCTACAAAATTTCTAGCAATAGGGGTTTGATTTTTAAAGGTATCTCATATTTGTGACTTGGCAGCAATTATGTCCTACACTTCAGGTAAGGACATAACACGGGGACATTTCCTCTCTTACAAAGTCATGATATGGAGATAATTTTCTTAGGTAACAAACCCTCTATAACTCACATACTGAAGGGAGATCCTTGCACTATTTTTGTCTTGGTAAATATAAGAATACTCTTCTTTGTCTTGCACTGTAAGAAGCATTTATACCTCCCACATGAGGACAGGCTGAGAGAGTTGGGATTGTTCAGCCTGGAGAAGAGAAGACTCCTAGGAGACCTTATAGCGACCTTCCAGTAGCTGAAAGGGGCTACAAGAAAGCTGAGGAGGGACTTTACAGAGGCTTGGAGTGATAGGACAAGGGGGAATGGATACAAACTGGAGAAGGGCAGATTTAGAGTAGGCATTAGGAAGAATTTCTTCACTATGAGAGTGATGACACACTAGAACAGGTTGCCCAGGGAAGCTGTGACTGCCCCATCCCTGGAGGTGCTCAAGGGCAGGTTGGATGGGCCTTGGGCACCTGATCCAGTGGGAGGTGTTCCTGTCCATGGCAGGGGGTAGGAACTGGATGATCTTTGAGCTCCTTTAAAACCCAAACTGTTCTATGATTCTATGATTTTGATTGAAATTCTGGTGTTGATAAAGCAAATACGATTCTGCTCTTGACTTCACCAGAGTGAAATTTCATGGTCTATTTGTTACATGGTGAAATGCCCATATACAGATACAAATATGCCTTCATCAGCAATAGTATAAATTTGGATTACTTCTATTCAGCACACATAAACAGAGATTAACACGTATATGGGTCATTGTTCCCAAAGCCCAGAAAAATGTATCTCCTACTGGCAAAAGTTTCAGGGAAAAAGAAGTCAGCAAGTGAAAGTGGACCAGTCCCAGTAGATCTTTGCAAAGAACTTCTCATTAATTCTTAGTAAGATACCAAATAAACTGACTTCTTTTCCAGTAGTGATACATACAGCATAGCACGATGACTGGAGGCAGCTCCTTTAAGAAGAGAAGGACAGCACTGAGTCACGTATTGTGAGTGACAGCTAGCAGGGCAGCTGGCTTATTGCTGTGGACCATGGCAGTCACAATCCATGAGAAGGTTCTTTTTAAAAAAAACAACCACAAAAAAAGAAAATATTCACAGTATAAACAAAGTACTCCTTAAATAGCTGAGTTTGTGATTAAGAGTGTAACAAATCTGGAAGCTGGAGTGAGACTGAGGACATTTAGAGGAATGCAGCTGTACAAGGCACAGAATAGTGGAGAAATAGGATTCGTTGCCTGAGATGAGAGCAGGCTGACCTAGCACTGGTTGTATCCTTGCACATGACAAGGTGTTATTGAGCAACTCTAAGTTACAGCAATTTTTTTTTACTATTACCTGCAGCAGGAACAGTCTAAGCCTGTTTCTACAAAGGTTATAAAAGAATGCCCAGGTTTCTCTATCAGGATCATCAAAGCCAGACTTAGTTCTCACAAACCACACTCCTTACAAAGAGCTAAATGGAAAGGCAGCGTGAGTCTTGCTAATGAGAACAACTTTGTTATTTTTCAGAGTACAAGAAACAGGATGATCACAAGTGACAGGAGAACACTATAGAGCAAAGATTATGGAAACTGAATTAGAGCAGCCTACTAAGAATGGAAGCCCTAGACAAATAGCCTCGAAAGATTTCAAACCTGACAAGCCCCTGTATAGACAATTCCAGGGTCACAGATGGCTTGGAAATTCTACACAATAAGGTAGGGTAAGTTTTATTAGTCTGGGATATCTAAATGAAAACAGAGCAAAGTGGCACTACTGAGAGACAGAAATATATACATGATTCAGGAAACATGTGCAAGGTTGGAACAACTAAACTGGGCAGAGACATGGTCTCTCCTTGTTTAAATTTAGAAGAATCTTACTCTTTTGTTACTTTGAACATAAAGCCATCTTTCTCCACTCCATCGATCTCCAATCCAACAGGTTGCCCAGGGAAGCTGTGGATGCCTTGTCCCTGGAGGTGTTCAAAGCCAGGTTGGATGGGGCCTTGGGCAGCCTGATCCACTGGAAGGTGTTCCTGCCCATGGTAGAGCAGTTTGGAATTAGATAATTTTTAAGGCCCCTTTCAACCACTCAATGATTCTATGTTTTAAATAAATATCTCAAGAAACCAAAAGAACTGAAATAGATTTTCTTGTATATCCAGTGGATTCCCTGAAAGTTTACGTTTCCATCACAGCATACAAAATTAATATTTAGGTCCAAAATATCAGACTCGGTCATTTCTGTTACACTTTTCTGCTTTTCTTTTTTACTTTTATGCACCACGATAGTATTAAAGCTGACCTATAACCACTCTTAAAAGGTTTAAGTTTATATGAAGAGCCGTTTTAGGGAAAATTTAACTTGCCTGTGGCTTCGAAATGGAGCAAGAGTGAAAAAATAAAATAAATCAAATCAGGAAAAAAGAAAATGCTTAAGGCCACTCTGAGTAAACATCATGCAATTTGCTTATAAAAAGAGAGAAACAAGATATTACCACCATGAAGTAAAATAAATTACCAAAGAAAAATAAATTAATTCCTCAGATGGACAACAAATGAAGCAACTTGATAAACAGAAATTGGATGATCCCCTCATGAAGAAATCATAAGCTCAGGGAATATTTATAATAATTTCCTAAACATTGTGAACTATGAATGAGAATTTTAAAAGAGTTTACAGGTTTTCTTCAAAAAGTGTCAGTGGGAAATTCAGCTGAAAAACGTGATCTCTGCTACATGCCTAGTAATAATCCACGGTGGTTAAAAGAACACTGAGTGCAAGTATAGTCATTACTAATGAAATGAGAGAGCTGTAATCAAATACATAAGTCATCAGGTAGAACAAGGGTGTCAAAACAGATCTGGTAAACAGACAGATGTATTAATCAAGACAACATTCCAAGTGTCATTAGCAGGTGTTCAACTGAAAGGATCTGCAGGTATAGTGCTGGATACAAAGCAAATCTTCATACAAAGACACTTTTTTCCTAAAGATTACTAATTCACACCAGGCAAGGCTTCAGAGTTAACAGTAACACTGACGGTACTCTGTGTGTCTAAATTTGACTGGAGGGTGGCTTGAAAGAAAAGTTGGCAGTGTAATTGAAAGAAAAAAACACAAGAAAAAAATGCTTTGTGCGTTCATTTCAGTGATAGAGCGTAACATTAAAGAACAGAGATATCTTACCTGTTGGTGAGTAGCAAAAATGTGTATCTCTGAGTAGGATACCAGACTTATTGAAGAATGTTAGCCATTAAAGTAACACTGGACATCATAGTAATAAATTGATCTGAAATCCTTTGGAAAAGGTCAGATGAAACAGGAATCTATTTATCACCATGTACTTTGAGGTAATTACTGAGATATGCATTCATAGGCTGGTGAACTGTGGGAAGATGGATTAACTTCTGTGGGCTTCAGTGACACTGGTAACGCTATTATAGTGAGTCAGTAAATTGTTAACATCCCTTTTCCACAAGAAGAACAACTCTCGTATCAGTACTTTAAATGAAATGAATCCCCTTACAGCGATCCTGGCTGGGACCTGCCTGCCCGGGGGGCAGCTCTGCTGAGGAGGTCCTGGTGGGCAGCAAGCTGAGCCTGAGCCAGCAGTGAGCCCTGTCAGCACTGACAGCCAAGAGCATCCTGTGATCTATTAGTGGGAGCAGAGCCAGCAGTGTGAGGTAAGGGACTATCCTTCTCTACTTAGCACTTGCTGCATCCATCCGTGGAGTTTTTCAAGACCTGACTGGATAATGCTCTGAACAACCTGGCCTGTTCCCATGGATGACCCTGCTCTAAGCAAGAGGTTGGGCTAGAAACCTCCTGAGGTCCCTTTCATCTTTAGTTATCCTCTGATCCTACAGTCCTAATCAAGGGAAAAGATACCATTATCTTAATACAATGATGGACAAAAGGAGAATATATGAATATAAAAGGGTTGTTATCATGCTCTTCCCATGTTATTTGCTTGTTTAGAGAGGAGAAGAGAAGTCTCCAAGAAGATCTTATAGTGACCCTCCAGTATCTGAAGGGGCTACAAGAGAGCTGGGGAGGGACTGTTCACAAAGGCTTGTAGTGATAGAACTAGGGGCACTGGGTATAAACTGTAGAGGGACAGATTTAGACTAGACATAAGGAAGAATTTCTTCATGATGAGGGTGGTGAGGCACTAGAACAGGTTTCCCAGAGAAGTTGTGGCTGCCCCATCCCTGGAGGTGTTCAAGGCCAGGTTGAGGTCCCCCACCAAACACATCTGCGGGATTATGGTTGTACTCAATGATCCGGTGGGTCTCTTCCAACCTGGTGATTCTATGATTCTGAGCAGCCTGATCTAGTGCGATGTCTCTGCCCATGGCAGGGGGGTTGGAACTAGATGATCTTTAAGGTCCCTTTCAACTCAAACTAGTCTATGGTTCTATGGTTCTATGGTTCTATGATTCTATGATTATATGATTATATGATTTGCTTTGGAGGAGAAAGATGATACATGATCAATATGCATAGACAACTGAAAATTAGCCCCAAAGACCTCTGGCTTTTGAGAAGTTTTAAAGGATTCTAACTAACATAGGCAAAAGCTTAGCATGTGTTTTTTTCTGATTAAGGTGAATCTCATCAGAAGTTTGTGATTATCATGTAGGTTGTGGCGTAAGACTCACAAAGAAAGAAGTCTTCCACACCCTGCATCATTTTAGCACTGTTGGAAAATTGCCCAGAGAACTCCAGTAGAGAAGTAACACTACCATGGTATTTCACGTGGCCATACCTGCAATTTCAAATATGCTGAAAATGATAGGAAAGTTATAAAGAAGTGTGAGTTTCCTAAAAAGCTGTATATCTTACTGTGGAAGGAGAAGGCCAGCTGGGGATTGTGTAATAAAACAAAAGACACAGCTGCTCCTCAGACTTTAAAGCAAAATGCCCTTTTCTGATGAGGGAACATGAAAAAGCAAATAAATACCTGCATGCCTGCGCCCTAAGAGGACTATAACCCAATAACGGACTTAGATGTTTTTCAGTCCCAGATACCGTGCCTTCTGTGGTGATCCCAACCAGACTGTTGGAGTTATCAATCCACACAGCAACTGACCTGAGTAGGTGCAGGCATGTGCTTTACCACATGTATTACTTGGCCACGAGGACTGTGCTGAGATAAACAAATTGCTTGATGTAACGTCACCAGTGATGGTGCCACCAGCGTGTCTTTGTCTTTATTTTGAAACAAAACACCGTATTTTCGTATAAACATCTTTTTGCCCCGCCATAGAAATGATCAATAGAATTGTTTACACGTAGAAAAACCTCGTAAGAACTCTAAGGACTGCACTGCTGATGAACATCACCATGGAGAGGATACATACCATGTGCCATGCCCAGACCAAAGTTCTGTCAGATGTTATATTGTCACGGCATTTCCAGAATTAGAATGGGTATAAGATTTTGTAGCTCAGTATATCTTTCCTGGGATGCTACAATAATAATAAAGTAATTGTCTTTCTTGAAAGTCTGTGTGTTTTTCTTGTTGGGATCCAAAACTAGCCAGCACCTTCAGGTACAAAACACCTTACAAAAGAAAATTTCAAGCTATTAGACAGCTACTTCTTAGCTAATTGTGAGCAAGGGAAGACCAAAGAGCTCTAAAGCAGTTGATTTGCAATTTCTTTAGTCCCCTAATTACAGCCCACCCAGGCTCAAAACACTCTATATGTCCCTTCTTGGGTAATAAAGCTGAAGACAACCCAGTACCAGTACCAAGATAGCTTTTTTTGTCATTGTATACAGATGAAGTTCTCTAGTACTTGTGGAGGAGTGAAAAGAGAAACATGAGGCTCCAGTCTGGACATAGCCTAATACAGGAGAATTCAGAGATTATCTTTTCTTTACCATTTGCAGCTTGAAATAACACTAACCTGATCCTTTCCACGTCAGCAGATCAGCTAGGTGGTTCTAGATGAATCTGAGGGCACTCAGATTTCAAACTCACCACAAAATACAGTTTTAGGTAGCTGGGGAGATAATCTTCAGCTGGCACAGGGCTGTGTAACAGGCAGAATGCATGTTGAAAGCTGTCCTGAGCTCTCCACAAGCTCTAAAATCCCCCAAACAACCTAGGGAGGTAAAATGCATTAAAGTTAGAGATTGCATGACTGACAGATTTATAGTGTCAAATAAAAGTAGTGACATATTGAACTAGAAGGAAGAAAATAATGGAGAAAAAAAAGGAATCCTGTGAAGTTAGATAATTTCTATAAGGGTGACCAATTTTGTATGTGTTCTGAGATGCAGGATGTAGGACCTCCAGGGCCCACTTAAGGTGCTAAAATAATGTAGGAAAATAAAGACATACAAAAAGAAATGCTTCACTAGGGAACAGAGCAAGCAATAAACCTAGCCAGGCACATTGGTTTTGGCTTACGATGTGAGAGAACATGCAATATTTTATCACAAGAGCTTATGAATGTGTGAAGCAGGAAGCCCAGATATACTTAGCAGACATAATTATTATTTCCCCAACACCAACTTTCTTTCTAGTCTCATTGTTTCCTGATTTGATTATGCCCTGAAGCACAATAATCATTCCCCTTATAAGTGACTTTATCTCTGGTGACTCCACATGAACATGTTTTTAATACTATTGTACAGTTATATATCACATGGAAAATCCATACACAGGTTAGCTACACAGTTTGTAAACACATTTTTGTCTTCCTTCCCATTAAATTACACTTTGTAGCATGCTGAAGTAAATAAAAGCAGAATACCTTACTAGCTATTATTTTAGATCTCTTCTAGTCTTTCAGTCTCTCCTCTAAAAGAGGGGTTTCCATGACTCATTGTATTTATCACGTACATCCTGTTACAACTCCACTGTCATATTATTCATGAATTTGTTTGAAGTGACTAAGTCAGACTTCCTTATTAATGCATGACATTATTTAAGACATTATTGTCACAGTTTTTACATAGATTAATTCTCCGTGTCGGTGTTTAAATCTCTTTTTTTTTTTTCCCCAAGTAGTTACTAAGGTAGACTCCAAGATGTTGCACAGAGTGAAATCTGATTTTAGCAATGTTAACTTCTTCAGAAGCAATGTTTTTTTGACAATTTCCAGCCTACTGACCTAGTTTTGTATCCTTGTGGACTAATCTTAATGATTTTGGCTGTATAGTTTTTCCCTTATTTCTTTCTTGTATGATGAAAAGGAATTTTGCGGGTTTATATAAAAAGGCCATTTAGAATCATAGAATAGTTTGGGTTGGAGGGATCCTTAAAGAGCATCCAGTTCCACCCCCTGCCATGGGCACTGGATCAGGCTGCCCAAGCCCCATCCAACCTGGCCTTGAACACCTCCAGCGCTGGGGCAGCCACAACTTCTCTGGGCAACCTGGGCCAGTGCCTCTCAACCCTCATGGTGAAGAAGTTCCTCCTAATGTCTAGTCTAAATATTCCCCTCTCCAGTTTATCCCCATTGCCCCTTGTTCTATCACCACAAGCCTTTGTGAACAGTCCATCCCCAGCTTTCTTGTAGCCCCTTCAGGTACTGGAAAGCCACAATAAGGTCTCCTGAGAGCCATCTCTTCTCCAGGCTGAACAACCCCAACTCGCTCAGCCTGTCCTCTGCCTGTATTTAAGGTGCCTGAGTCTGTGGATCATCTTCTAGTATATCTTTCTGCTAGAAGTTAACCAGTTAACCAGACTCTTATCCAGAGTCTATTTAGTTCCTTACTTGCTTGTTTAATAGGTTGCTTGAAATCCAAATAAATTAGTTTGACACACTTTACTGACAGAAATATCACAAGCAATTACCTGTTATGTATGTTTTACAAGGTGATTTATAGTTGTCACTCCATTTCTATTTTCAGGCTTCCTATTCAGATCTGCTGTGTTCATTTTTGGTGATACATTAAACATTGTGAGTGACCTAATCCTTCAAATTTGCAAGCGATTTTTATAACTAAGCAGCTCAACTATTTAACTGTTAAATTCTTTCAAAACTATCAGATGAAAGCTGGCATGTTGGGCCATGAATGCTCTATGCTGGAAGATTCATTAATCTTTTAGACCTTAACTGTCTCCTCATGTGCTTCTGTGTTCAGTAGGGACTTAGCTTTATGTGAAAATATTACCCTCCATTTCAGGTATCACTTTCAACGCGGAGAATCATGATGTTAAATCATTAGCTCCTTTCAGGCCATTCCCTTCTTTTTTTCCCTGTTTCGTTCAGATTAAAACTTTCCTCCAAGATTTTTGTGTGATTCACAAATTTATTATGCATTTCTGATTCTAACGTTTCACCCAAAGGATTATGGATGGCCGTAGCCTGATGTTGACAGCACTGCTGTCCCTAGGCTAGAGTGAATCATCTGGGTAGACTGCAAACAAAACTTTTTATCAATTCACTTTAAAAATGCCGTTAACCTGTTTAGAAGGAAAAAAGCTGTTCTGAGCAGAACGAGGATGCTCAAACCTGGGCATCTAATCTTCTATATGTTAAAAACTGTGATTCGTGTAAACACATAAAGTGCTCATCAGACCTCATGCAAGCGCACAAGAAGAATGTGCATGTTTCCCTAGAGTCTTCATCAAAATGACACATAAAAATAATTGGGAAACTTTGGGTTTCTAGTAGGTGTAGAGTGAACAAATACCTTGGGATTCCAAAGCAAGGGTATTTCTGATGGATTTCTGACCAAATTGTTTAAATTGCTCTTTTGGGCCAAGCAAAGCTCTACTTCAGAGCTTTCACTTCTGCTATTCTATCAATATTTTCTTGTATGACTTTTAGTACTGCCTTTCAAATTCCCTGGAATGTTTTATCTTATATTTTGCCTGTCAGAATTTACATGGCTTTCTTTTAAATTTGAGTACGGTCCTTCTGCTGCTCTTTGTGGAAAAGAGCTTCAGCTTTCATTAACTGCCACAGCTACAGAGTAGAGCTGTGAGACATTTATAGCTGAATACTAAAGCGCTTTAACCCTTCCAAAGTTTAAAGTTCTTTACTACAAAACAGCATTTTTTCCATATTTTTCAAAGCTTGAAAATGTTCTTACACTGCCTGGAGGCATCTTTAAAATGCACCAATGGTTGTCTTCCAAAAATACTCACAGGGAATCATAGAATCACCAGGTTGGAAGAGACCCACCGGCTCATTGAGTCCAGCCATTCCCACCAATCTCTAAACCATGCCCCTCAGAAATTTAAGAGGTCTCAGTAGACCAGATATTTGTCCTGAACATCTTTGTGTCACAGTCTTCTCCAGCTGGAACCATGCTCACGTAGTGCTAGAAACAGCTGTTTGTTACGTGGTAAAGCAGAGATTGAAACCTCAAGCTACTCAGCACAAGCAGGTGTAATCACTGACTGCATACTTCATCAATTCCTACCGTCAGAAACCAAACAGGATGGCTAATTTTCACAGAAACTGAAAACTTGAATCTTACCAGCAGGACAGAAATTTCCATTTTGAATTAAAATGGAAGTGATTTGTAATCAATAACGAAGAGGAAAATTGCTAAGATACTGGAAAGCAGCAAAATAGATTCTAATTTATTCAGATTACAGAGCTTTCGAAGTACAGAAATATTCCTTAATTCAAAGGAAACAGATGAACTTCTATCTAAAAATGGCAAAAAAAGCGCCTTGACTTTCATGTCGGAAGGACAGTTATTTTCTACAGTTTTTGCAATGTGCCAAAATGAGCATTTATTTTGTATTTATTTGTCTTCAAACATGTTTCTATTTAAGGCCACATAGTACGCTCAATGGAGTCTTAAAATAGCAAAGCCGGGCTCACTGGATGACTCCGTGGATCGGCACGTAGAAGAGGGTGAACGCAGCCGTTCCATGAACTGAAATGTGGGTAGGATGGCAGCAAGCGAGTCCCGTTATTCCCCAACGGGTCTCTGCGCTTCTACAGCCGGTCCTGTCCCAACATGACATCTCTGGAATAGCCACAGTTAATACTTGGCATAGATCTTGGTCTTGTCTACTGAGAAGTTAACAGCTAAATGAACGATGGTGAAAGATACTGTCTCTCAAATTTTGTGAGCATGAGGGAGAAGTTAAACACTGATGGGTAAGGATGAAATGCTTCCATTACAGCCACCAGAAGCCCCCACACCAAGTGGATTAACTACAGATTTCTCTATTCAATAATACTACACTGGGTGCCAGTGCTCAGGTGTTGGTGGTGAGGGTGGTGGGGTGGCCTCTGAGGAGAGGCTGGGGATGCCCCATGCCAGACACAAACAATTCCAGCCAGCTTCAACCAACCCCTGCAGGGCATGGCTGAGCCCCTCAGGCAAGGTGGTGGATCCACGGGGAAAGTGAGTTTGAAAAGGGCAAAAAAAACCATAAAGTGGAGTGAGGAGTGTGGCCCAGAAGGCCAACTGCATCCTGGGCTGCATCAAAAGCAGCGTGGCCAGCAGGGCAAGGGAGGGGATTCTGCCCCTCTGTTGCTCTTTTGTGAGACCTCACCTGGAGTATTGTGTCCAGTTCTGGAATCCTCAGCTTAAGAAGGAGATGGAGCTGTTGGAACCGGTCCAGAGGCAGCTACAAAGATGATCTGTGAGTTGGAGCACGTCCCATATGAGGACAGGCTGAGAGAGTTGGGGTTGTTCAGCCTGGTGAAGAAAAGGCTCTGAGAAGATCTTATAGCGACCTTCCAGTAGCTGAAAGGAGCCCACAAGAAAGCGGGAGATGGACTATTCATAAAGGCTTGTAGTGATAGGACAAGGGGGAATGGATACAAACTGGAGAAGGGCAGATTTAGACTAGACATTAGAAAGAATTTCTTCACTATGAGAGTGATGACACGCTAGAACAGGTTTCCCAGGGAAGCTGTGGCTGACCCATCCCTGGAGATGTTCAAGGCCAGGTTGGATGGGGCTTTGGGCAGCCTGATCCAGTGGGAGGTGTCCCTGCCCATGGCAGAGGGGATGGAACTGGATGGGCTTTAAATTCCCTTCCAATTCAAACCATTCTATGATTCTATGAGTCTCATAAAGATGTTTTCTGGTAATTGGTCAGAGTGAAAATTCTCTGAGTATCTTCCTTTCCCATCTATTTCTCCATCAATTCTCAGAGCCAGATCTAGCTGGCCTGGCCAGGTGACTTCATTTTCGAGAATGTGGAATCCGATGATTAAAAAGCCAGTGGCAAACTTGTGAAATTAGCTTCAGGTGAAATCTGCTGTGTATTTTATCTGTGAATCAGCATTCAAAATTCTATACACTGATGGTATGAGTAAGTCTACAATTAAATGAAATTAATTATGTTCAATCAAATACAGGCTTCTAAAGAGGCCTTTCTTTAAAATAATCTATTTTTTATGCTTACGTTTCTATGAAATTTTTCCTCAAGACCTATCGAAGACTGAGATTACAGCTAATACTGTATCTGCTGCCAAGAGCCTATGAGATCCCATGGAAAATGGAAGAAATTACGGCAGTTTTATTAAAAACAAGTAGCCAAACAATGGGAAGATACCTCGCAGCATTGTTTTTCTGTGCTCTGCTGTCCCCAAGGAAAGTACATATTGGAATGAACGTCATTGGCACAGATGCTCAGCAGCTACTTCCGGATATAGTTAAGAATAGACTGTTCTGCAATATTTTTCAAAATGAATTACCAGGTGCATTTTTGATATAAGACAATGTTTTCTTACAATTCTATTTTCCTTTGGAAAACTTTCCAAATTGATTTACTTGTTTTTATTAAGTTTTAAAAACTTCTGTGTTTTTGATATAATTCTTTTGCGATTAATGGTGTGGATTTGTACTAACTTATGTTGTTTATTCTTCAAAAAAAAAAAAAGATTTATCCACTGACAGCAATAGCTTTATCTGAATATAAATATTTACTCTGAAAATACATGGTGAATATTTGCCATCATACGATGTGTTACAGTTAATTTTTTCAGTTAGTCGTGGATTTTTCCTCATCACTTCACAAGCTTTTAATTTTTAAATCTTCAACATTGTTAGTATTGTGATTTCCCTTTCTTTTTCTGTTGTGCTTTCTCTCTCTCTCTCTTTTTTAATTTATTGGGAAAGGTTTTGTTTTTTTTTTTAATTTACTAACAGTAAATTAGTTAATCCCAAATTTTTGATCTGCTTGAAACTAATTTAAAATTAAAATTTAAAAATAATCCAATACTGAACCAGGTGAATATGTGAAGAATTCTTTACACAGTAACACTTTTCTGCTGGAAGCATAATAAGAAAGGAATAGCTCCCATGCTTCCAGTTAAATGGTAAGGGATTAAGGGTAGGTTGTTTTATTGACAAACAGGGAAATATTGATTGTGGCCAGCTGAATTCTAGGCTATTTGAAGGAAAATACTGATGTGAAAAATTTAATTATAGAATCCAAATTCAGTGATCAGTTTACTGGTATGTCATTGTTTGCAGATCTAGAATTTTCTGACCCTCATCCCTACGTATCTTATAGTTGCAATGGGTTAATTAACAAACACGAGCTTCAAGGGAGGAATATCTGCTTCCCTTCAGGTCAGCAAGAAACTTTGTCCAATATTATACACCTGAATCTGTCTGGCTGAGTATTGAGTAGGCATTAGACAAGTTTCTGCTGTAAATTTAAAGTTGGCCATCTCATTGTTCACAAACAAAAAGACATAGTGCTTTAACTTTTAAAAGGATCAACAAGTAGCATTAAATAGGAGGCTCATCAGAATGCAGAAAGAAGTTGGCAAAGAATGGTAAAACAGACAATCAGATTTGTTACTGGGATTTAATACTTTCCAAGAATTGTCTTTTGGACACAACAACAGGTGTCATAGGTAAATATGAGATTAGAAACGCCTTGAAGAGAAAAGATATACGCAAACATCATTAGATATTTCACATGAATCTGGAATTAAGTAGAAAATGGGTAACATAAATGTGGCAGATTAGGTGCAGGATCAAGTGTATTAGGGAGTAGACTGTGTGCCTTTGTGTGTAGGTTTTATAAATTATTGAGATCAGATCCTTGTTTATACTAAGGAACTTTATGAGAGATAAGAATCAGATTATCATGGTGGCATAGCCACAACCACCAGATTTACACAGAGCTGCTTTAGATCTGGCCTTCCTGTAATTTGTGTTACGGTGGCAAATCCTATTAGAGCACTTCTTGACTGAACTTATTCACAGTTAATTCTTCCAGGTTATGATTAGCCCTATATTTCGTGCACTTTTTTTAGTCATACCTAACATTGGTTTTGTGTTTGTTTTTTTTTGTTTTGTTTTGATAGAGTATGATAGCAATTTTTTTTAAAACCCTTACACTGAAATTTTAGAAAGCTTTATTAGTTCTGTCTCTGTATTTGTATCTTTATAGCTTATCCTCAGTCACATCTATATGAAGTTAACCTCTGCTAAATTTAGTGTATTACTTTGTATGCAGACAGATATTTCCTTGAATAAACTGACCAGACATTCTAAATATGATATCAGATTAAAAATATTGCAAACACTGTTTTTGCTAACTGAGGACTGGTTGAAGTTATGTTGTTAGAACTTACTGGTACGTAAAAGAAATATGCAGTCATTTCCCACTGGATTTGTTTCCATAGTGATGAGAAGATTTTGGTGTTAGCAATTCTGTGGATATTTCAGATTTGGTTTTTTATCCAATTCCTAAAAGCACCTTTAGGAACTAAGTTTTTATGTTCAGCTGGGATTATTCTAACTGTGCATAGGAGCACAATCTATGACCGTTTTTCTTGAAAGACTGTGGTATGGGGGTGAGATTTATTTTTAAATTAACTTAGACATTTAAAATTAATCGTCTAAGTCTAAACTAGTCATTCTGAACTCAATTTATAGTCAATGGAAAAAATCTGCCACTTCCAGAAGATCTTATTGTACAATAAACAATATAGGATGAAAGTAACCCAACACGTAGGGCTAGTTTTCAGTGCTGTGTTACTCTGGGGTGTGTTTTGTGTTGCCTCTTTTCTGACATCTGGACACACGCCGAAATCTGTTGCTTGAAGTAACAGATACAATCAGACTTAAGGTACATGTATGATTTTTGTGTGGCTAGAACATTGTTTTGATGCATGGTTTCTCATTTAATCTAAGCTGTCTCAAGAGAAGTTGACCTGTGTATAAATAACTTCAGCCAAACATTGTGGAGAGAAAAAAAAAAAAATCCTAGGAACGTAACTGACTCAGATCATTAATTCTCTTTCATTAGAAGACTGACCCTGACAGCACCTCAGATCTGCTCACGCTCTGCACAAGGCAATCAAAATATTTCTGAAGCCTAACTATAGGCTTCAGTGCAAAACAGTGAGTAATGACTTGAGAGTCATGAGGAGATGCTAAGCTACAGCCTGATGATCTAAGCAGACAGATGCTCAGCGACTGGTCCGAGCCCCACTGGGCATGTTTTGCTGAGCCACAGTCTGAGCTATTCCCAAAGTCAGTTCAGTGCCTTATTCAATAGCTCACGCTCCCTATTCATGAACTGGACTTGTTTGAAACCCTATACGTGTGAACAAATCATAATGAGATGAGTTTGAGCCTGGGAAAATTACGGGCTTTGAGTATAATGGCTTGATGGGAAGTATGGTTAGTTGAAAGGCAACAGGTGTTACTACTTTCAATGAATTTATTTAGTGTCACTAATGCTGAGGGGTTTGTTTGTTTTTTTCTGTTTAGGAGCACAGATGAGAGTGCCCTGAGCATTTGCTGGGTGCTTTTCCAGAGTTTCTTTTAGTCCAAATCATAAGCAAGATGGCTTGTATTCCCGGTGCTGGAAGTCCCTCCGGGTTTTCTGGGTATTATGTGCAAACGCTAACCTTTCACATCCAAGGATAACATTTCTGCAGTATTTTCCCACAGAATTAAATCAGTAAATAAGTTCCATCTTTGTGATTTGTTATGCTAAAACCCTTTAAAGTGTAAGCCACTAAAAGCTTTCCTAGCAACTCAGTCATGGTAGGCATAAACTTATTTGCTTTAAGGACTCCCACAATCTGATTCATATGGGAAGACTCTAATGCAGTATCAGTTTCTTTTCTCTTATTTTTTTCTCAAGAGATGTGTGAGATCCTTAAGGTTTTTCAAAATATACTTGATGAAAACCAGGAAACCAGACAAGCATCATTCTCCAAGGTGGAGAAATCTGGTGGAAAAAGTCAAACCTTCCTAATTAGCACTATCAAGTGCAGTGAGAATGAAAGCTCTGGTCACAGCCCTGCATCTAAACTACAGTTGTTTCTGTATCTGTTTTGAGTTATCTTCACATGTGGGCAGTGGTTGCTGTGCAGTGTGAATAACAGCACATGGAGTTAACCAGGAACTGTCAGTCGGAAACGTCTCCATACATAGATCGTTTATCCAAATACATAGTTTTGATGTTTCAGACTAACAGCTCTTAAAATTGTGCTATAACTTCTTGGATCTTTCCCACATAAGCATGTTTGGCTTAGTTGCTTTTTGCACACAGTTTCCAAGAAGCTTCTGGGAATCTACCCATGTTCTTTCCTTCCATAGACTCTGGTATTTAGAATAAATTTTAATTGCTTTCATTTTCTCACACGGTTTTGCAGACATGTACCTCAAAAGAATGTATACCATTATTAAAACAATCCATTTGTGTCTGAATAAAGGTAAATGGGCTTCAGAACATACTGAACCTGTTCGGCAGAGATTTTAGAAACAGGAGACTTTCCCAACAAAAGCTATAAGAAAGAGCACTGAATTGAAAAATGTTTCTCCTAGGAAAAGAATTAAAAATTTTGGCTTGGTTAGCTTGCTAAAGGCAATGATACAGGATAACTTGCCCTCATTTCTAAATGTCAATACAAGGAGAGGAAATGCGATGGTGGAGGGCATTGCTGTATAACATGGAGAGATGCTACAAGGACCAGAGGTGACTCCCAAAGTTACATGAATTCAGATTAAAAGTAAAGATTGTGACTTTTTGGCAATGTGAGTAACTACCTATTAAAGAACTTAATCACATGTGTTGGAAATGTTTTCTATTCAGAGCAGATATTTTTCTTAATCATAAATGCAATATAGGCACTCAGTAGCATGCAGAAAAGCATTATAAATGGTCAACGCTCACATAAAGAAATCTGATTATTTTCCCAGCTTCTCCAGCCTGATCATAAAATTTGTTTTGGTGAAAGAAGTCAAAGAACAAAGTGGAGAGAAACTACACCTTCGGGCAGGTTTTGTAGGTGCAGTCCTTTGAGGAGAAGAGCAAAAATGAAAAATAAGTTTTGAACTCTGAACTGTGAAAGCTTTCTCAAGGTCATAATGGTCTTTTTGGGCTATGATAGGTATATGGGCAACTTGTGCTGTTGTCTCTCTAGTATTTATTCTTATTGCTAAATAGACAGTATTTTTGTTCTAAGGAAGATATTTGGCAACTGCATGACAGGTCATAACTCCTGAAAGACATATAACATATCTCAACTCTGTTGGGCAAGCAGGGTGGCAAAAGTTTAATTTACAAGGTACCGTAAGTTCTCTTCTAGTGTAGCGAAGGAATTCCAAGCAGTCACCACAACACTGATGTGAACATCAAATTTAACAATTAGCTGAGTAACTGTAAAAATGATTATACAAGCCTGTGGTTAATCAGTCATGGAACAAGACTCTATCTTTCTCCTTAAGGAAACGGCTCAGCACAAACTTTTATTTTACTTTGCTGACTGCATTCTCAGAGTAACTTCTATTCCATTCCTTCCTCCAGGACCTCAGGCATGACAAGCCATAGTGGAAACAACCAATCCGACTTGTAGTCTGGGTAAGAATTATCCCAGTTTCTTTCCTCTGGTATATTTTCAAACCATTTTTTTTTCTTGATACATAGACCAAGGAAATTTTCTGGATTTTTTTTTCTTCTCTGAAGGATTAGTTTGTCAAATTGAAAGGATAACTTTGTGTTATTGCTACCTCTTTCTTTTTTACTTGTTTGCTTTTGGGGGTGAGACTTTTCTTGGTTTTTCAAAATTTTTGGCCTTGCCCCTCATAACTCAGCAAGTTTTCAACAGCTTTCCCGGAATACATCAAGTGACTCTCATTCCCTATCAAACACTGGTTCCTGTTATGACTGTTAAAATTTGATGGATCGAAAATCTAGAATTAATTTGTTTTAAACAAACAAAAATCTTAGGCTTGAAGCCAAAATGATTCCCTCTCTTCTCCCTCTTCCCCCATGTCCAGCTAAAGTCCACACAGAAGGCAACATATGGCCTGTATTTATATATGCTTTGTTTGTTTGGAAAATTTTGTACATCGCAGCTGTTACTAGCCCGTTTGTCGTAGTACTGTACTTTGCCTGAACCTCAGTAGTGGAATGGATGGAAAATGAATGCTTGGCTCATATGCACCCTAATAATAATAATATTGATAGATTGTAGCTCCTAATCTGCCTTCTCTATCTGTAAATGAAGGAGGCAGTGAAGAGTCCACCTGAGCACCAATTCAGTGCATTTTATTTTAGTATCTCAATTTCACTCCAAATTTCAGGTTTGGTTTTTTTCAGTTTGGAAGCTAAGCTGAGCAGGAAATGAAACAAATGACTGCCAGGACATCCACTTGTTCATACCATAGATTGAAGCAGCAAAAATGACATAAGGGAATTCCAGCAACTCACCTGTTTAATTGCACAACCGAGACCCATTTGGCAACTGGTCTTAATCACTGCCCTTACTCTCCCAGCCACACCAAGGAACTACTCAGTTCACAGTCTAATTCCTATAACACTCATCCAGGAGGACATCCTGTGTTAGGGTTTTCTTCCACCTGGCTATATATCCTATCACATTTCTTAAAAGTCTCATGGTGTGAAAGTGCTTCCCAACATAGCTCCCAGCAGATAAACCATTATGTTCCTTCTGATAAGCAAAATCAATGTGATAACAAAAAGTCTGCTAATATCTTGTGCAAATGATTCCCATGTTTGTGTTCCATTTCCCAACACAAAGATTTTATTCTTTCTAATGCATTGTGAAATGAACAGGAGAAATGGGATGTGCTTTCTGCTCTGCTCAAACATCAATGACAGATATCTCATTTCTCCTCCTCAAACGAACAAACATTCACCAGCACCCCTAAAACCCCAAATCTCCATGAAACTTTAGTAGAGAAGGACTGAGACCAAGGAGAAGCAGAAGGAAGAAGACTAGTGAAAATGTACAGAGAGAACCTGAAAGTGAAGGGAGCTGGTTGGGCATGTCTGATGTAGCAAAAGAAAACAAAAGTTTAAAGAGGAAAAAAAGGAGTTAAGTTTCTGGGAAATGGGAAGAAGATAAGGGAAGTTCCCACAGGTAAATTACTGTAAGCAAAAATTCATCAGTGCATCAAACCCTGTAAAGAGGAGTAGAAGGTAAGGGAAAAAGGGCCAAAGAGTAGGAAGAGCAAAACCAAAAGGTTAAGGAGAAGCCACTTGGCCAGTTCAGCCTGGAGAACAAGAGACTGAAGGGGGACCTCATAGCAGCTCACAGCTTCCTCACAAGGGAAAGAGGAGGAGCAGGTGCTGAGCTCTTCTCTCTGGTGACTAAGGACAGGACCTGAGTCAGGAAGATGTGCCAGTGGAGGGTTAGGTTGGATATTAGGAAAAGGTTATTCCCCCAGAGGGTGGTGGAGCACTGGAACAGCTCCCAGGAGAAGCAGTCGTGGTGCCAAGCCTGACAATATTCCAGAAGCCTTTGGACAAAGCCCTCAGACACACGGTGTGAATGTTGGGGTGTCCTGTGCAGGGATAGGAGTTGGACTCAATGATCCTTGTGGGTCCTTTCCATCCCAGGTCATTCTGTGATTCTATGAAATGTAGAGGAAATTGAGGCAGTATGTTTCAGGACTCCATGTTATCCATATCCTGCCACTCTGAGTAAGTAAGAGATAAACATAAATTTGAATGACTGAATAGATTCGGTAAAACTAGACCAGACATATAAGGGTCCTTAGAACTTGAATCACCCCTGCTAAATGCAGGAAGTACTGGAAATAGTTCAACAGTAAACATCTCTTCTCTAGATTGTTTATTGTCTACAAACCAAAGAAGCTTAGACAGGTAAATAAGGCATTTTTGCTCTGTGAATAACTAACAAATATCTTTGAAAACTGACATATATGAAGATGTTATTTCTAGGTGGGATCTAGTACGTCTAATTTAGGCACTTTGTGTCTGGTTTTAAATACTGAAGGAGCAAGTCTTGCAATCTCCTGGCAGTCACAGGTGGAAGCATTTTGGGGGTCTCCAGAGGGCAGTGCTGTACACTGCAGTTCAATCATTATGTGCTGATCGATAAAGATATAAAATACTGTTTACAGGTGATTTTCACGAGGCTTTCAGATTTAGGTGCCTAAATCCCATTCACTAGGTATTGTTATTTAAATAAAACAACAATAATTACAAAAAATGAACAGATTAGATATTCAGGAGCTTCCACTTTGTCATTTTTGAGATTTGCTCAGTGTGGGTGACGTGGTTTCTGATAACTAAGTTTTTAGCTAATCTCCGAACTATTCCTTTCTAAAATGGATTTTGGGGGGGACATGTTTACAAGTGAATCATACATGGTTTTACATGGACAGTCCTTACAAAACAATGGATTTATTAGCTTATATTTTATAAATCAAAAAAGAGTTTTCCATATCTGCTCTTACTCAAAGAAAGAAAAGAATAGAAAAATCCAAGAACGGTTTACAAAGGCTTGTAGTGATAGGACTAGGGGCAATGGCTATAAACTAGACAGGGGCATATTTAGACATAAGGAGGAATTTCTTCATGATGAGAGGGATGAGGCCCTGGCCCAGGTTGCCCAGGGAAGCTGTGGCTGCCCCATCCCTGGAGGTGTTCAAGGCCAGGTTGGATGGGCCTTGGGCACCTGATCCAGTGGGAGGTGTCCCTGCCCATGACAGGGGTGGAACTGGATGATTTTTAAGGTCCCTTCCAACCCAAACTATTCTATGATTCTATGAAAAAATTTAATCCCCTAGAGTAATCTTATGCAGTTACATGTACTATTTTTAGGTCTTCTGCACCACTAAAGGCTTATAACATATGTAAGGTAAATAAATAATAAAGTATATGTATTTGGAATCCTGATAAAGATAAGCACGGTTACACATCAGCAATTGAACTCTCCTCTCATCAGCCAGAAGTCTTCTAAATTTCACGCAACAACCATCAGTCAATGTGGCATGACTGTTTAGGCCTGCCAAAGCTATAAGCAGATCGAACTATCTCTCACAAAGTAGAAATGCTGTGCAAAAAAATTGGAGAGGAAAGACTGTATTTTTTATAATAATAGTATTGCAAGTTAATTTTCTCTGACTTACTCATATGATCTATTTGTGTATAGCACTGGGTCTGAGGGCAGGCTTACATCTTAGAAACAGAGTAGTAGAGTTCTCTCTTTCATTCTCCAGATTATCAGATAGAAACCTGGCAAAGGGGGAAAAATATGCTGTAAAAATTTATTCTAGAGGAATAAGTAAATCCCTGAAAAGTATTTATATGACAGCTCTTCATTTTAACATAGTTAAGTTGCTTCAGCCTAACACAAAGATAACCTTTCCTACAGTTCTCATCAGCATTATCAAAATGCGTGGGATAAGGTATGTCTTTTGCAAAATATTATGATTGCTGCATTGATTATGTAGCTACTTTAGAAATGCTGGGCCAATTAAAAAAAAAGAAAAAAAACAAACAACAGAACAACAAACCCAAAAATTTTGTTGCAGAGACAAGATTCCATTTTCACATGTACAAGGTATAAAATACACAGGTACTGAGCCGTTAAGTTTGATGTGTATAGTGTAGAACTATCTGATTAGATTAAATAGTCGTGCTACTGGTAGGTGTTAGTTTTGGAAGAGCACGCTGACTGTTTTGAAAACGTTACTAATGAAGCGTTAAAAATATTACAAATGAAATGAAAGCACAGTGGCATGATTACTATGGGTAAACTCTAAGCTTTTGTGTTGGGTTGACCTCATCTACCAGCCAGTCACCCACCCAGCCTCTTGCTTACTACTCTTCACTGTGGGATGTAATGAAACTAGAAGGAAAGCAAGAAGACTCATAGATGAAGGCAGTGACATTTTAATAAGGAAAGCAGAAGGTGTGTGTGCGAGCAAAGCGAAAAAGAGGAATTAATTGACTGCTTCTCTTTGCCAGGTGTCCAGACACATCCTGGAAAGCAGAGCCTCAGCACCTGCAACACTTACTTGGGAATACAAATGCCATAACCACTAGCAACATCCTTTATCCTTCTTTCCTTGAGTGTTTTATTGCTGAGTGTGACTTCATATGCTGTAGAATATCCCTTTGGTCTAGTGGAGTCAGTTGTCTGAGCTCTGTTTCCTTACAAACTACTGCCCACCCAGCCTGTGGCCTTAACAATCACGCAGAAGAAAGCTGGTAAATAGCTCAAGGTATTTTTGCATGAAGATATCACTACCAGGAGACTTCTAGTTTTCATAGTTTGTTTTGAGCCATGACTTGAATAGCTGCATGCTCCATAAGGAGGTGTGTGTTGCACTTACAGAGCCTTCTGTGAGGTGCCACTGAAGAAAATATTCCAATGGGACCTTGAAAAGAGCCATGCCTCTTTAGAAACACAGGGTTGAAATGAACTGCTTAGAGAGTGATGACCTTGTGAATTTTGACCAGTCCTTTACTCCTCCATGACATGGGTGTGCTGCTTTCAGTTTCATTAAGCTGAATGATACGTCTTTTGTCCCAAGGAGAAGCCTAGATTTCATATTTTTGAGAACGGCCTGTCTTTTACTTGGGTATCTAGTACAATTCTAGAAGTTTTGTTACACACACAGAAACTTTCCCAACTGACAGATTATGGCTCCCAGTCTAGAGTGTTTCTGGTCATTTTGCTTCCAGCATATGTTTATGTGGTCAGTAACACAGAGAGCTGAACAGTCAAAATTAAGTAAAATATGAGACATTACACAAGTTTCAAGCTTCAGTGATAGAGTCTGGATTGGTGGCAGCAGATACAACTTGGGGAGAAGTTTGAGCTGTCATAAATGTTATCCATAGGTAATAATTCAACTGACATACAAATTCTCTCTTCACTCCTCAGCCTGCATTTCTGACCTAAAATGTCATGTATTTCTTTAACAAAGCAAATCTAATCATTCCCTGCCTGTGACTACTAGAATATAAATAAATAAATAAATGTTGAAGACAGTAAATATATCCTTGTCCTTCATACTCTTTCACTCTCTCTATGCTCTGCAAGTGCTCAGATTTTTATTGTTTTATTTCCTTATATTTATTAAATTAACTTTGCTTTCTTTTTTCATCAGTTTGCGAAGGTAATTAGAGCCAAAATAATTAATAATAATACTACAGGTCTTCCATGTGATGTTACTTTGCAGAGGAGGAATGCAGTACATTATCATGATGAAATTCTCTGAGGTTCTAATATTTCTTTACCTGTTGACAGTAAACACATTTAAAAGGAGCCTTGAAAGAAGTGATGGAAGACAGCTAGCGGAAAAAGCAGAACCCGTACAGGCAGCTGCAGAGTCTGTGCAAGAGATTTTACCAACAATTGCTGCTATTTGGAAAGAACCTTGACATGAAATGGCATTAAGAAATCTGCCTCTTATCTTACTTCTCTATCAACATTCTCAACTCAACTCTCCAGTTCTCTTCGGTAAGTTACTCATGTGCAAGAAGCCCTTTAAAACATTTAACTACTCACTCACATGAAATGACGTCACCCTCGCTCTTTTTCATTATTGTTGTACAAGAACTGAGAAAAGATGTATCTGTAAAATGAAATTCCCTGCCTTCACAGCTGGGCTCCAGCCTGCACACCAGTGTTTTGTAGAGTTGATTGAACACGACAGCTCTGGAACCAAAAAAGGTGTAGCTGTGTTGCTGTCCTCAGCGTGATGCTGTGAGAAGAGGCAGCAGTGCATTAACCTGCCTTTACTGCTTCCAGGAGCTGAGCTTTTAACTTTGCACCATCTCTTCGCTTTAGGTTGCTCAGCAGTAATTCATCTATTTCTATCACTGTGCCATATCGTCCTGCATAGATATACTCAACAGCAGCAAGGGAAATCTCTGTTTTGACCTAATAAATGTTCTCAAATATGAATATATTTCAGGGACACGACGCTAGTGTGCCGTGCAGTCTACTCAATCAATACAGCAGTCCTGGTGAAACCTAGAGTAAAATATTTTTCACTTCATTGACTTACTAAACATTTTAATTTCCTAAATGCAAGCTACCACAAAATGGTTTTATATTTAGCAGAAAGACTTGGAGTGCAATGATTCGTCTTTTGCTTCTTGTGCTTTTTTCCCTCCTGTTATGTATGTTCTGAAGGCAGAAAAGCGAGCCAGAGGATGGCAATTCTGCTTTACAGAAGCTTTCAGAATTACACAAATAGCATTTGGTGGAGGTATTATATGAACAACATGGCATGGAAGCGGAAACTGAGTTTTTCTGGCCATGGAAAAGGTTTCCGTATCTGGCTTCTGAAAGAATTTTTTCCTGAGTAAAACCAGGCAAGTTTTAATCTGAGATGTCTGACACACAACAGGAATCTGACTTCCCTTCCCAGCACTAAGCAAGGGCTTTGATGGGCATCTATCTCATTTGACCTTTTAATTATTTGGGGCTACTACTAAAGAGTTTAGCCATGTTTTATATCAAAAATATGTATTTCAAGATCATATGCTAGCATCCAGCATATTATGATATTAAAAGGAATGTGTGTGCAAATGCTAATATAAAAAAGAATTGATGGATAAATTAAGGCATGTGAATATCAAAGTAAATATATCCTGAATTTATGGAATATTACTGAATTCTAAAAAAGAAAAAAAAGGATAAGTCCAAGGTATGTTTTAATATTGACTTTGATTCATGGGATCTCTAATACTTCTAATTGATATTCATATTGACATGTTTTATTGTGATACTGCATATTGTATCAAATGAATCTTTGAACTTATGTAGTATATTATGTCTTGAGAAAAGGATGCTTGGCTCATTCCACTAAGTCATCGTGACTTTAATGTGAAAGTGGATGTTGAGGTAGTACTGTAGTACTAAAGAAGTTTAGTATTTGGATTTTTTTCCTGGTGAAAACACATAAAATAGAAAGCCTCAGTTAGAGATAGGTGGATGCGGGCGAAGATAAGAGTGAAAGGAAAACTGATCACCGTGAAAAATGCTATTTTGCGCTTCAGGAATTTAACTGAATTTTTCATTGTCTTGTTGACTTGCAGACATGAAAAATCAGGGGACATCAAAGATGCAGGTTCTTCAAACAAGGTAATATTAGAAGGAACTTTTTTTCTCCTGATGTCAACCAGCAAGACTAGAGCAAAAATTATTTCCTTAGTCTATTTGTTTGCACATCTTCTGTCTCCTGCAAGCAAACATAATTTTGTCTTTGTTGTCATAGCATTTTGCAATCCTCTTCTCTCCTAAGTGCCACTTACCCATAAGATACTGTCTCCTTTCTTTCCCTCACTTCAACCCCATGATACCAGCCTCTCTCCTTAGCTTGTTAAATTGTCAAACTCGTACCGTTGTCCTTAGTCTCATACTTTTTCTATACTCAGGATCAAACCCTTTCAAATATATACAAAACAAATTATTTTGCCAAGACCAGACAGAAGCTTTCAAGATTTGAGGCATGAGTGCATAAAGGCTTGAGCAAAAATGTTTAGTGCTTAAGAGAGAAAAGAAAGTCTGTATTCTAGAGGCTTGATGTATCCTAGAGGCTTGAAAAAGTTCCCAGCCTGGATGGGGGATCTGGATGAAAGCTAACAAAGCTGGCTCTCAAATTACAGACTTGTCAAATGAAAAGGATGAGTCCTTCTAACTGAGGAAGAGCAAGTGCTATGGTTTCAGGTAACTGGAACACTGCAATTGTGTTTGAAATGCTAGACAGTGTGAATATCTGCCTCATATGCTCATTCTAACAATACACCCTTTCCCCCAGTATTTTCATAAGCTATTTCTTCTGCTCACTCTGGATTCACACTAAAGAAGTTAACTGAATTCTTCGGCAGTCGATTGGTAAAATCACAATCAAGGCCTAATT
Source organism: Phaenicophaeus curvirostris (assembly GCF_032191515.1). Lineage (NCBI taxonomy): Eukaryota > Metazoa > Chordata > Aves > Cuculiformes > Cuculidae > Phaenicophaeus > Phaenicophaeus curvirostris. The sequence continues at coordinate 26,532,823 of NC_091393.1, forward strand.
TGTTTTATATTTTCTTCTTTATTTTTTTTTCCCTGCAATACATATGCTACCTTTTTGGTGTACAGTAAGAGTAAAATTTTTGAGGGATAATTAAGAGGACTACTGGAAATTATATTCTTTGTCTTGGAGGAGGACGCCAGCATATAAACATACCAGGCACAATTTGTTTTCTGGTACACGGGCCAGGCTTAAAAACAACTGCAAGAGCTGGTCTTTGTCTTGGATACTTTTTTTTGACAGAAAATCTAGCAAGGCTGGAAGGTTACATTCACCATTAACATCTCTGATAATGAATTTCATGACTAAATTTATAGGTCTTGTATGTTAGATAGTTACTCTGTCTTAGTTATAAATTAACAGCAAAAAGTAGGTATTTTTGAATAGGTTGTGGATGGATGAATTGAGATTAACTGAAAAATAGTTGCTGAATAATAATTTATCTGTTTCTTCCAATGTCACCCCCAAACCTGAATTTTTGTTTATTCCCCAGTTTTCTTCAGCATTTAATTTAAATGTCATTTTCTTGCTATGGCTCCATATCTGAGGTGCATTCCAATCAATCTTCATATTCTATAAAGACACCCATGACAGCTTATCCCATGGATAAAGCCCTCAAAGCTGAAAAAAAATGTAAGTTAAAATAGACAATGTCTCTTCCTGTGTAATGTCTTACAATGCTATATTGATCTCTTCATTTCTACTGATGGTGAAACAGCTTCTGGAGAAGCACACATCCTTGGGTTGAAGCTATCAGGAGAAAGCATATACATTTTCTTTTTTTCCACAGTTTATTTTCCTATAGGTATTCCCGTTCAACCAGATGGTTTTGCCCGGTATCTAATTTATTTTACTTCATTTTTAGCTAAAGGTCTATAAAAATGTTTACTTTTTATGCCAATGGTACGTAACAGGTGATCATGTTGGTTACTAGCATTAGAGGCTTTGGTATGACCAGAAATGTAGGCTTGCAGAACCAATACATGAATCCCTTTGATTATCAAAAATTCTTATTTTCTTTAATATGTACACACAAACTATTTGAAAATGACCTTGTTATCCCATATTTTTTCTAGGGACTTTAGTGCTTCTGAAGTCCAAGCAGGCATGAATGAGAACAGTAGAATATAGCCAAGTTTATAATCTGAAGCAAAAAACATCCTGATTCCAGCAAAGCTGCTTCTAATTTATAGCACTGCAAATTGGTGCCCAACTCAAACAGATGGTAATGGTAAATACATTGAATGAAAATAAAATAGAAGCTTGCATGGCAACAAATCATCTAAGGAAGTCAAGGGGAGTAAATATATTTCATTGTCTAAATCTCTTTCTGTGTTGAAGTACCTGCTTCCAGATGTATTATTCATGTGGCTTTTTGCATACTTCGTTCTTGATAGTAAAAAAGAATTGAAAGTTAGAGGTGGACAGAAAATTATTTTCCCATCCCTGAAGAATTTTTTTATTCGTATTTCAAACATTAGTCCCAGACTAAACCAGGATGAAAAATTAGACTGTCAAAAGTGTTTAAAAAATTAAATTAAAAGACAAAGAACAGATTTTGTATAAGAAACAATAAATAGAGTTTTTAAGGGGTTTTTTTGAGCCTAGAAAACATGTGTATGACGGGAGCTGTTGAGAAGGGAGATAGGCAACTATTCATTGTTTCAAATGAAAAGAAATAGTTTGGAGTATGAAATGAAGTTTACAAGTAGCATAAAATGCAAAGTTTGCATGTGTTAAACCGAGATTGCATCCTGGAAGAAAAGTCACCCATGTTTATTATATCATAGTAGTAGTCACTGAGCAATAAATCCCTGAATTTCAGAGGACAGTCTGAAGAAGAACTATTTGTCCTTATACTCTCTCCTAAAGGTTTGCTGTTCAACACCCTTAATGAGACTTAACACTGACATATAGTTTAAATGTTTGTGTTTATCATACGTAAAATGCACACACACACATAAACATTAAAATGAAATAAAATTGAATTGTTTCCTCCCACTAATTTTGAAACATGCTTATTTCGGGGAAGTCTTTTGAAATATTTTTATTACCTGTTATAAGAAAGGTTCTCTTAACCAAGAAAAAGTAGTCTTTTGTTGAGAAAATACTGTAACAAAGCACTTCAGAATTTCAACAAGCAACTGAAACACTGGTAATGGAAATTCCTCAGAAATTTCTTTTTCTGAAAATGAATCATTTTGAGTGAATTGGTGTTTCTAAGGAAAGAAATACTAGCAAGATTATTCTAAACTACTTATTGGTTTAGATTCTGGGGGAATTGTTAATCTTTAAGCAGTTATTTTCAATTTAAAAGAACCCTCTTGCCATAATGAAGACATGCAGAAACTAATAATAGATATTGGCAGAGTACCTTCTCTCTAGGGAGTTTTGTATGTTGGCATGTGACTGTTTCATACACAAGTTGCTTGCATAAGAATTCAGAAGAACTATGAATAAGCTAGATTTTTCCCTGTTTGGAGAACAGAATCTCCATATAACAATTAATAAAGCACATCACTGCTATCCATATAAAATAAATCAAGGAGACTCCATAAACACTGTGAGGAAATCAGTATCTTCTGTATCCGTCTTTGCTAATGAGAAATTCTCTGCCCTTAACTGAAATTTGAGAGCAAACTTGTGCTAAGAGATTTTTAATTCGATACACATACTCACATATATGAAACATCCATGTACTTGTCTGTCCATGCGTGTGTGTGCGTTATATGTTTGAATATGTGAAAGAATACAATCCTTTTTCACAGTGCCAAGTTCAGCACTGGTTCCTTGAAGTCAGTACGCTTGTCCTACACTCATTCCAATTCTTTTCACAGCCAGACCCCATAATTCCTTTCATGACTGGTGAAATTGTGGAACTACGCCGATGATATTTGTGGAAAAAAACAGCAGAGCTTATTTAATATTTTTATTCTGTCTTTTTAATTAACTTTCCAGATTTGCTGAGAATAGCAGTACTGTTGCAGCACTATCTTTAAATTCAACACTTTGAATGTGTACCTAGTGTGTTTACTATTAGCAAACTAGGCATAGCATACATGTAACTATTGTAAAACATTATGGTTTGAGATCTGTCAGACAGAGTCCAGTTTAACGCTTCAATTTCTAAAAGGAATATGTTCCCAAACCTAGCTGTTGGCGGTCTTTATCAGTGACTCACAATAAAACTTGAAGTTATTGGGATTGTATATGTAACACCAAAACTTGAGGAGCATTAACAGTGAACTGAAACTCATTGGGGTGATATTACTTGACTTGATTAGTCCTCCGAGCCAAGCAAAAAATGTCAGATATATTAAATATTGTGAACCATATTAAATATACTGTATATTTGCTCTGTATGTATTTGTATAATAAAAATGCATGTACTAAAGTGAGATATAGCATATACACAGGGATGGGGAATTGCAACCTGACTGCATTTGATGGAGGGTGAACAACAGAACATGAAGTCTTCTGGCAACACTCTGGACACACAACAAACACCCTGCTGAATATGTGAATTTAGGAAATTGGGTAGGATAAAGAACTTTGCATTTGTTATTTTTACTAATGCTACCACTTCCAGAATACTGGAATCCACTGAAATGATGTGGCTATCTACAAAGAGGCACTTCTAAGGTATTATTCATTTTATCTCAAATGTACAAAGTACCCAATGAATCACACATGAAAAGATGCTCTTTCTTCCCTCCCTGACTATAAAGACAGATTAGTGTGACTACCTTGCAGGGAGCCGTCTTGAGTGGAAGAAATCCCACCCGCTCTGTCCTGGTTTGGAGTGTGTGGTCCGTACAGGCTGTTTATCACTGAAGAGTGTTTGTAGAAAAATGATTTGAAAACAAACGAGCTGATGCTGTTGTGCAGCACTCAGAGAACTCAGTCTGTTTCACTTATCAAAAAGCAACACAAAGTGAGGGTAAATAACATTTTGAATGTAGCAAGAAAAAGATGTAATTGCCGAAAGTCACTGTTAGATAAGAAATACGGTACATAGTTTTGGCTACAATGATGACTTGTTATAGGAAAAATGCATCAACATTCTTAGTGTCTGGGCTTTTTTTTACCAACATTGCATGATTTGGGGTGTTTTAATGTCTTCCTTGCTTCAGACAAAGATTAAATTAGAGATGCTATCAGGGTGTTATTGTTTGTTTTTGAGAGGAGATTGCATTGGATTTAAAAGTATCTCTTTCTGATATTCTAATTCCTTAAATTTTGAGTTGACCTATGAAATTCATGTAAATGTGACAAAATTAGACAATAATAGCGGAAGACAAGTAAGGAAAAACTTAACAGGAAGATCTTTTGGTTTCATGAGTCATTATAGAATCATAGAATCATAGAATCACCAGGTTAGAAGAGACCCACCGGATCATCGAGTCCAATGTATCATCAGTCCCTGCTATGGTAATTTTCTTCAGTATTTTCACATAGACATAAAAAGTTGAATACAGTCAGCTTCAGAGACCACAGTCAAGAATTATGCAGCTGAGGGATGGTATGGGTGGCTTCTGAGATGCGAGTGTAAAATGAAGTCTACCTTTTTTCACACATCTAGTCTCATCATATAGGAATACCATCAGAGAATAGACAACTGTTGGGAACAGAATTTGACTTTAGAGACTAGCCTTAAGTTATGGATTTTGTGCAGTGAAAATACTTTTTCATTATGCAATGAAGTTGAATGAGTTTCCTTAGTAGACTTTAAATGCTGCAAAAAGACAGTATTAATCCAAAAATTTGAAAAAATATCCAATAAATCACAATCCTGTCTTGGAATTTATACTAAAAAATAACAAAAGTGATGAAGTTGCCCAAAGTGATCCCCATTTCTCTTTGGGACGTTATGAGTTTCCAAGCCCTGGAGTACATTCTATTTAATTAAGTCGCTTTCCAAAGGTCACATATAATTTGTAAGGATTTGGATAATCAGTCTGGCTGACTGATTGTTGCAGGGACATAATGCGCTGTTTGGAGAAAGCAGAGGAATCCCATCTTCAGGGTGCAGGGCATTACATCTGGGTGGGATGCAGCTAAGAAGGCTACAACGTCTCTGTTAGCAGGCATGGAATAACACAAACGGCGGCACCGCATGAAGAAGGAGCAGTCCAACAGCACAACCTCTTCCCACTCCCTCATCATCCCCATGGCAGCAGTACAAACAAAATCGTATCTTAGGCAGAAAATTCACTGCAGGCTTGGATAGCATTGATTATTTCATGTATTAGCAGAGGGCAGAGTTTACATGCAGTATCAATTAGAAAATACTTGGCAACAAAAACAAGGCCAAAGGGCTTTCTTTTTCATGGCCAAATCCTGCTCACGTTCCTCACATGAGCAGCTCTAATGAAATCAGCTGGAGCTCAATCATTTCACTCGAATCCTTAAACCTTACAAGCTGGAGCTGAAATTTGGAAGTATTTTAAAAGGAAACTTCTAACCTCTGTCCCTAGTTACATATTTGGCTGCTTCCTTTATCATCCTCTTTTCAGATCACCTCTATCCAAATGCTCTAAAAAAGCCTTTCAGATATTTTCTTCTTCCTCTTTTTCTTTAAGTACCATAATTCATATTTATTTATCTTAACTCTGTAATAGAGATTCAATGTCATAGTGATCAGATCTGCTCTTTTTGAACTTTCCCACATGTAGGAGGATTCAGAATTACCAAAGGCAGTCTCAGATTCCTTCTTCAAAGATACATTTCAATTCCCTTTCTACTGGTTAGGCTGTGCCAACAAAGGCAGCAGTTTGTCAGGGAAATTATCCAGGGAAAGGATTGCTAATATTCATCCTAAATAAAAAAAAAACAAATGTAAGATTTCAGTTTGCAGCTGATTCAGATGCCTTTGAACATATTAATTATTATGGACTCCTGATCAATATGTTTGGTGATCCTGTATGCTGCCCTGTATTTCAACAAGAGAAGATGAATATCTAATTAGATGTCTGGGTTTTTTTTAAACCAATGCAACCACAGCCAATGTTTTCATTGGCAAAAACATTAGATTATTTTCTTGCAAAGAACTTAATTACTTGGAAACTTTTCAGACCTGACACCTTCCTAATGTCATATAACTGTTCCCTGTGATTTCTTAAATTCCTACACAAGTTTTTGGATTCACAGAAAAGTGAGCCATGGGACAAATTATTTTGTTTAGGAAATGTAAGAGAAAAAAAAAATAAATCTGATTAAGCCCATTTAGCATGCTTTTCTGTTTTGTGTTTTCTGTTACATATGGAGATTGCACAAACCTTCAGTTGGGATTTGAATAAATCCTGTGTGGTAAAGAAAGTGATATTCACTATAAAACTAAAGATAGCACAGAAGGGTTCACTTCACATGCCCCTTTTATTTACACTGAAAAATGTTTCATTAATTCTGAAATGTTTTTGAGAAATAATTAAACTAAAACACACTTTGGTTGGGAATGTTTCTTGCTCAAAATAAGTTAAAACGAAACAAAGAGTTAATTCATACCAGAATATTGAGCTTTCTTGCAGATCGAGGCTGTTTCCCAGCTCCTTTAGCAGTCTGAGCTCCCATTGAAGTCATTAGCTGAGCTCTCATTTATCTCAAAAGTTCAAGCCTATATAGACTTTCCTTGAAACGTCTCCACCACAAACACCTAATGCCCTCCCAGATCCTAAAAAAAGGAATCTTGTCACTGATCTTCCTGAAGTCCTATCTACCAGTTGGATGATGACCCAAAAGAGAAGTCTTGAACAGAATCCTCTACCCAGAGGCAGAGAATGGTGCAGTTCATGCTCCACAATGACTTCTCTGCTTCTATAGCATCCTCTGTGGTGGCGGGTGTTGTTTGTTGTATTTTACATACCTGCAAAGAACTGGAGAGTTACAGTTTGGCTTACAGTGCTATTTTGCTGTCTCAGGTTGTCACACCTCTAGAACAAAGAAAAAACTCTCATCTATTTTGTCTTATCAGCTCCTTTTCTCCCAAAGCATTGCCATCTGATAAAAATATTCTGTCAAATGCTTTATTTCTAGGCAGCATGGACTGCACGTGTTCAGTTATTCCTTTCTTATCAAAAGCTGATAGGTAGGCTTCAACATATTTCTTAAACATATTGTTTTTACAGGTTTTGATATTGAACTGCTGTGAAATCTATCTGTAGTTCTGGCAGTCTGTAAACTTTGACAAGGTATCAGTTGTTACATTTTGGCTTAAAACAGCCCTGAGGCTTTTTAAAGAGGCAATAAAAGCAGTTCCAATCTGACAACAAAGTATTTATTTGAACAAAACTGATTTTTTTCCACGTCTCTGTTATGCCTGCCAAAAATTCAGTCAGGCACTCGTTCCTCCTCATTTACTTAAAATGGCTTCTCTTCAATGAGAACAAGGACAAAGTTGCACTGCAAAATAATTTAAGTCTGAATGGCCTTTGTTTATGTTACCTCCACTCTTGAGCCCAATCTCTAGCCAAGCCAAGACTGGACTGCTTCATGCCGCCCAATTTAGTGTGCTGCGATTGTTCCAATCTAAGTAATTAGCTAATTAGCTGCCGCAATAGTCTAGTCCTTAAAGATCCATCAAAGCGGTATAAATCTGGAGTAAATCTCTATCCACCTAAAAAGACTGGGCTTGAAGTTGTATGTTTGAGATCAAAACTGAGTTCATGATTTGATGCATTTCTTCTGTTTTCTTTGTTTCCCATCTCGTTAGTATCGAACTATATTAATGTTGACTTAAATAATCTAACTTGCCCTGATAAATATTTCCAATAGATGCAAGTTTACACTCTGTACATGCATCTGTGTGTGTGTGATGGCCATATGCAGCTAAAACAAGGAAGGTGATTGAAAAATACTTGCCTAAAACTTTTTGTTTCTTTGTATTTTTTTTCTCCAGTAGAAAAGTAGTTGTTTCCTTGATTTGTGAGTGTGTGGGTGTTAGCTAGGTATGCTATCTTTTTTCTGCAGTATAAATTCTTTTGGATACTTCCTCTAATTTAAAATTAGAAAACCTTAAAAGAGGAAATCAAGCAAACTCCTATAAAACTCAAAAATCTTCAGGAAAACAGATGGCAATAAAGGTACTTTACGCCAAACTGCAATTTTTCATTTTGAATTATTTTATATCAGGACAGTATTGGTAGAAAAGACTAAATGCGCTAAGTCTGCTTCTTATATCTTTCCATTCTCCCTAATTGTGAGTGACTGAACCCCAGGGACACTGGGAATAACAATTCCTATTTTTTATTTTAGAAGGGGAACAGAAAAAGGGAAATATCATTTTACAGGTGTTGAAAAAATTTGAGCCTGAGGCAAACTCACTTACATTCTCAAACAAAAAGGGCATCCCACAGCGAAATTTCCCTGAGATTCTCACTGGACTAAAGAATATAGAACTAGAAACAGTGAATATTTGTGTAAAAATATAATTTTCAACAGAAACCATTGATTTGAACCAGCCGTAGTGAGTGGTATGAATCATGGTATGCACCTATTAATTTTATTTTGACCAGCGTGTCAGTTCTGTTGCAGAAATGTCATTGTCCTCTTTTTACTTGTAGATTAAAACACAAATGTATTTCTGTCCCTGCAGGTACGTGTGGTCTGTGGGCATGAGTTGTGGTCTGCACGCACTGTGGTTGGCAGTCAGTGTGTCACTTAGACAGACTGATTTATTTAATAATTCAAAGAAACATATTCACTGTCACTCTGGTTACTGCAGTAACGTTAAGTCACCTCCAAAAGCTTCCGCATGGAGAGGTTGCCACCCCATATGAACCTCCAAAGCATGGAGCAGCTGGCCATGACATAGAATCATAGAATCACCAGGTTGGAAGAGACCCACCGGATCATTGAGTCCAACCGTTCCCATCAAACACTAAACCATGTCCCTCAGCACCTCGTACACCCGTCCCTTAAACACCTCCAGAGATGGTGACTCAACCACCTCCCTGGGCAGCCTGTTCAAGTGCCGAAGCAAAGGAGCAAAGGAGTAAAGGCAGGTTTGCAAGAACACGGAGGATGCACTGTCTCAAACTCCAAACAAGCACATGCTTCTGCAGTTGCACTTGTAGCCAGGAATGTGGCTACGGGTTGCTTATGCCCTCCAGCATGACTGTGCAGCCTAGAAAAGCACTGAACATAAAATCATAGAATCATAGAATCACCAGGTTGGAAAAGACCCACCGGATCATTGAGTCCAACCATTCCTATCAAACACTAAACCATGCCCCTCAGCACCTCATCCACCCATCCCTTACACACCTCCAGGGAAGGTGACTCAACCACCTCCCTGGGCAGCCTCTGCCAGTGCCTAATGACCCTTTCTGTGAAAAGTTTTTTCATAATGTTCAGCCTAAACCTCCTTTGGCAGAGCTTGAGGCCATTCCCTCTCATCCTGCCCCTGTCACTTGGGAGAAGAGGGCAGCTCCCTCCTCTCCACAACCTCCTTTCAGGTAGTTGTAGAGAGCAATGAGGTCTCCCCATGTACAAGATTTCATTTCTACTCTCTCTTCTCTTAATTCTAGGGGAGGAAAGAAAGGAATTATACATGGAAGGCAAGGAGAAAAGCATGTCATGGATGTTCCACAGCCTTCCCTGTTCAGCCATAGGTAGGTGATGAGCCCTAGAGTGCCCAAGGTGATGGTCTAGGACATTTTTCTGAGTAACACCCTAATGCAACACTACAGGCTTGTGGAAGAGTGGCTGGACTGCTGCCCGGGGGAAAAAGACCTGAGGATGTTGGTTGACAGCCAGCTGAATATGAGCCATCAGTGGCCCAGGTGGCCAAGAAAGCCAACAGCATCCTGGCTTGTATCAGAAACAGTGTGGCCAGCAGGACCAGGAAAGTAACTGTACCCCTGTTGCTTGGCACCAGTGAGGGTGCACCTCGAATCCTGTACACAGTTTTGGGCCCCTCACTTAAAGAAGGACGTTGAGGTGCTGGAGTGTGCCCAAAGAATGGCAATGAAGCTGGTGAAGGGGCTGGGCCATAAGACTTACAAACATCGGCTAAAGGATCGGGGGCTGGAGAAAAGAGGGTTGTGGGAATACCTTACTGCACTTTATAACTACTTTAAAGGAGTGGTAATGAGGCAGCTGTTGGTGTCCTCTCGCAAGTAACAAGTGATAGGATGAGAGAAAATGGCCCCAAGTTGCTCCAGGGGAAGCTTAGACTGGGTATTATGAAAATTTTCTTCACTGAGAGTGTTGTCATGGATAGGAAGAGGCTGCCCAGGGACAAGGCTGATTCACAATTCCTGGAGGTATATAGTAGACGTGTAGATGTGCTGTTTAGGGACATGGTTTAATGGTAGACTTGGCAACAGACTTGGCAGTGTTAGATTTATGATTGGACATGATGACCCTAAAACCTTTTCCAACCTAACTGATTCTGATTCTATGATTCTATATTAGTACCTTCCCGCAGCACAGAAATGATGCACGCAACCTGAGGGAGACCAGCCAGCCTGTGTCACAGGGCTCTTCCTTGGCTGAGATGAGATTTTTGCTTTCACAGTTGATGTTCCGTTGCACTTCTATGTTTGCTTCTTCTCTCACTGACTTCTTTGCTGAAGAAAGTAGCTAAGGTGGCAACAGACATTCTGGGTGTCTGATACCAGAGCATTAACTGAACAGTGTTCAAATAAGTGAAGAACCAGTGTTTCAAGTACAGCATCACAATTAATGTTACTACTTCTCTGACTAAATTTTGATTTCATAATTTTTTTACTTCCTGATTTTAGTGGGGTGAGATTCAGAGCTCTCCTATTCTGCTTTGTTCTTTGCACTTTAAGTTTGAAGAAAAATCAATCACTTCATCACTATTAGGTTCTGATTCTGTTAGCTCATCGAGATCATATCTCCTTCTTTTTCTTGAATCAAACTAAAGTGGAATCGGTTTTTTGTTCAGTTAGACAATTTCACTGTATTATTTTCTAATGTTCCAATTGTAACTTTTTGCTTTGCGTATGCTATAAAATGTACATGCAAAACATGGAAAGAATATCTCCTTTTAAAACAATACAGTGTACTGCAGGTCATTAAATCAGCATCAACTTTCCAACTGCATTATGTGAGCTGACCTGTACCAAATGAATTAGAACAGCACCCATTGTGATGGACTTTGGCATGTTGTCATTGATTTATTTCCCTGTAGCCTTTCTGAAACTTCAGAGAGGTTTAGGGGAGGTATTTCAGAATAATCAGTGGACCCCTCAATATGAGACACAATAAGCATAGCAAAATTGGTGTTTAGGTTAGGAATACCAGCTTATTTATTTAATAAATCAAAGAAACAAGCTAACTAACTCAGTTGCCTCAAGCATTTAACCTTCAGATGTTATATATCCTTCTCTTGTCTAATTTAATTTTTCTCCTTGTTTCGATTTGACAGAAACATCAAATTTATAACTGAATACTTAGTTGTGGAAAGCTGAAGTTCAAATGCATAGCACACAACATGATCCTCTCTATGGAAAACCAGATAAGGAGTTGGGAATATCAAACATTCAGGTCATGGTATTCTTGGCAGCTGGTGGGTGTCATGAGATTAGAGAGGTGTCTACCAACCATCCCATCTCTAATGTTTTGGCTCAGTATAAAATTCTGATAGTCTTACTCCACTCTGCAGGCACATCAACCCTTCAGTGCATGGAGCTGCAGACAAGGTAGGAAATCTCGCAAATTATGGCAGTAATTGCAGACATTTAAGCATCCATCAGAAAAAAAGCATCTAGTAAACCTCACCCTTAGGGATACACAGTCCAGGAAGTCATGGGAAAGAGATTCTCTGCCTTCACAGTTTCTTTGACTTCTTCATCAATTCATGTTCACCCTTTTGAGTTTTCTCATGTCCCTATTCAGTCACAGAAGAAACCATTTTTGGCCTCTGTAATTTTATCACAGAAACTTTAATGTTCTTGGATGTTTGTGTAAGAAACTTCTGAGCACATTACCAAGCCTGAGAAACAACTGAAGCAATGTGGGTGCCAGAGACCAAGAGGCCTCTGGAAAGTGGTGGAGGTTCTAAAATGACACGTTCTTAATTATTCTGAAGTCTGCATGTTTTCATTTCTTTAATTGGAAGGAGATCTGTGTTATACTGAGATCAACTGCATATTTTCAGATTGTTTGGCTATAAGCTAAGAGGGATGGTGCTGTGTTACTGTTATGGCTAATTCTGCCCATGGATTGGAATACTAGACAGAAAGATGCAGGAATGGTATTGGCAAGTTTCAAATAAGTGATCAGGGCACTTTCATCCCTTAACACGCTTAATCAGATGACTCGTTTGAGCTGTTCCTTTCAACTGAGCTGTAGTGCCAAGTAACTGCGACCTATTCTGAAAGTTATGGGAATTGAAGGAGATAGTTGGTCTTTGGAAATTCATAGTGCATTCCCTGCACTGTGGCAGTGTTACAACATAATTTAATGCTATATAATATCACATAGAGAAAAAAATAATCAAAAATTAACTATTGTCTCCCCCAGGTAGGAGGTAGCTGAATTAATATTATGTACCATTATGTTGTTGGGAGATAACTTCTCTCCAGCCACAAAGATCCTGGTTTTCCAAGCAGATTGAGATTTTTATATCTGAATAGGACAGAAGTATTAAGCTGCCTAGTGAATCTTCGGCTTAATAGCAACAATATCCAAGAAGATTGAACTAGTTTTCTGGACATCACATGCCAAGGTTGCCAGAAAATCTTTGGCAAATCCAAAATCCACTTTTTTTTTAATATATATATAATCAACAAATATCTTCCACACTTATATTATCTGGATCAGGTTTTAACCTCAAAATCACTATGAAGAAAGCTTCCTTTATTTTATAATGAATGAAAATGATATCTAAAAGCTTGTCCATGGACGTTTTGGTGACATTTAAAACCAGGAAACCAGTATTATCATTTGGAGCATTTTATTCTGAGGAAACAATGAATTGCATCAGTGTAACATTTATGGTTGGTGTGACCGTAATGTTAGTTGTGTCACAAAGTCCAGAGTTCCATCATGCAGTACAAATACCTAGTGAGAGCTGCAGTGTGTGGTGTTATCAAACCACGGAGATATCATTGCAAATTTGCAGATCTGGTCAAGATTTAACAACATCCTCAGCTCTCTCACCATGGCTGAAAGCCCCATCTAACGCCTCCTGCATCCCTGCAGGACTGGGGAGCTTAAACCCAGCACAACATCTGCTACAGCAGCACAGGCACAGTTTGGCTTGGAGCACTGGCAGGAGGAACTTGCACCATAGACACTCTCCAAGAAAAAATAGTCAAAAGGACAGAGATGCCTAAATCCCATAGCAGATCTGTAGCAGATCTACCAATAAAGGGGGCACGCTGGGACTGGCAAAGTCATTTAAGAAGTTTTGCCAAGCCCTTGATTTAACTGCCATATTCTAGCAGGACAAGGTTAAGCTCCAAAACCGATGTGCTCGTTTCATACACTGAGGAGGCACAGAAAGAGCATTACTCTAAAATATTACAGCTGTGCTTACTTAGATTTATTTATGTGAACTTTATTCAGAAACGAATTTCTTTAGATCGATTTATATAAACTTACTTAATAAGCACTTTGCCTTCAGTTAGACATCTCACAGAATCATAGAATCACAGAATCATAGAATAACCAGGTTGGAAGAGACCCACTGGATCATCGAGTCCAACCATTCCTATCAAACACTAAACCATGGCCCTCAGCACCTCGTCCACCCATCCCTTAAACACCTCCAGGGAAGGTGACTCAACCCCCTCCCTGGGCAGCCTCTGCCAGTGCCCAGTGACCCTTTCTGTGAAGAATTTTTTCCTAATGTCCAGCCTAAACCTCCCCTGGTGGAGCTTGAGCTGGTTGAGCTCTTGTCCTGTCCCCTGTCACTTGGGAGAAGAGGCCAGCACCCTCCTCTCCACAACCTGCTTTCAGGTAGTTGTAGAGAGCAATGAGGTCTCCCCTCAGCCTCCTCTTCTCCAGGCTAAACACCCCCAGCTCTCTCAGCTGCTCCTCGGAAGACTTGTTCTCCAGCCCCCTCACCAGCTTTGTTGCTACAGGCTGTGCTCAGGGGACAGCATACATTTTATTTCTCAAAACACTCTCAGCTGTTAGCAGGTTAGCTCTGCACACCGACAAGCAACAACAAAACAAAAAATTAATTGCCATTTTCAAGGCTTAAGGTCATAACAGCAGTCTCTGTAGTTGTGTGTGCACTGTTTAGCAGGTAATGGCTTTTAAAGCACTGTGGCTTGCCTGGAAACAGGACTTATTGCAAAAGCTGCATTCAATTCCTTCCCAGCACATGCTACAGGGTCTGTTACCACCCACTGCTCTTGGATAGTTCTGGCTTCTTCGTAGTAAGAAGCTACTGCAAACGGTCATTGAATACCTCTGAGTGTTTGCTTACCTAAGCAAACCCTTTTCCTGTGACTGTGTGCACCAAGGGAAGCAACTGGCTCATTCTACTGCCTCCTACACTTCGTGACTTCCTCAGGTCTCCTCCCGAGCGCTTCCGTTTTCTCTGTACACTCAGCAAGGTTTAATCCCCGTCACCAGTCTTCAAATGCCTCCTATCTCACTCGCTGCCGTGAGCAATCCTTCTGGAGGGAAATTCCTGTGAAATAGCTTGCTGAGTAAGTAGGCGAGTGTGATAATGTCCCACATGAAACCGTGGGGGAAAACAAGAGATGTGGATTCCTGATCTGAGTAGATCCAGGTGGTTGTAGATGATTTATTTTCTGTTTTGCTTTCCTGAGTGTCTGCAGGAGACCAGAATACAAATTCCACTATTAGTAAGGGTCCCAAGTGCACCATATAGTCTTTCATCAAGAAAGAATAGCTGGTGTATGACTTCTGTGTATTGCACTGGAGGCACTGCGCTGCTTCTTGTGATTCCTGCTGAGAGATGCTGCTCTGCTGCGAGCATATAACAGTGTGCTTAATCCAGGCACTGATACAGGTGTTAGAACTCTAAAAATAAATAGTGATAACGCTTGACAGTTTAGTAGATAATCGCTCTGTATGTGGGCCTGTGACTTTTTGATGAGGACTACCTGCAAAGATTGAAAGATGAGCTTTTACTCTTTAATTTCTGTGGTCTCCACTGCGAATCGATCCAAATCCAAAGAGGAGACTAAGTTAAAATAATCTGAGAGAGAATAATTTGAAAAATTATCAAAAAGATTCTGTCAGAACAGGGAGATAACTCCACTTTTTAAGTTAAATCCTTCAGTACAACGTGATGTGCAGAAGAGTTGTGATGAGTCACAGGGATGATTCATCCAGTCCCAGTTCTGGCTACAAGAAAAATGTGGATAGCATGTATTTTAGTGTCAGCAGTAGTTTGTATAACAGAGCACCTGATTTAAAAAAGAGACATATAGAAACAAGGGGAAAAGGCAGCTGCAATGGCAATATATTATGTAATTTTTAGTTGAGTTTTCTAAGAAAGTGACATATGCCATCATATTTCCTGTGTCTCAGTCCTCTTCCCATCACTCTCATTCAGTAAATACAAACCTGTTCATCATGTATTTTATTGGAAATATTTTAATGTTTTCCACCTGGCAAAGGAAGGGATTTATATTTAATTTAAAAAAAAAATAGAGGGAAAATGAGAAAAATAACCAAAGATGCACAGGAACAGAAGAGGATTGGACAAGATGTGCCCTTTGCAATTGCATGCAAATATGCTAAATTCCACCAAAAAACCTCTCCCCAACAGCTCCCAAGCAGAGAAATCTCTACAACCCTAAGTCATTGTATTTTGATTTTGAAAGCAGGATGGGACAGAGCAGTATCCTCTGAAACTTTAAAGCTGAGCTTTTTGAAACAGAGGACAAAGTACTTTGTAATTATTCCTCATAATTCTACCTTAAGCATGGGAAAGCAGAAACTAGTTGAATTAAATCAAGGAGCTAGACTTGTACGGTTTTCAGGAGGTGGTGATAAACTGGACAAATTCATTTATAGACACAGAGACACCATTGCTCTCTGTTACAGACTTCGGTTCATAGTTAAAAATAGTGGAAATATCTCCCTAGCATAACTAAGAGCAGCCAGCACATGATGAGGCCTCTGACAAGGTCTTCAGCTGAGGTTAAGCTGATTCAAGAGGAACTAGTGGCCATGAAATGAGACATTGCTGACCATGACAGATAATAGTGTGGAGAGCTGAACAAAGTTAGAGAATGCTGTGGTCATTGCTGGATTTCACAAGTGTTTAAAGGGTTTATGTGAAAGATGGTCATGCTTCACTGGCATTTGGAGGAGTGTGTAGGGGACCTGCACAAGGAAATACTCTTGTAAGGCCAGAGTTAACAGAAACACAACATCACCTTATATGAAGCATTTCATAGAATCATAGAATCATCAGGTTGGAAAAGACCCAGTGGATCATCTAGTCAGGCCTTATGAGGAACGGCTGAGAGAGCTGGGGGTGTTTAGCCTGGAGAAGAGGAGGCTGAAGGGAGACCTCATTGCTCTCTACAACTACCTGAAAGGAGGTTGTGGAGAGGAGGGAGCTGGGCTCTTCTCCCAAGTGACAGGGGACAGGACGAGAGGGAATGGCCTCAAGCTCCACCAGGGGAGGTTTAGGCTGAACATTAGGAAAAAATTCTTCACAGAAAGGGTCACTGGGCACTGGCAGAGGCTGCCCAGGGAGGGGGTTGAGTCACCTTCCCTGGAGGTGTTTAAGGGATGGGTGGACGAGGTGCTGAGGGACATGGTTTAGTGTTTGATAGGAATGGTTGGACTCGATGATCCGGTGGGTCTCTTCCAACCTGGTTATTCTATGAGTCCAACCATTCCTATCAAACACTAAACCATGCCCTTCAGCACCTCGTCCACCCGTCCCTTAAACCCCTCCAGGGAAGGTGACTCACCCACCTCCCTGGGCAGCCTCTGCCAGTGCCCAATGACCCTTTCTGTGAAGAAATACACAACTTGCTTGACAGAACAATGCCTAGGTCAAACGCTTTCTGTTGTCCTTTTTTCTTTTTGTTGATATTTGTTTAGATACTGACACCAGGAAATGGAATTTGAGATTGTGAGAGACTCCCAAATTAATTTGGGTCTGTGAGCGATACCAGATCCCGAATCTTGAACAGTGCTTAGGAATTGAATTCTTTCTTGCTCAGAGTTGGTCTTGTAAACCATTGAAGAACTACAGTTCAGTGATGAACTTTACATGTTTGAGGGATATCAGAGCAGCTTGTTTTAGCCAGGGTATGTGGTGCTGGATTTTTCTTAACTCAGCTGACCTCTTTTTTTAAAGTTTAGGGATGGTAATTAAATGCAGTACAGCCTCTGCCATTGTAGACAATTAATCTTTCCTGCAATATTTAGAGGGACAATAATCTGTCTGGATAGTTAATTCCCTACCTTCCCACACAAAATCAATTTTGCATTAAGATGAGATACTTCCAAATTATTTGTAATTTTTAGTGAGAACTTTGGGAAAGTGTGCTAAAGATTATGTCATTGTTTATTCTCCTGTTCTCTTCCAAGTAGGACAGAACCAGTATTCTGAAACTCTATGAGCTAAAATAAGTGTCCCTGGAGCCAGCTGGGTGTTTTGTGTGAGAAGCACATTGAATTAAAATGGTCATACTTTGCCAATAGATGAATGCATACAAAATGACAAAGATACTACATGGCCACCGTGGAAAGTCATGTCAAGTTTGTGCTCGTTCCATGTTAGCAGCTTTTATTATCAGACTCTCTGTGATCTCATCACCTTCAGCTAAACTACAGAGTGCTGAGAACTAGGAGGAAGCTATAACTGCAGGCAGGAACTGGCTGGTCTCAGATCAGTCATCTCTTTTTTATTACTGAATCTTTTGACATCAGCTCTCTCTTAAGCCTTTTTTTTCTCCTTTCAATCCACTCTGACTTTTTAATTTGGCACTTAACCTTCTTATTTTTTTGACATTTTTATTAACATTGGAAAAATAAAAAAATTGGAAAATATATTTTTTTAAGCTGAATGTGAAAGCAACTAATTCAACAATTTCCACCAATTTCCTTATAGAGCTCATGCAAGACATTGTTTAACATAAGAGTTGAACCTACTGACTCTCATGTGTTTATGGCACTGTTGATTAGGTGCCAATGGTGCAAGTCATTAGTGTTCTTAATCTGGTAAAAATCCTCTGTATCGGACAGCTATAGTCTAAAAGATTATCAAATCTATCACTATAGAGTAATCAGTGAATCTCATTAGGGGCCTGGCATGTGCGTTAGAAACTTTCTGTATTTACGATGAATTCCCTGTTCTCTCCAATAACTCATAGCATCATAGAATCACTAGGTTGGAAAAGACCGTTGAGATCAACAAGCCCAACTGTACCTGCTCACTACTAAATCACGTCCCTAAGCACTTCATCTACCCATCTTTTAAGCACCTCCAGGGATGTAGACTCCACTGCCTCCCTGGGCAGCCTCTGCTAGTGCCTGAGAACCATTCTAGTGAAGAAATTCTTTTCTGATGTCCAATCTGAACCTCCCCTGGTGCAGCTTAAGGCCATTTCCTCTCATCTTATCGCCTGTCACTTGGGAGAAGAGACCAACACCCATCTCTCTACAATCTCTTCTCAGATAATTGTAGACAGTGACAGGATGTACCCCTGCAAAGGTATGGTGCAGATCCCACTGCAGCCAGAGCTGAGGTTTAGCCTCTCAAAGGAGGCTGAAGATGAACTTGGAATTGTTGAACATGGAGATTGAAACGAAAGGCTTCACGTAGATCATCATGATATCTGCATTCATTTGGACTAAGACTTAGCTCACAGTAAATTTCTGCAGCAAAAGAGCATTGCATGACTGTAAATGTAAGTGTCTCATTCATTACTGCATAGAACCTGATGGCAGTTGAGGTACTCAAAATATCTATAAAACCTTATACTAGATTTGCTTGGACTAGCCACTGCAACACAAACATCCTCAACGTTTCTGACTAAGCTCTTTTCCTGCCTATCTCAGTGTATTGCTCTTTTTTTTTTTTTCGGTACAAGTGGCATTATACCAAAATGAAGAACATCATATTTGCTCTCACCAAAGGAAAAAGTAGTGCATTAAACTTCAGTTCCTCAACTCCCCGTAGTGCTAAACTGTTCCCTCATGAATGTTAGACAACAAATATTCTGAAACTTCCAGAAAATTATGGAGAAAACTAAATTGTTACTCCACGATGGCACAAAGAATATAAACTTTTTGCCTCAGACATTTTTCGTGGTACAAGTGGTGGAATGAAACACTGAAGGAGGAATTCACTCATGATCCCTGAGTATTGCCAGTATTTACCTTACCTCAGGGATATTGGATTACACTTAACTGCATCCAAGCAAATCACAGTCCATGCAGTTAACTTCCACGTAAATGAAAAAGCGCTAGATTGCTTTACCACAACTATTTTAAATTCCAATTTATTACAACAACAAAAAAGTATGTCATGCAGGAGGCATCAAAGGCATTGACGAGACCCCTCTGCAACCCATTGAGTTGTTCAGTAACTGCTGTGTAGATATATATTTCTTTTGACATCACGAAGATTACTATAGCATACCTACTTTCTCAGTATATTGGGCTTTGTTGTTGGACCTGTAGTTTGCTAGTAGAGTTCAGAATAAAGTAGCACGTTAGCCTGATATGTACTGAATGGCAGAAACAAGAGGATGTGTATATCCTGATGAAAGAGGAAAACACATGGGAAGTAAATTAGATTAGTTCAGATAAAAAGTGTGAACATGGGATTCACTGTTACCCTGTACCTTTATAGATTACTAATATACTCGTTGAGACTATAGGTGAAAAAAATTAATTCGGGTCTACCTTTTCATGTTAGGATTAATTATTAGTTACATTATTATTATTTTCTAATAATATTATTAGTACTGAGTATACCGAGTCTTAAAAATTATAAGTGAAAATATTTATCTTCTAAACTATTCACCCTCTGTTTTATTATTTCTTGTTTTCTCCATCTCTAAACTCCCCAAACCAGCACATCGAAGGCAAAAAAGGCAGTAGAGATTGTTGTTTCCATGTCCTACTCACCTGCCTCTTTTCTCCAGGTATAGCAACAGGGTAATTAATTTACTGAGATCCCAACACTACTAAATGTGTAGAGGCATCTGATGATGCTTGTTGTTCAAGGGCTTCTCCCAAGGTCAGGCTAGAAATAATGTCAAATGTACTCCTGTAATACATAAATCTTTGTAGTATACAAGCTTTGCTACAATATTTTAACTTTTGTGAGTCTGTGAAGAAACACCCACCTGCACTTCTACAAACAGTTGGCTAAAGAAGAATTTTCAGCTGTTGTAGGTGGCAAAATAAAGTTCCACTGCAGAAACAGGGCTAACAAATGGTTGAGAAAACTGACATTTCAACATCTGAATTCTCTGTGGATTTAGATAGAGCAACATCAAACATGGATCCGGTAATGACACTTCAGAATTAATATGAGATTATATTAAAATAAGCCCATATTCTTGATCTGGGGAACCAACTCAAAGAAACCATTGCTCTATTGTTTGTCATCCACCACAGTGTCAAGAATGTGCCTGTGACACAGACTAAAAAATCAGAGAGGGGGATGCTCTGGCAGAAAGCTTCTTCCAAAAAGAGAAGGTCCACCATCAGTGACTTAGGGAAAAAAACAGTGGAAAAGGTGAATAAACTTCTTTATTAAGTCTGAGCAACTATGGTTATTTTTGAAGTGCATAATCTTCCTCACATGGCATAAACTTGGATGGATTCTTCAAATGCAGTGACAGATCTGTTTGTCCAGATTGGTAAGGGCAGTTATCTCACTGTCCTTTTGGGCCAATACTGCAGCTTTTCTTAAGGCCAAATAACAGGGTATTTATTGAGAAGATGTTGATACTGAGGAGCTAACCAGCTTTGCAAGCAGAAGAAGATGAAGACGGTGTTTGTGATTTATTAGCTGAAACCTTCATAACAAAGAACGTGGTATGTATTATTGTAGAATGTAGCACGTAGTATCATCATATGACAAGTATTTGTCATTGCCAGACAATGACCTGTGTAGTTGACATCACTGTATCTGTTACTAAGATTTACAACTTTTAGCAGAGTTCACACATAGTACGTGTCAGATAAAAAGCCTGACAAAATGGGAATTGTGTGTTATCCTTGGCTGGAACACTGTCCTGTGTGTAAGGCACAGGACTTGGACTGAGGCATTGGATTAACTTTTGTTCTCTCTTATGCTCACCAAAATAGCTAAAGGCTATTTACTTTATTTTAAAGATTATTTACTCTTTTGGGGCTTTTTTCCTCATTTATGACATAAAAATAATTATACTAATACAGTCAGGAGTGTCAGGAGGTTAAAATTATACTGCTAAAGAAGATTGAATTGCAGTATGTAAATACAAAGTATTACTATCATTCCACAAACAGAAAATCTTCTGAGTTACAAAATATTTTTGCATGCTCCTCTCTCTCACATCCTGTCAGTAGAACTTGTGAGATTTCCAATGACAAGCTATACTTCTTCACTTCCCAGGGAGGAGAAGCTCAATGAGCATGGGCTGGAAGTCATTTTATGATCTTATAAGAGCATTTACAAGAAAAGACATTCCTAGAACTCCAAAGAACTGTAGAAAAAAATCCTGGTAGCCCAGACATAGTCTATGATATAAAGTAAATTAAACGTCTGATTTTTTAAAATTTAAAATTTTTATTTTTTGGCATAGTTATCCAGATGCAACCCTCTTGCTCAGAGAATCTCTAGGTCTGGGAGATATATCAAGAAAGAATATGTCTATATTTGCTGTTTCCTTGTAATGCTCGTTCTTTGAGCATTTCCCATGATGATCTGTGTTGAGAAGTGGTCTTAGTGAAGCTAAAAGACCTCACAGTGTCTGAAGAGATGAAGATCTAAAAATCATTCAACGAATGAGTTTTGGAGATTAGTCATTACAAAAATTAATTGGAAAATCATAAGTTTGAAATTAGGAATTTGGAAAAGTCACTGAAGACAGTCAGGTAGCTGGTGTCCACTCCCAGTGTGTAAGCACAGGAATCTTGACTGCACGATTCATGGTGCCAGCCCATACCAGGAACAAGATATTGGAGCAGCTGGATGTTTGGTCTGACCCAAAGCAGCAATTACTATGTTCTTATGGATTTGAAGCTAGACTTGCTCTTCTTGTTGATGTTCTTCTGTCCCAAACAGGCACTTTACATTTACAGAAGAAAGACAAATCTTTATGTTTTCAGGAATGTGTGTTACATTCTAAGATGCCATCTGCTATTAGATTTTTCTCTCAGTTCAGGAAGAAACTCAACAAATTTGACCTATGGTGAATTGCTGAGTTGTGGAGCTTTCTGTAGCGGTGCAAGTCATGTAAAAGAAAGCACCAGCAAAAAAATGAGAATAAACACAGAGCAGAATGAAGAACTTACCCCATATGTAGCTGGAGGCACTAAATAGACGTGCTACCACACAGAATCTTAGAATCACTACGTTGGAAAAGGCCTCCAGGATCATCGAGTCCAACCATTCCTATCAACCACTAAATCATGTCTCTGAGCACCTCATCAACCCGTCCTTTAAATACCTCCAGGGATGGTGACTCAACCTGCTCCCTGGGCAGCCTGTTCCAGTAACATCACTGGATGTAGGATCACTGGAAGTAGTATCACTTATATTGTTGTATGGGAAGGCCAGTAGCCACAGTCTTACTCTCTTTCCTTTGTTCTGGACACAGTTTTTGTGGGTCCCAGCTCTTCCTTGTGCAAGTCTGTCCTGGTCAGCCATCGTCTGCATGGCACAACTGCAGTACCCATCTTACAATCTGCAGCTACTACAAGGGTGTTTCACCCATTACGAATCTATTAGATATGTGACCACCAGGTGGCATAAAAACTATGTAAAATATCACAAAGGGGTTGCAGATATTCTGATACAATTACCTCTTTTTTAAGAATATGGCTATTCAACTACTTAGCGATCCGACCAATCAACTTTGAATATGATATATTTTTAAAAAGTAGATAATCGGTTTTAAAATTCTTTAGTTTGCAAAGTTTTCTCCTGAGGAAGGGCCCATATATGACACAAAGTAATTAGCTTTGTTAATCACAACGTATCATGTCCTTATTCATGTTTTGTTTGTGTTAAAACAGCTTCACAGATGGAAAGGAAGAGATTATGATTTGCACAGAAACACAACTGATGTCTTTAAGTCAAAAAAACCAACTTTTTTTTTCCATTGTTGAAAACATATTTTATGAAATAAAGAAAGAAATGTTTAAAATGCTATGAAACCAGTTCCTATATTCCTATAATGGCAAACGACAGAGGAGATGGCTTTTAGTCCCACACAAAAAGGCAAGCTAAGAGTTGACAGGTGTTATTAATAAGAAAACAGAAGAGCCTTTCCCACAATGAGATTCTTGACATAATTCCTTGTACGTTCGTGTGGATTTTTCCACCTTGATTTCGTGAGCTGGATGTGGGTATCACATATGAGTTCCCACAGTGACACGTACAGAGCAGGCACTACTCCATGCTACTCTTTTATCAAATTTTGCTATCTTTCCTGCTTTTTTTTTTTTTTCATTGCTTAGGTCCCTTTAGCTCCCACGTCATCATTTTTACTATAGTTTTAAATTATTCTACAGAGGAGGCAGAACTTTTCATTTTGATCTTATATTCTTCCTATGGCTACACTCTTTACTTTCTTTTTCCTGCTGATACTCTTTAATGATCTTGTTCTGACACTCTGGCTATTTATTATTTTTCAGTGCCCTCTTTTGTTTGTATCTCTTCAATGTTGTTTTCCTGGACTTTCTATTCTTTGTCTCTCTTTTTTTTTTTTTTTAGTATTTTTTAAATGTATTTTAGACTCTTCTGTCATTCCTGATGCAAGGTGTTTAATCTATCTCAGCCTCATGTTAGTGTATAACCAACCACTGAACTTCTCACCTTCCCCCATGAACCCTTCCTCACCCTTTCTTCTCTGTCATCATTAAGAACTTGCGACAGATTAGCTTAATCCATCCATGATTCATGTCTGATACCGAGTTGGATTAGTGTAAAAAATGCATTTGAAAATTGCTCGCAGCTTTGTAAGTATAATGAACTGTTTTGAGGTTGACACCTTAAGCCTAGACCAATGGCAGAGGAAAATATGATACACGGTTAATGGTTTGTATTAGACAGCTCTACTGAAGGTGAAGTTAATCTAAATGAAGATACAAAGATTTTCCTGAGCAATATATATTGTCTTTTAGGAAAATCCATTTGCAGGCTTTTTCATGTGCATGAATCAAAATAATTGTTCTAAATCAGGAAGATGTGGAGGTCTCGGAGAGGGTGCAGTTTCTGTGGGACTCAAAAGGGTTAGGTGGGGCATCTCAGAAGCTAGTGGAGTTGTAAAGGTGCCTTATAGCACTGGACTGAAATTCTGCTTTACTTTCTTCCAACAGAGCAGAGGAAAGAGTGGGACATACAAGGGAGGTGTAATGCTCTCTAATGAAATCCAGGTGTAATCTTCTAATTCAGCTATGGACAGGCACAAGATTGGGCATGGTAGGTAGATCTTCTCTTCTGATACATTTATCCCAGTAAGAGTTTTACTCATCTATTGGAGCTGATAGGAAAATTCTAGGTAAACAGAAAACTGAAATGAGCTCTGGCCTCTAAGAAGAGATGGTAAAAGAAGGGAACTGGAGATTGCCCTGGCTAGAAATATTGGCCAAAAGACCATGACAACAAGTTGTAATGTAAGTGAAGGCCTGCAGTGGACTCAGAGGAACTTTGACAAGAACCATTGACAAGAACAGCATTTCAACATCCCTAAGTGATACAGCACCACTGTTTTCTGTGCCTGTCTTGAAAAAAAAATATATAAATGTCTTATTTTTTCTTCAACAGTTATGTCAGAAACATAATCAATGGATTATTCCTAGTGCCAACTGAGTGAATGAACGAATTCGATATCTGGATTCAGTGAACCCTTAAAGTTCTAACCCATGTTTTGAAAGAGGCATCAAAGGTTAATAAAATCATCTATGACAAAATCTTTATGCATGAAAGGCTTTCACCTTTTCTGCACTAATACATCTTCCAACTTAAATTTTGTTTCCTTGCATTCAGTCAAACAACCCAATAAATTCACAATACTATATGATCATCTATCATGATAAAGTGATAAAAGTTGTTTTCGCTTTAGAATTCCTTCATTACATTTCTTTGCATCCTATGCAATTTCAAATGCTTGATGTAATGCTCCGAAATACTTTGACAAAGCATTCAGGCAGGAGCTACATTTTTTTTTGCCATAAGCTAACAAGTCTACATTCATTTGTTCCACACAGAGTGCCTTCTCTTTCCATGGCTTGTTTGATGCCAATAGAGTTTAATGCTGGGCTTCTCACTTTTGTCTGGATTCTATGGGCAAAGTCCCATTTGCTGTTAACATTGTCAAGTACTGTGTATCATAGGACACGGTACAAGTAACAGTGTTGATTCATCAAGTGTCTGGAAACACACTTAGTAGTGATTCTTCTTTTTATCTGTTTGGTGATTTCCTGCTGCTAGATCTTTGGGATCAATAAAAGCAAGTGCTTAGTCAGAGCTAAGCACACAAAAAAAATAACAACAATTTGTTTCATATTCTAGTTGATTGAAAACTTCAGGGAGGAACTTAGATGCACTAAAGGGACTGTCATCAGTCAAAACAGATCTTTTAAGCCCTTAATACAATATACAGTCACATTTACATTACTCATTGATACATTTTACTCACATCTTTCTGTGCCACAGCATAAACTAGGGTGTATAACAGCAATGAATCAGAAAACCAGTCCTTCAGATTTCATGGATGCATGTTCCCAGCATTAAAAATGTAAAAGAAATAGGTATTTCAAGTTGTATAGAGTTGCAGCGTGTTTGCCATATCATATTACAGAGGTGTGCAGGACAGCTCTCCTAAGCTGGTGGAGACGGTAAGCATTAAAAATGCATTCATGCTGGAAGACTTAAGTCTAGTCTTATATCAAGCAGATATCATTTTCTTAGCTCTAGATCAGTCAGTACTGACAACAGAAGTCATGGAATAGTGTCAGGACAATGTTCACTCCAAAACATTATCTCAAAGGCAGGTCTAAATATCCTCAAAGCAAACCTGCACTAATGTACCTGTGTGGTGGGTTAACCCTGGCTGGGCACCCGTTTCCCACCAAAGCCGCTCCGTTGCTCCTCTACTCAGCTGGACAGGAGAAAGAAAATATAATGAAGGGCCTGTGGACCAAGATAAGGACAGTGAAAGATCACTCATCAATTACGGTCATCGGCAAAACAGACCGAATTGCAGAAATTAGTTTAATTTCTTCTTAGGCTCACTTTTACTCTCAAACTCTCTATCTTCTCCCTGCAAATGGCACAGGGGGACAGGGAATGAGCTTGCCATCAGTTCATCACCAATTATCTCTGCTGCTCTTTCCTCCCCAGGGAGAGAACTCCTCACACTCTTCCCCTGCTCTAATGCGGGGTCCCTCCCACAGGAGAGAGTTCTCCAGGAAACTTTTTAATGTGAGTCCTTCCCCTAGGATATGTCTCTGCATGAACTGCTCCAGCATGAGCATGGGGTGCAATCCCCCAGGAACAGACTGCTCCAGCATGGGTCCTTCCACAGGGCTGCAGGTCCTGCCAGCAAACCTGCTCCAATGTAGGTTCTTCTCTCCATGCGTCCACAGGTCCTGACAGGAGCCTGCTTCAGCACAAGCTTTCTCCTGGGGTCATAGACTCCTTCAGGCATCCACCTGCTCCAGTTTAGGGTCCACCATGGGCTGCAGGTGAATATCTTTTCTACTGTGGACCTCCATGGCTTGCAGAGGGACAGTCTGCTTGACTATGGTCTTCACTGTGGGTTGCGAGGGAATCTCTACTCCAGTGCCTGAAGCACCTCCTCCATCTCCTTCTTCCCTAACCTTGGTGTCTGCAGAGTTGTTACTCTCACACATCACAGAATCATAGAATCACCAGGTTGGAAAAGACTCACAGGATCATTGAGTCCAACCATTCCTATCAAACACTAAACCATGTCCCTTAGCACCTTGTCCACCCATCCCTTAAACACCTCCAGGGAAGGTGACTCAACCACCTCCCTGGGCAGCCTCTGCCAGTGCCCAGTGACGCTTTCTGTGAAATTTTTTTTCCTAATGTCCAGCCTGAACCTCCCCTGGTGGAGCTTGAGGCCATTCCCTCTCGTCCTGTCCCCTGTCACTTGGGAGAAGAGGCCAGCTCCCTCCTCTCCACAACCTCCTTTCAGGGAGTTGTAGAGAGCAATGAGGTCTCCCCTCAGCCTCCTCTTCTGCAGGCTAAACACCCCCAGCTCTCTCAGCCGTTCCTCATAAGGCCTGTTCTCCAGACCCCTCACCAGCTTGGTTGCTCTTCTCTGGACTCGCTCCAGAGCCTCAACATCCTTCTTGTGGTGAGGGGCCCAGAACTGAACACAGGATTCGAGGAGCGGTCTCACCAGTGCTGAGTCCAGAGGGAGGATAACCTCCCTGGACCTGCTGGGATTTTTCTCTTCCTCTCCTCCCCCTCCTTCCATCCATTTGCTTTCAGAAGCTGGTATTTCAACTGAAGAAAGTTCCCCACCTGATCATCACCTTGTGTCATTATTAGACTAAGTCAACTTTGTATTTCAGACTCCTGAAAGCAATGCACCACCCTGCCCCCATCCAAAGCAGCTCCACCAGCAATACAGGTCCTTACCTCCTCATGGTCACACAGTGACCCCAGAGATACATCAAGGAAAGCTCTTTTCAGTTCCTTTTAAGCAGCCTTCCACAGCCAGGTGAAGGAGGCCAGGCTGGTTACATTGCTGAGTGACCTGTTAGACCCTCTGTGTGGTTCAGGGAAGTAAATGCAGGTCACATGCAGCTAGGGAAGCTGGAATTAGATGATCTTTAAGGTCCCTTCAAACCCAAACCATTCTATGATTCTATGATTCTATGATTCTAAGTTCACGTGAAAAGAAAATTTAAGCACAGAAAAAAGTTATATCCATCATGTTTCTGAGATCAGCTTTATGCAGCGGATAATCAACTCATGAGAGAATAACCTCTGAGTGACAGAATGACATCTGTCACAGGATGGAATGAATTGCCCTCTAGAGATGCTTTTTGCCTTCCTAATCATAGAATCATAGAATCATAGAATCATTAGGTTGGAAGGGACCTTTGAGATCATCAACTCCAACCGTACCTGTCCACTATTAAATCATGTCCCCAGTCACCTCTTCTACCCACCTTTTAAACATCTTCAGGGAAGGGGACTCAACACCTCCCTGGGCAGCATCTGCCAGTGCCTGAGAACCCTTTATGTGAAGAAATTTTTCCTACCATCCAATCTAAACTTACCCTTACACAGCTTAAGGCCATTCCCTCTTGTCCCATCACCTGTAACTTGGGAGAAGAGACCAAAACCCAACTCTCTGCAACCTCCTTTCAGGTAGTTGCTGAGAGCGATAAGGTCTCCGCTCAGCCTCCTCTTCTCCAGGCAAAAAAAACAGCCCCAGTTCCCTCAGATGCTCCTCGTAAGAATTGTTCTCCAAGTTAAGTGTCAATGATCAACTTGAACTACCCATTTTGCTTTTTTGTTAAAATTACAGAAAACAAATGCGTGATCTTTCTGTTAAATAAGGTAAACAAAAAGTACTGGGATACATTGCAAGGAAATATCACTTACTGTCTGTTTGGCAGGGGCAGATCATTTAACTGCAAGAGATTATTTTTTTTAATTATCTGCTGCAGCTTCCTCAAAAAATGTACTGCCCAGGCAGATCCAATATATCTCAATTATTGCAAGTATATCTCACATTTTGTAGCTTTCCACTCAGTGCAATCAGCATTTGAAAAGAATTCATTGCTTTTGAATTTTAAATGCATTTTGAAAGTTAGAAACAAACAATCAGAACCTGAAAAAATATTATGACGTGATATATGATGAATCTCTGTAAACCAGTATCACTCTCTGGAAAGTAAACAGTCAACAGAATTTCCCCTTAGAAGTATGAGTCCAATGGCATGAGGTTTAACAAGGCCAAATGCCGGGTCCTGCACTTGGGGCACAACAACCCTGAGCAGCTACAGACTGGGAGAAGTCTGTCTAGAAAGCTGCCTGGAGGAGAGGGACCTGGGGGTGTTGGTTGACAGCGACTGAACATGAGCCAGCAGTGTGCCCAGGTGGCCAAGAAGGCCAATGGCATCTTGGCTTGGATCAGAAACGGCGTGACCAGCAGGTCCAGGGAGGTTATCCTCCCTCTGTACTCGGCACTGGTGAGACCGCTCCTCGAATCCTGTGTTCAGTTCTGTCCCCTCACCATAAGAAGGATGTTGAGGCTCTGGAGCGAGTCCAGAGAAGAGCAACGAAGCTGGTGAAGGGGCTGGAGAACGGGCCTTATGAGGAACGGCTGAGAGAGCTGGGGGTGTTTAGCCTGGAGAAGAAGAGGCTGAGGGGAGACCTCATTGCTCTCTACAACTACCTGAAAGGAGGGTGCTGGCCTTTTCTTCCAAGTGACAGGGGACAGGACAAGAGGGAATGGCCTCAAGCTCCGCCAGGGGAGGTTTAGGCTAGACGTTAGGAAAAAGTTCTTCACAGAAAGGGTCACTGGGCACTGGCAGAGGCTGCCCAGGGAGGTGGTTGATTCACCTTCCCTGGAGGTGTTTAAGGCACGGGTGGATGAGGTGCTGAGGGACATGGTTTAGTGTTTGATGGGAATGGTTGGACTCGATGATCCGGTGGGTCTCTTCCAACCTGGTTATTCTGTGATTCTGTGTATGTGTATGTATGCTTCACAAACAACCCTACTATCTGACCTGAAAATATCTTTGTGACTTCCGAGTTACAAAATCTTGCCATATCACCTTTAAATAACAAGCTCTGAAATGAAACCATTTACGGTTCTTCTAAATTTTCTCAGCTGTATTTTTTAATTGTAGCCAAAACTCTTCCAACATTTTATATAGTTTGTTATTATCAAATCTGTCAGAATGTAGTTATTACATATTTTTCTTAAGTTTGAAGTTAAGTGTGATAGGAGTGGACTTTTAATCATTATAATGCAAGGAACTTTACAACAAATTTTGGTTTTATTTGGGGAAGTATGGTTATCACATAAATATAAGAGAAGATAAAGTTGGCTGGTACAATCAGGAGGAATGTAAAGCTCCCATGCCTGCCTTCAGTAATTGATGAAGTGGGTCAGTGATATTTTACAGGGCTGTGATTGAATTGGACCCCTGGGGATAAATAGCACATAAACCTTTTCCGTCAGCTCTTTGGTAAGTTAATATTGGCAATTCCAATTTAACGCTTATGAATGAAAGTATTGCAGGCTAAGTGAAATAAAAGAGCAGCCACAGCTATTGTCTTTGGTTAGTGTTCTTTCCCACAAGCACTATTTAATCCAGTGAAAAACAGAGACCTCATCTGTCAAAGAAATGAAGGTAAACGGGCTGATGCTGGGCAGAGAGGAGTGTTCTGGAAGAATGTGGAATTTGTTGTAGCAATAAAAATGCCGATTTTTAGCAAAAGTGCCTGTCTCTGGCCCATGTGGGAAATATTCTTGTTGATTTCTTCGTGACGTGGTACATTGAATGGTTGTGAGGTTTCAGATGCATGCCGGTGTTAACAAAGTCTATTAATAATTTACAGTAAAAGGAAATATTTTATTAATGTCATCTGAAATCAATGCACAAAATTAAAATGAAGTATTCCCAATTGTTTAACTGAGCTATGAGACATGGCTGGAGAAAACAGGTATTTAATTTTTAGAATACGTTGTTCATTTATTTTTAAACATTTCATTTAGGCATAAATAACATTCTTTCGTGCTGTCATTATGAATATTTAATTTCTTCAATGTCACATATAACTTTTATGTAAACATAAACATAATAAGCTTTCAGCTTCAACTGAATGAATACAGAGCTTACTAACAACTCTGCATGGGTGTGGACAAGTAAACTGATATTAGCTGTTCCTCCTGACTTTATTTCACAGGCAATGTTTTCCACCATTTGGGCCTTCCTGGGCCTTATTGGTGCTAGTGAACTAAACAGGGACAGGACCTAAGCTCAGTCACTGGTCCTGTGAGTGTCGCCTTCAGTGTTTAATTATAGTGCATTAAGATACAGGCTTGGGGAATAGTGCCTGGAAAGCTGCCTGGCAGAGAAGGACCTGGGGGTGTTGGTTGACAGCGACTGAATATGAGCCAGCAGTGGCCCAGGTGGCCAAGAAGGCCAATGGCATCTTGGCTTGGATCAGAAACGGCGTGACCAGCAGGTCCAGGGAGGTTCTTCTCCCTCTGGACTCGGCACTGGTGAGACCGCTCCTCGAATCCTGTGTTCAGTTCTGGGCCCCTCCCCACAAGAAGGATGTTGAGGCTCTGGAGAGAGTCCAGAGAAGAGCAACAAAGCTGGTGAGGGGGCTGGAGAAGAAGCTTACAAGGAGCGGCTGAGAGAGCTGGGGGTGTTTAGCCTGGAGAAGAGGAGGCTGAGGGGAGACCTCATTGCTCTCTACAACTACCTGAAAGGAGGTTGTGGAGAGGAGGGAGCTGGCCTCTTCTCCCAAGAGACAAGGGACAGGACAAGAGGGAATGGCCTCAAGCTCCGCCAGGGGAGGTTCAGGCTGAACATTAGGAAAAAAATTTTCATGGAAAGGGTCACTGGGCAGTGGCAGAGGCTGCCCAGGGAGATGGTGGAGTCACCTTCCCTGGAGGGGTTTATGGACGAGGTGCTGAGGGACATGGTTTAGTATTTCATAGGAATGGTTGGACTTGATGATCCTGTGGGTCTTTTCCAACCTGGTGATTCTATGATTCTATGAATCTGCAGGGAGACCTAATTACTCTCTGTCACTACCCAAAAGGAAGTTGTAGTGAGGCAGATGTTGGTTTCTCGTGCCAAGTAACTAGCAATAGGATAGGAGACGTCAGACTCCTGTTGTGCTAGGTGGAAATTTAAGCTATTAGGAAAAATTCTGTTACTGAAAAAAATGGTGAAGCATTAGAACAAGCTGCTCAGGGAACTGGGAGAGTCACCATCCCTGGAAGTGTCCAGAAAACATGCAGACACAGCAGTTCAGGACATGGTTTGCAGGCATGGTGGTGTTGGGCTGATGGATGGACTTGATGATCTTGGATGTCGTTTCAAACCTGAATGATTCTACGATTCTGTGAGGCAAATTTCTACAAAAATAATTCAGACAAAACTCCTGCTGCATTCAAGAGACATTTTTGCCACCATAAGGTTTGGCAGTTAGCTCTGTTGCCACGTAGAACACAAAGCTTAAAGCTCAGGGAGCGGAGTGTCCTCACGAATGACTAAGCATCCACTTGCTTTTCCTGTGGCTAAACACTGCGCTTGATGTGAATACCAGGGGGCCGTGAGGACCACTCCTCTGGAAAGAGTAGGACTTGAGTGTAATGATGGGGAAGGGAGAACATTCAGAGCATATAGCTTGTAAGCAGGGCATATGCTCAGTGTCACGCACAGATCTGCTGTCACCACCGTGGCTCCATCCACCCCAGGGAGTTTGTGCCTTTCCTGAACATATGGTCAGAGCTGAATCCCAGGAGCTCACAATCGTGGGATGTGTGCTTTCTAAAAGGGATGAATGGTTTTACTGGGAAGAAGTTTAATCAGTCTGATGAAAACTTTCTTGGCTGGAGAGCTTAAAACTAGATAACGAAACTGAAATTGTGAGACCGTTTATGAAAAAAAAGGTTTTGTTAATGTTAATGATGATTAAATAAAGTTTTTATGAATTTACTTTCACTGGCATATAATAAAATAATGCCACAACCTCGGAGCTTTGTGTGCAGAGTTTTGTGGGACAAAATTCTTAGTTTTTCAGCTAATGAAGACGAATATTTGTAACTCTGCTTTAGGAATGAGAGTCCTACCTGCTACCACTACTCCAGGCCTATCATCTATCTTGGATGCTTCGAAGAAGTAGGACAGAATGGCTGAAGGCAACTGTTCATTTCCATGGTTCAGATACCTAAAAGAACAAATATTCTACAAAAAAAACCTCTCAGATTTTCACCTTTCCCTTTAAGCCATTAAATGCTATAGAATCCTGCACTGCCTTCTTCCTACAGAATAGAACTTGTGAAGGCAATAGCAGATATTGATATTATTTAATATCTGATATTGATATTATACTGATATTGATATTATTTAATTTTAAAGGGCATTTGGATTTCGATGGTGTCAGTACATATGCCTGTCAAATTTTAATCAGATATTATTTAATATCTGATATTGACATTATTTAATTTTAAAGGGCATTTGGATTTCGATGGTGTCAGTACGTATGCCTGCCAAAGAGTGTCGCACCCCAGTTCTTGGGGTCATTTCCAGCCTATGTTTTCTACAAATCTATGATTTCAGGAGGTTATCTGACTCTTTCCATCAACTCCACCACCAGAATTAGACAGAGGTACATTACCAAGGTAGGTAGATATAAGAACTATAGTACTGAATGTATGTAGAAACATCGGAGTGAGTCCCCAAGGAATGTAGCAGAAGCGAATATTTGTAAGACAATTCTAATTGATGGCAATATTACCGTAAAGCATGTTCTAACAAATATGTAAAAGCTAATTAATATTCTGCAACTTCAAAATCCTGATTGAAGTTGGGTCACCAATCAGAAGTCTGTATGCTTGTAAAATTTAACAGTAATTGTTTGCTATCACGTCTGCGACGTGCACTGTGCTACATTACCTAGTGTGTGTCCTTTAAATGATGAATGGTTTTGTCCCTTACAGTCTCATGAGGATAATGATTTGTTTACTTTTGTTCACTTTCTCTGCTAATCCATATTAGAAAGTTTAACCTAGTAAACATAATTCAATCAGAGAGGTAATAAGTGTCCATAAACCTGAAGCGAGATTGGCTAACAAGACTGCTTATTAGAACAAACCCTCAATGTTGTAACTATTAGTTAAAATAAAAGATTTGTATTGTATGCAAAAAAGAATTAATTTCCTCCATTGACATTAATACATTTACTTATTTTTCTTCCGCATTATAACAATTCACATTTCAATTATTTTGTAGCCATAAACTGTGAAGCTGGTATTATAAAATTTAGCAATAAAAGCTTGAAATTGTTCTGATTTATCAGACTTAATCAGTTTTGAAAACTACATTGTGATTTGTACTGCAGTGATTAAAACTTGAAAGAAAATGCTATTGGTTTTCAAGCATTTGTAGTGTATCTTCAGAAAACCTGACTGAACTTCACTCAAGGTAAGAAGGGGAGATGCAATGCACCAGTCCCCGAAATGAGTGGAAAAGAAGTTTGATTTATTAGCACTTGATCCTATGAATCATGTACCCACCCACAGCTTCATAGATTAGGTGTCTGCAGCCTTAGGTTTGAGCTGAGAATTTAATGAAACAGGATTTGATGAATTCTATAATATTTTTTTCTCTACCTGGAAATTAAATTGCTATACATATTTATGGAAATCAAAGGATTTCCTTGCCAGCTATCATCACTCTTGCTATTTTTTTTTGCAACATGGAGATTCTAAAAAGTAAAGACTGAAACAATGATCTAAAAAGTTATGATAATGCTAACTTGTCAAAAGCGAAGACATAAGAATATGTTGTCCGTATGCTTGTCTTCAGTGTCTTCAGCTAAGTAAACAGAAGCCTGTGCAGCCGTTTTCATTCCTTCACCATAATGGAACTACTGCCAAATATACCATAAAGAAAAATTTAATATAAATGCACCTGTATTTATATACTTGTGCTTTATTACATGATGCTAGTTTTCATATTGAAGTGTGTCCAAAAGAGATATAATAACTATTGCTATGTTATTTTGGTACTTTTCTATATTACTAATACAATAACACTTTGTTGCTTTTTTAAACACTAATTTGATTGACAGTTCCAAAGCTGCCATTGTTCTTTGTATAAAAATAGGGAAAGAGAGAGACTGTTACTTAGGTATATACAGGGGAAATAGGAAGTTTGCTGCAATATTAGTTCAGAATATTTTTCAAGACATATGCAATGTTGCAATATTCTGTTAAGGACATAAATAAAAGCTTGACTATTTTCTAAATAAAATGCCTTTAAACACTTGATAGTTTCTCAGAGCAAGAAAGTGTAAAATTAAAGCTACACCAAAGTTAAGAGGAAACTGGAGAACTAGGATTGAAAAGTATTGACAGAAGGGATAAATGAGAATCAGACTGCATCTAAGAATACAATATCTGAATTACTTCATAGTAAATTAATAATTGCTCCATTTGATTTGTTTACAGGAGGGACTGAGAAGGGTGAGAAATCAGATCAGCTACATTAGCCTGCTGCCTAAGACTGAAGGCTTCAGTAAACTGTTAGGGAAGAGAGTGGATTATGCATCTTTTTCATGATCCAGTTTTCTGAATACCAGTTAATTCCATACGTACTATGACACCACAATCTCAGGGAATAACCTCATCTATAATTTGGGATGTGCTAGGTATTGTAAGGAATTATTTTCAATTCTATATATAGGATGATTGCTCAAACCTGAGTTAGTATTAAATGCCAGATTTGTTTACCCCTTCTGGCTTCGGGGTTGTTCTCATGTCAGTCTTTACAGAATGAGCTCAATATATGTAGCAGAAATCTACATTTTCCCTGGTTTTAATTTAGTGAAAATATACATCTAGCAAATATAAGTGCAATCCTATATAAGTGCATAGAAAAGCAAAGTGTTATTAAATATGTATACTACTGACTTAATTATAGGAGTTAGGGGGAAACTTGAGAAAACCAGGATTTTTTGGTATGTTTTTCTTCTCCTTAATCTAATCAGACAACACTAAAAGCCCAAGAGGTATATAAACTTCAGTAACTAGTTATATTAAACCTGTGTTTACTTAGATGATTTGTATGAGATAAATAAGTAATTACCCAAAAGACATTAAAAAATGGAATATATGAGACTGCATGTGAGCAAACTAACACAAGGCGGAGAGCTTGACTGATGCATATTTAATAAGAAGAATTCCCTGTGCTTTTATATCTTCTTCCATTCTATAGAAGTCCTTATATCACCTTTATCACCATAGTAACTCAGCATGTTGCAGTATTCTCTTTCTGTTCATCATATTATTTTATCAGTTGAGTAAAGGATAAAGTGTTTCCCTGTTCATACACCGTTGGGTACCCTGCCTTATGGGTATCCTGCTGAGAAGTACTGTGAATAATGCAATAATTCAGCAATCTTCTAAAGAATGAGAAGTGTTCCCTGATTTATACTACTGTACACTCAATTTCTCATTTTATTTCAACACAATATTTAAAAATGGATTAATCATGCGAGTTAACATTACCTAAAGAGTAGATAAACATTTCTGTAGCCTTCTGAGTTTGGAGAATCAATTATTATAGTCAGAAACCTTGCACAAGTTGAAGACTGGCTCTAACTGCTTACACTGTCTGTAACTACCTGAAAGAAATTGTAGTGAGGTGGGTGTTGGTCTCTTTGCCCAAGTGACAGGCGATACGAGAGGGGAACGGCCTCAAACTGCCCCTGGGGTAGTTCAGATTGGACATTAAAAAAATATTCTTCACCAACAGGGTTCTCAGGCACTGGCAGAGGCTGCCCAAAGATGTAATTGAGTCCCCAACCCTGGAGGGATTTAAAAGACGGGTAGATAAGGTGCTTAGGGATATGATTAAGTAGTGGACTGGGATGGTTGGGACTGATGATCTCAAAGGTCTTTTCCAACTTAGTGATTCTATGTCAAAATGGTAAGTTCAGAAAAGACAGTAACTATTAAGGTTTACTAGAGGGTATTTTTTTTTTAATCTTCCTCTATTATAGTACCCCCAAAAGGAGGGAAGGTGCCAGGAAAACATAGTTTGTAGAACCACTTAGCTGTATCACTGAAATATGAAAAGCCATAACAGTCTAGAAATATTAAGAAGGTATTTTCATTTCCACCCATACCTAGTAATTTCCCTTTGAGCTATAGCATAAGAAATTAGATAAATATGTAGTTGCTAATAAAACATTACATGCTTTCCGAGTACACGTATCAGATAAAAGGAAAAATAAAAACCCTTGCAGTTAGCTAGTTCCATATAAACAGAAATGGCAAATATTATATAAGTAAGTTTAATAGGTTGGACTCAAAAAATCAGTCTATTTCTCTTTCATTTAAATATTTTTTCCAAGATACCACCTCCATAGCTTCTAAATATGCATTTGGCTTACTTTTATTTATTCATACTGAAGCAGCATGCTTAAGACTTTGTCAAAAAGCTTAAGTTTATCTGCATGCATATATGCATTACTATTTCTAAAAAAGCTGACATTTCTGGGATTTGATCATTTAGATGCAAGACTGTACATACACGTATCCTAGCTTTTATCTAACATTGCAAATCATTCTTCTTCGTGTTACAACACTTCAATCTTGTGCTCACTGATTAACCATAAAACAAGATAGCTATGCTGGATGATCCAGAGAAGAATTTTAGCTTTTATTCTGAATGCAGGTTTCCAAAATCTACCTTTTGAATTGTTTTTGTTCTCAATAGAACTTACTTCTTTATATATGATTTTCCTTAAGGTTACCAGAAAATCTTCAGAAGGAGAAAAATATTTTTTTCAATTATAAGGTACTATTGGTTTGTCAACAGATACCTGGTCCCACTAAACCCTGCCATGCGAAATCTAATTTAAAGTAGCATAATACTTTCAATCCATTAAAATTACTGTCATGACTTCTGTAGTTTCACTCCATTAACTTTAGACGTGATCTGTTCTTTCTCAAATGAGAAAGGAATGGTACAATTGGAAGAAGATTCATCCCATGGTGCTTCAGCCAAGAACTACAATAACAATGCAGCTCATGAGAATGACTATGTGTGACTTTTGTGCCAATGAATAGGGTAGGTGCGACCAGATCCTTTGATCCTTGCAGCCTGATAGAACTTCAGGATCTACCTTGCAGGCTCTAAAACATGAGATGAAGAGTGACTGCAGCAAGCTTAGTTGTTTGAACTGTGCTTAAATACTGACTGTCATATTTCCTGAAAATAAAGAGTTAAAAGAGTCCTGGTCTCAACAGAAGAACTGAAAATTTTCTGAGGCTTATCTATGCAGCACCACAGACTCATTGACTCTTATTTTCTGCCTTGCCTCTGATGGCATTATACGTTTTCTCCACTGTAGGAAGTTTTTCTAGCAGGGTTTTTCCACAAGGCTTACTGATTTCCTTTTTCATATTCCTCTGACTACTCTTTCTCTTGGCCACTGGAACAGGCTGCGCAGGGAGGTGGTTGATTCACCTTCCCTGGAGGGGTTTAAGGCACGGGTGGATGAGGTGCTAAGGGGCATGGTTTAGGGGTTGATAGGAATGGTTGGACTCGATGATCCGGTGGGTCTCTTCCAACCTGGTTATTCTATGATTCTATGATTCCTTACTCTCTGGGCTGTTGAGCGTGCTTAAACACCAATCGAGAAAAGGAAAGATCTCACCTCTCTAAACTTTTGAAATGCTAATATTTATTTTAATAAAGGAGAGCTTATTTAGCGAAAGGAATGAAAAGGCAGAAATAAAACCAAGTTCTATATATGCCAACTTCCTTTTAACATATCCAGTGTTCTTTATTTATTAGTCCTGTGTTCGATCTTAGCTTCACGAGACTGTTTTACTGCAGAAGTTCTGATTCTACTGTAGCACACTGGTAATATTTAGCGTGGACTCAAGAGTCACAGGGCTAGCAGCGATGAAACCTCGATAGTTCCAGTTCTTGTGAGCCACAGAGGCCCCTCGTCCTTAACAAACCTCTCCACAGCTTCTGCCTCAGTGCCGGTGCCAAATAATGCAGCATAGATCTTCTGTTCCTGGCAGCGAATGAAGAAATGACACTTTCAGACTCTCTTTGGACAATTAGCAAGCTTGAATTTTACAGATACGTTGTCTTCAGAGAAAACTTTCTCAAGCAGTGCCAGAAGAGCTTCCGTTTTTGGGTATGTTAATATGAATTGCAGTTATTTATAACAGCATACAGAATGCAGTTTTCAAAAACCCAAGTCTTAGCTGCTTGTTTCAGGAAGTGAGTCAGTTTTGCTCTGCTTTGGCTCTTTGGCAACCACATATCCCCTTGCTATTACGTATATTTTAGTCTGCATGCCCATCACTGGAACTTGAACATGATTACGTTTGGCCCAGTAGGTTTGTGTCTTTTAGAACTATAACATTACTTCACTTGAACAGTTATTAGGGCTGCAGAGATGTAACTACAATTGCTAAATGGGATAATGCAAAATGAATGAAGTGAAAGAACCTCTGGAGGCTTCTTGATGTTTACTCTTTCAAGTAATGCACTTTTCTAAGTCTGTCAGCTCATCACAACAGAGAATTATTTAGGGAACTGTGTGAACAGTACTCTTCACAAGTCTTACAGCCACCCAGAATATAAAGTGTACCTTATACAATACAAGTAATAAATAGACATTTCCTTGTTTTCTGCAAGCCATTATCACAGTAATGGCTTGTCTCGTTACAGCAGTCCAAATGGGAAAGCAAAGACATAGAGTAGCACCCTACTGCTGTTGTTTATATACTAACTGCAAATTCTATTTGCTGTCATAAATAAAGCTAACCTACCAGGCTGATTATCACTTATATTCTTCTGAGGATAAAATAAGACTCTGACATTTCATTCTTAGCCAGTATCTTTTAATAGGTAAGTCACAGTCATGCCATTGTGCTAGAGGTTTTAACGCTGAATATAAATTTATGCAAAAATAATTAGCTTTACAGTATTATAGGTGTCGCCTCTGAGACATGTTACAACTTAAGGATGTGCAATCCTTGTGATGTCATTGGGATCACACACAAGAAGCACTGATCAGGCACCATTCTTTGGTGAAGTTTTTACACACATGCTTTAAAAACACCCATACAGTACTATTTATCACTAGCAGAATAGAAATCAATATTTAAAGTGAATGATAGAATCATAGAATCACCAGGTTGGAAGAGACCCACCGGATCATCGAGTCCAACCATTCCCACCAATCTCTAAACCATGCCCCTCAGCACCTCATCCACCCGCACCTTAAACACCTCCAGGGAAGGAAAAAAAATACTTGTGATTTAATAGCAACGGAACCGATCTTTCTTGTATTATAAAGGCTAATATTTCTTCCAAAGCT
This sequence comes from Phaenicophaeus curvirostris, assembly GCF_032191515.1. Classification (NCBI taxonomy): domain Eukaryota; kingdom Metazoa; phylum Chordata; class Aves; order Cuculiformes; family Cuculidae; genus Phaenicophaeus; species Phaenicophaeus curvirostris. The sequence continues at coordinate 26,573,051 of NC_091393.1, forward strand.
AAGGACAACTCAGGCACATTTTCTACAACTGTTCTAACCACTCGGAAGCTGGTTGGAACAAGAAGTATCCAACATCTGCACCCTTGAACAGGGACCAACTCCTTCATGTGTAGTAATAGAAGAAGGCCACGGGGAGTCATGGATTAATCTGTGACCTTCTAAGGTGTAGTAATACGACAGAATAGCTAAGCATGTGCCATGGCATAATAAACCAAGCCAGTAACATTTATCAGAGTACACAGTAGCAGCTGTGCCATAATCTTGGGACTAGCAGAAAGTGCAACTCCATTTGATGGTTGCAGTCAAATACTCCTACAGACTGTCTGCTTACAGTCACATCTATCAGCAGTGAGCATTAACATCCAGAAATCAAGCAACAAACATGTTCCTATCAACAGCCCTCACACAACCTCCAGCTGTTGTTTGTTAAAACCTGTGCACTTTGAATAGGGAGCAGGAAGAAAGGTGACGTAGAGCTACTGCTTAACAGATGCAGGTCATAAAATCCTCTTTTACTTCAAATTCTTCTAATTTTTACCTAGCTCCACTGAGGACCAGCATTGGCATTGGAACAGGTTGCTTAGAGATGTTATGTAGTCTCCATTCTAGGAGATTTTCAATACCTAGCTGGAAAAAATCCTGAGCAAAACCATTTTAATATTGATCTTGATCTAAGGAGATCAACCTGGATGATCTTCTGAGTTTCCTCCAGCCTAAATGGTTCAGTGGTTCTGTGATCTTTGGGGTCACACAGGCTGCTGTAACCCTAACCATTACACTTGGCATCAATGATAGGTTAAAATACTCCAGTCTTGTCCATGTCTCCACTGAGTTGGACAAGGGAGTAACAGGAGGCTGAGGTGATAGATTTTTGCTGGAGGATGGAAGTCCAGGCATAGCTGTTCTCTGATGAAGTCCTGCAATGTAAGTTTTACCTGTGAGTCTAAATTAAGTGGTTCCAGAATCATTTTGGGGTCAAAGTGATGAATCTGATCTAGAGTCTTAAAGCTCTGTTTCCATTTTCTCCTAAACCGCGGCATGGAATGGACAAAATACATCATAATCAGCTTCTCTTTCTTCTCTGAAAACTCCAACATGCTTATTTTGAAACAATTGGATAGAGACTTTGATGTCACTGGCACATTGGCAAAATATAGGTTACTCTTTCTTTAGTCTTGTTTGACTACTGTTGCTTTAATTCTTTCATTTCATTTATAACTTATGCCATTGATGTGTCTTAGAACAAACTGTTAGTGTACTTACACGCTCTGGGTGACAAAACTCCATTGCGAAACAGTCACTTTGCTAGTCTGTGTTTACCATTGCTGTGGTTATTTATTATTTATCTCCATTTCATCATCCTATTACAGGTAATGAATGCATAAAATTGCAGAGGCTTATGTGTTTCTTGACTGTCCCCAAAGAAAACGCAGTCAAATAGATATCCAGTTGAATGATGAAACTTTAGAATAAATATGTAACAATCATCCACAGTAAGCACTATCTCAATTCTGACTCCTGTATTCAGAGAGGGAAGGTATTCCCTTATGAAAAAGTTCCTCAGTATCTAGCTTTGTCACGGTTGACAAGCTCTGGGGCAACGAGCATGTTTCAAATCAAATGTGCAGAGGAAGCCCTAATCTAAACATTTCAAACAGAAAACCAGAAAACTCAAATTACAAGCCTGCTTTCCCCTGGACAGAAAGTGAAACTTCATGCTTCCTTCATCTACTGAATTATTCTCCAAGTTCACCTCCCATCCCTCCTTTGATTAAAAGGGCTCCTTTTTTTTGCTCTCTCATTCTTTCCTTTCTTTGCATACTTCTATTTTCCAGATCTATTATACATTTCCTAACTTGGTTCTTGTTTATCTAGGAGATTTATATGAACTTACTTTAATACGATTATTTTTTGTCTTAATAGCTAATCTATTAGCCTCATAATGACTCTATGAAGCGAGAAATTTCTATAATTCCTTTTTATCAATAGGAAATTTGAGAACAGACCCCACAAAATAACAAAGGTGCCTGAAGTGGGAGTTGTCTATGTAAGTCAATGAAGGGATATCAACATCTCTTTTTCCATGAGTCATGAAGTAACGGTTTATTCCACAGGGATCTGAGTGAAAAAGGACGTACAGTCTACAATTCTGCTGGAACCTGTGCAACTGTTTAGCAAATAAAATCTCTGGATCATGAAAAGCACATCTTAGTCCTCTATGCTTAGGCATGTAATTCTTAAAGCTTGTTGGGCATGGAGCTCAGTCACCTAACTTTGGTGTAGATTTGTCTTATGTGATGAGACAGCTCCATGGGATGGAGAATTTTTAATGCACGGGACCCTGGTTTCCCTTCCTCTGCAGAATTCTGTGGCCCCCTTCACCTTCCTCAGGCTCCTGCTGACCATTACTAGTGTGATGGCACTAACTTGTTCTTCATCCATGTTCTAGCTCAATATCTGAAGCCCCAAGCAACTCTGTTAGAATACAAATAAATAACACTAGAATCTACAAGCTGTATCTATTCTTTCCCTGAAGGTCTTGTCCCCAGACCCTTCAGTGTCTTACTATGCGGGTATAAGGAAAAGCATCTTTTTCCTCTAACTGCTACATCACAAACCTAAGGAACAAATGAAATCAGCATATACCTAATGAAGTCTCTGCTTGACTTTGACACAAACCAAATATTTTGATGGCCTAGAATGTTTGAAGTTCCTTTAAAAGACTGCATGCTGTTGCTTAAAGATTTAGAAAGTTCTTTCTGTGAATACACTATATGAATCACAGTGTAGAGGACATAAATGATAACCTATTGCTTTCCAGATTGGATAACAGTTGGTTTTATCTTCTGGTAGAAAAACAAAGAGAATCCAAAGAGAGATTTATAACCATAATGTATGACATCGAGTCAAACTTTGCACATACAGTTAAATCTAAGCAAGCAAAGCCATCAAAACATCTCTGGCACCATCTACAGAAGTAATTCAGTTTTAGCTTCAAGGTTTTCTGTTAAAAAAAAAAAAGCAATAAAACCAGAATAATTAAGAGTATTAAATTAAAAAATAATTATCAGCATACACAAAGAACTTTAGGAATTAGAATTATGTGGATTCTCAGCCCCCTGCTGATGAAGCGCTGTTTGTTAGTAGCTACTGTGGTTTTCATGCAACTTATTCGTACTCCAAAGTGTTCTTACATGCTTGTGATTCGTCTGCAGGAAATGATTAAGTGACAAGATACAATCTGTAATGTGTGCAAATCAGTCTTTAACATGGGGAATTTACTTTCTAGGACTGGAAGACTATGTGCGTAGATTAATGACATTTTCACAGCTGGATTTCTGAATAGAGGCTCATTAAACCGGTACAAATATATGCTGTATTGTTGTGTGGCCGTTGTTTTTTTACTTTTTTTTTCTCATCACCATCAAGATCACTTTGGTACGGAAGAATGCTGTTTCATTATATCCACTCCAGCTGTGCTCTTCTTCCCAAGTCCTAGCATTTGCCAAATGTAAGACTAAGCACGTGCTCACTACAGTAAGTTGGTGAAGTCGACTAAGTGGAATACTACAGAAAGCAGACTAGATAAGAAATAAAAAGAACTATGAGAGAAAATTATGATTAAAAATATGCTTTATTTCTTTGATAATTAATAAAGGTGCTGTGGTACCAAGCCCAAAACAGACACTACCAAGCCCTGCAACAGTAAATGCAAAAAATTATATATGTTTTGACCAAAATGACAGCTGCAGAAAACCTCATAGAATCATAGAATCATAGAATAACCAGGTTGGAAGAGACCCACCGGATCATCCAGTCCAACCATTCAGAACATCATTATGTTTGTATAAAATGATAAAGAGCATGCTATATAGCTGATGTTATGCTCATAACTCTATAAAGAAAGGCAAGGCTGGCAGATGGCTGGCTGGTGTGTCTGGTTTACCCTTAGGAAAGATTATACTTAGCTATAGCAAGTATGCAGAAGCTCTGTCTCAGGTTGTGCTCCTCACTGGGCATTAAAAAGAAAGAAGCAAGGTTTTTATGGAGTACCTTAGCCAAAATCTTTTTTTTTTTCATGATGTTTTATAATTTTCCAGCTAGCACTTTCATCCTGGAAGTTGCTGTGTAGACTCCAGGTAGATATAAGAGTCAACAAAGATGCTGCATATATTTGTGTTCCTCACAATATTTTATGGACATTTAAAATGTCTATGAACATTCTTTATTGATACAGTTTATTGAAAGCAGCTCCCTGATGAAATAATTTCAGCTGATTGTACTGATGTAGCTAAGAGGGAAATTGGACGTGAGATTGATTTTTGCATCATCGCATTTCCTTTAAGATTTTTCTTTTTCACCTAAAACAAATTATATATAATCATTACGATTTGAAGTGAATGAGTAATTATTAAAGTGGAGATGGCCATGATCCCATTAAAATGTCTATTTCTATACTAAGAGCAATGATTCAGTCTTCGCAAGTGAGCTTACACCACTGACATTAAACGCTAATCCTTCAGCCAAACCAGGGCTAGAATGATTCTCCTCCAGTAAACAAACAATTTAATCAACACGGGAGTCCCATAAATATCATTTATTAGTGAGTCCAAGTCCCATATTGTCACAGAGAGCAACCTGGAGGATGGGGAATCATGGAAAGCTTCAGCTGATGGATTGCAGAGTGTTATCTAGGAAGGAGTTTCCAACTAATGGAAACAAGAGAGGAAAGGGAAAGGGAAAGACTACAACACTTGTGCAATATGTTCTTCAAGGTGCAGCATGTAATCTCTTTACCGTTAGCAACATGCTTTTGTTTGTGGGTGAGCAGTTGAGTACCAGTGGCATTATCTCCTGGTGTTAGAAAAAAGAAAAATCTGTGAAATTTCTGTAACTGAAAAAAGATTATGGAAAGACTAATCTCTTGTCTATGCTCAGTTCATTCACTTTGTACATTCGATAGCACTTTTGGTATTGTCATTTTCACTTCTTTCTCTAAACTATTAAATTTTCTTTTTTTCTCGGGGAAAGAATTTTGTGTCTTTCAGGCTTGGTTTACTTTTATTTCATTTCTTTTAACCATTCCTACTTTGCATTCACTGCATTTTCTCTAACACATCACAATTGACAGCAGGGAGGAAGAGCTGTACCTACTGACTTTTATATAGGGAGCACAAGATATGTATCTTATTTTATTTACCTAATCTACTTTATTTTATTCAAATCAGAAAATCAGAATCTAAAAAAACAGAAATTGCTTAGCAATTTCTTTCTTAACAAGAAATTTCGGTAGAGAATAAGTGAGTTCTGCATGCTCTGGGCGGATTTAATCCAATTAATTTGATATGCCAATTAATATGGGCCACACAGCAGATTTTGTTATTAGAACAGATTATTAATGCTTTCCCTTGAGCGTGAAGATGATTTTAAATTGAACACTTAGCAGTTAAGAGGTCTGTTAGTTACAGCTCTGCTTCCAGTCTTCCATGGAACAAGTGATTTTTGGGATGGTGCGCAAAACCATTTTCATATAACTGTTTTCCTCTGAATTCACGGATTTTCTGTAAATGACACTGTGAGAGAGAAGTGTTCTTCTACTGTTGACTGAGTAGTTTTTTGGCAGACTTCTTACCAGCCCTGCATACTCTCAGTGACAAAGTGTTGATTTTTAATCTTCCTATGAGATCAAGCAGGGATGGAGTGAATTGTTTTCTTTTCCCTTTTCTATTGTTTGGAAGCATGTGTTCCCAACATTGCTGATGTCATATTGGTGGTGAAGATTATGCTTTTGTTCTAGGAGGCAGATGCACTTCAGAAATTAGTTTGCTAATTTATATAGTGAAGTTACATTGTATCTTTTTCCATTTTGCTTTTGCTTTAGAGACCTCGTAGTTTAGTATGGCCCTCTAACAAAAAATCATAATGATATCACAAATTTAACTGATGGTCTTGAAAAATAAGAAATTTGTAAGATGCCACAATCTGTGGCTATGACGACTCATCCCCCAACAAAGAATCAAAATGATTTTAGTAATAATATCCAAATGGTGCATTCCACTAACCTCGTGCCACGGACTCACTGCTTGATTAGATACAGCACGTAGCAGCTCCAGTGAACAGAGAAGCAGCCTTTAAGGATAGATTGAAAGGTTCTTCTTATTACAGACCTTCAGAAAACTCTAGAATGTAGCTGATCCTTTCTTGCAGTTCCCACTGTCATTAACACCTTGTTTTCTACTGCATCGATATTTGCCAGATTTGCTATACAATGATGGGCTGAGAGAGTTGGGGTTGTTCAGCCTGGAGAAGAGAAGGCTCCAAGGAGACCTTAGAGCAGCTTCCAGTACCTGAAGGGGCTACGAGAAAGCTGGGGAGGGGCTGTTCACAAAGGCTTGTGGTGATAGGATGAGGGGCAGTGGGTATAAACTAGAGAGGGGCAGATTTAGACTAGACTTAAGGAAGAATTTCTTCACTATGAGGGTGGTGACACACCGGCACAGGTTTCCCAGGGAAGCTGTGGCTGCCCCATCCCTGGAGGTGTTCAAGGCCAGGTTGGATGGGGCCTTGGTCAGAGGGTTGGAACTGGATGATCCTTAAGGTCCTTTACAACGTAAACCATCCTATGTTTCTATGTATGCAACAGGTGTATGTGTTGGCATCACACTTAGGCATAAAAGTTTAAGCTAGTCCTCGTTGTAGCCAGCATTAGAAAGAGTTATGGCTTTCAGGAGTTACTTGTGGATTAGGCATTTTTCTGAACATGAAATCCACACATATGCATGTATATAATCAAATATACTTATATTACAATATATTTCTGATGTAGAAAAGACTGAAAATATGATAAATCCTAATCTTGAAGCTGAAAACTAATAAAATTTCAAACTGGGAGTGTAAAAGGGATTTTTTTCATTCTGTCTTATTCTGAAGTTTGAAAAATTATATTGCTTTGTGTAGAATAGAGAGTATATATTCACTTACACGGTCTCACACAGCAAATTACTAATAAAAATAGAGCAAGAAGAGCACTCACAGCCTCCTTAGGAGTGAAATGGCATATCAACCCAAATCAACAGCCCCTGGAAACAAATGTATTTTATTTTCTTAATTAAAATACTGAAATGTCTGCTATAATGATGAAAATATTTAACAGTTTCTAATACGCCATCTGGTAGGAGCTTTAACAGCATCCATTTCCAGGTGAGATTTTAGGCAATTATTTGCTAGGCCTGCTCTAAGATGTATTGCAATTTAAGCTTGTTCTGAATCCAAAGGAGAGAAGAGCTTGTTCATGTCTTCTCTTCAGCAGCCTTTCATAGATGATCCGGTGGGTCTCTTCCAACCTGGTTATTCTCTGATTCTATGATTCTATGAAGATGTGAAAGTTGCCTCAGACCTCTCTTTCTTCCACTCAGTAACTCCACTGTCTTTCACAAAGAGCAGAGCTCCAAACTTGCAGAACACTCCAGCTGAGGAAACAGTCTTGAAGAGGGAGGAAAGATTATTTTCTATGTCATGCATGCTACAACTCCCTTTAGATGCTACCTGTAGCTCTAGAGCATGATATTGCTGAGTTTACATTCATCATATTGGCCACCAATCTCTAAATATTTCTGTTATAAAACTACTGCTTGATAGTCCTTTTAATTCTGCATTAACAAAATAGATCGCCCAAGTGAATTTTCCATTTTATTTTGTTAAATATCCAGTGTGTTAAGACTATTTTTCCAGATAAGTTTCAAGATAATTTTGAATTCTAACACTGTCTGTCAAGGTATGTTCATTCCCTCCCTTATTGAACATCATTATCTACTGTTTTCTCATAATTCGTAATTGTTCCAATTATTTGAGTTATTATTTCTTGCAATTGCAAAATGAATATGACAAAATGATCCTGTTTCTGCTGATCCTTAAGCAGTTCAGCAAGTCTGAAATATAATGTTGAAGTATTCACAAAAAAGCACTCATAAAATACTTACATATTATTAATATGATTAATCAGTGTAGAATAATGTTGTGAGAAAAGAAGGCAACACAATTGTTCTATGGGTAATTGTTCTATGGTACCAGAACAGTCTAGATGATTTCATGGATAACTGATTTTTAATATTGGCTAATTCAAATATATTTTTTTCCTATAGGTAAAAATAAATTTTTTTTTTTTTTTGCAGTGAAATAAAATACCTGCTAGAACTGATTCAGAACATTTATTTTTAGGGGTATCCTTGTTTATTATTCAGAGAATCATAGAAGGGTTTGGGTTGGAAGGGACTTTAAAGATCACCTAATTCCAACTCCCCTTGTCATGGGCAGGGACACCTCCCACTGGATCGGCTGCCCAAGGTCCCATCCAACCTGGCCTTGAACACCTCCATGGGTTCTTAGAGATTTTTTTGTCTTCCTGTCATTCAAAAATGAACAGTAAGAAAACATGTGATTTAAATACTTTCAATTAATACTTTATTTTCCTGTTTGGTTTCTTTTTTTCCAGTTTCCTTTCTAATTATTTCCCGAAACTGTTAAGGATCTACTGCAGAAGTTCAATAACAGAAATTGTACAATAAGAGAGTCAAACACTGAAATAAGTTCCCTACAAATATTGTGAAATTTCCAACTTCAGATGTTTTCAATACTCAACCAGACAAGCCCAGAACAGATAGATCCAATTTTAATCAAACTCTGCTTTGAGGGAGAGTTTGAACTATATGACATCTAGAGTTCCCTTCCACGCTATATTTTCCTCTTATTCTATGATCAATAAATAAAGGATGTATGTATTAAAGCAGAAAAATAGCAATAATTTGTCTACTTAGTGAATGTCAGTATGCATTGTTTCTTCTAAAATTAAGCTAGCAATTTTATGCCCAATGGGCTTGTTAGCAGACAATTAGATGTTTATTAGCTGAAGACGGAATGATCAGGGCAGATTACTGGAACATCTTGAAAGCTGAGGAGATTATTCTGATTCTAGTGGGAGTTTCAAGACTACCTCTGAACATTAATGACCCTTTCATCAGTTCTTAAGCTCCATCAATACTTTTCTCTGGAGCATTCAAGTTCCAGTTCAAGGACCGAGCAGCATTTGCCAGCTGTGTTTGGTTTCCCTCATGGTCTCATTTTACGAACATCATTGCGGGTGTGAGGGTGGGATATAGACTTCACTCTGACTTGTAGCAATTTTATATAGATACTTTTCACTCCTTCCTGTACTAAACTGTTGAGTTGTGGAGAGGAAGGAGCTGGGCTCTTCTCCCAAGTGACAGGGGACAGGACAAGAGGGAATGGCCTCAAGCCAGGGGAGATTTAGGCTGGACATTAGGAAATATTTTTCACAGAAAGTGTCATTGGGCACTGGCAGAGGCTGCCCAGGGAGGTGGTTGAATCACCTTCCCTGGAGGGGTTTAAGGCACGGGTGGACGAGGCGCTGAGGGACATGGTTTAGTGATTGATGGGAATGGTTGGACTCGATGATCCGGTGGGTCTTTTCCAACCTGGTGAGTCTATGATTCTATGATTCTATGATTCTATGATTCTATGATTCTATGATTCTATGATTCTATGATTCTATGATTCTTGTGGTGAGGGGCCAATGCAGCAGTTGTGGCCCAGTCCTCATAAAGAATAAGATCAGTGGATGCTATTACAAGTGGTGGCCAACACCGGAGTATTTGAACTGTCTTGGAAGAGGAAAAACTGTAATGAGAGAATGAGTTATGAGCAAAATTGTTGCAGAGAGGTTTCATTAAAGACATGAGGAAAGTGAGATTTATAGGAACAGATACTTCTAGTACTTAAGTGGTACAGCTGGACAAAGCAAAGAAGTGCAGTGGGAGGGCGTCAGGGCAGCCCCAGACCCAGGCATCAGGCACTAACCTGGGGATGCGTCAAGGCCAGGCTGGGACATGTGCTAGGACCCACTGGGGCACACGGAAGGGCAGGGCTGGGCTGTGGGAAGCTGTAGACTAGAGCTTCTCTGGTGTTGTTTGGGCAGGGGCTGATGTCCCTGGGGGACTGAAATGGGGTTCTGGGCTTCAGGCAGGGTGAAGGGAGGCCAAGCTATGGCTAGGCAGAGAGAGATGCCCTGCAGAGAAGGACTTGGGGGTGCTGGTCAAAGAGAAGATTGACATGAGCTGGCAATGTGTGCTCGCAGCTCAGAAGGCCAACCGTGTCCTGGGCTGCATCCAAAGCAGCGTGGCCAGCAGGGTGAGGGAGGGGAACCTGCCCCCCTGTTCCTCTCTCGTGAGACCTCATCTGGAGTATTGTGTCCAGTTCTGGAATCCTCAGCACAATAAGGAGATGGAGCTGTTGGAACGCATCCAGAGGAGGCTACAAAGATGATCAGAGGGCTGGAGCATCTCTTGTATGAGGACAGGCTGAGAGGGTTGGTCTGAGAGGACCAGGCTGCCCAAGGTCCATCCAACCTGGCCTTGAACACCTCCAGGGATGGGGCAGCCACAGCTTCTCTGGAGAACCTGGGCCAGTGCCTCTGCACCCTCATGGTGAAGAAATTCCTCCTTATATCAAGGCTAAATCTGCCCCTCTCCAGTTTATACCCCTTTCCCCTTGGCCTATCACCACAAGCCTTTATGAATAGTCCAGCTTTCTTGTAGCCCCTTTCAGGTACTGGATGCCCCATCCAGTACTATAAGGTCTCCTTGGAGCCTTCTCTTCTCCAGGTTGAACAACCCCAACTCTCTCAGCCTGTTCTCCTATCTTCCTTCTGCAACCAACCATCTTGCCTGAGAGATGAGCATCAATATGAGCATCAACCTATGGGATAAATCTTAGTAATTTGCTTTCAATGAACACTCAGTCCAGGAGCGCCTGTGAAACAACTTGCATTTGACATCTACAGTCCTTTTGAAATGTATCTGGGTTTAAATTCACCGACTAAAACAGCTTTCCTTTTGCTCAGGGACAGTGCCACAGTTACCGGCCAGCCTTTCCTGATGAGCCAGGCTTTCCAAATTAAAAAAAACCAAACCCAAACATTAGAGTTAAAACCTACAAAGAAAATAGACACAACATATAAATGACAAGCTATAGTTTGCAGCTATACAGTCAATAGTTCCAGTTAACCAGCTTTTCACTTGTTGTCCCAAAATAACTGCGGCAGTGTCTCCTGACCAGGGCTGTCTCTCAGTGTACATTATGGCCTCACTGCTTTTCCAGGTTTATTACCAGAAGTGACTATGGTGTATTGTCCCCTGGACCTCAGTAGAGGTGATAATTCCACAGATTTACCACCTGCAAGAGTGACTTGATTACCCCCCAGTGACCTAGTTTCTACAGGAAATTACTTTGTTAGGTTCAGATACTTAAAACATTTAGAGCCTTGCAACGGTATTCATATTTCATTCATTTACTGTACTGGCCATTTCTGAATAGAGTTTTCTTTAAAATGCACATGCCTCCAAAACACCAACACTCTCAGGATAGTCCAAGGTGACAAAGAGAATGTGCTCGCAACTTGTTCATGTTCTTGCATGCTCTAATCTACATTGAGAGAAGGTGCCTGTGTTAGATCCTGTTTGCTATGTGGCATCCCTCTCAATGCTGTGAATTAAATTAGTGCAAATAAATCCTGTAGTGCAAATAGTTTGCCTGTATGGCTCATATTCATAAAATTATAGAAAAACCAGGTTGGAAAATCATCGAGTCCAACCATTCCTATCAAAGGAATTCTTCCCACTTGGCATATTTTGCTTTCATTCAGATAATTTGCATAGTTATAAACCTTCAGCTGGTTCCCACTATGTTGTGAGAATTGTTGAAAACTCATAGCACATTTTGGAACTGTAGTAAATGCAATAGTAGAATCATAGAACAGTTTGGTTTGGAAAGGACCTTAACGATGATCTAGTTCCACCCCTCCTGCCACGGGCAGGGACATCTCCCACCAGACCAGGCTGCCCAAGGCCTCATCAAACCTGGACTTGAACACCTCCAGGGATGGGGCATCAACAGTTTCCCGGGGCAACCTGTTTCAGTGCCTCACTACTCTCCTGGTGAAGAAATTCTTCCTAATGTCTAGCCTAGAACTCTAGATACACTGAAGTCAGTGAATATATCACAACGTTCAGGTCAATAAGACCAGATTATACTCAATTAAACTGTCCCTTCCCTTCTTTTGTGCATCTTCAGATTATTATCTCTGCAACAGTTGTTTTAGGAAGATGAGCAGGCTGCTCAACAGCAAGAACAGACTTCTGAAACAACCCACTAGATGCATTGTGTTGCCACGATTTATTCTAGAGCTCAGTCCCTGATTGTGTGCTCCACATACACGCCAGGTTGCATCTGGGCTCCAATATGAATCTGGATACTGTTGAGAAAACTGTTTGTTCCAGTGTCCACCTGCTAAAGCCAACATGAATACCAGCAAGTCTGAACCGATTAGCTCACGGAAAAGTCTCAGTCCCCAGCATGATCTAGCAAAGATGCCATAGAAGCAATCATTGTGTACTCTCTGGCTAAGAAAGGGATTGGCTATTTTTCAGCAAGGATGTTCGAATGAAATCTCATGACTGCCTCAGCTGTCTGTGCCATTTCACTACTATTATCCAAAAAACACTTAAAGTTTTTGAGGCCTGCTTCAATAGAATTCATAATTATTACAGAAGACAATTGTAACTGCAATTACATCAAGAAATGTTGCTCAGCAAGATAACAACAAGATATGACATAACATTTTGCCCTCACAAAAATAAAAATAGAACTGATCATGAAGAGACACAGTTGCATTAAGCGAAAAATGCAGAAAAAAACAGAATCAAAACTACAAGACTTATTTCCATTCTCTTCAGTGTGGTCAGCAGCAACTTTTTGCTTCCCACAGGATCTTTATCAGCTACAGTTCTTTATATTCCTCTCAGTAAGATCATTGTATAGAAGAAGTAATAATATGCTCAGTGCAATAATAGTAGTGTAATAGCTTCTTTACAAGGTCACGAGTGTAAGATTTCTGGAAGAGCAGACAAAGTTTGACAGGGAAAAAGCAAGAAAATAATAACTTCTTTCTTGCATGCTATCAGGAGCTGATGGTCCGATTACATGGACAGGAAGCATTACAAAAGAAATATACCTCTGTAACTGGAAACAAAGAGCACATTATAATTACAGTGAAGCATTATCAATAAGTTGTAAAAATGAGGCTACATTAGAAGAAATAGAAAGGTGAGGCAAAATTACATTCTGTTTTTCACCATTAGTAATTTAAGTGTTTACTTAATTTTTCATCTGTGCTAACAAAACAGCTGTTGCCCATATATTTCTTGCATGATCCTGCAGGCTAGCCAGGCCAGATAAGTGACTCAAAGTAGGATCACAAGAGCTGAAAAGATTCATTTAAGTTACTGGGAGGAGAATTTGAGCACTGAAAAAGAGATATATTAAGTAGGATTCTGTCCTTTCCATTTCATTTCTATTGTTTTGAACTGATTGTTAGGATCCATTTCTGGGCTTAAGTCAGAAGAGACATAAGATTTCAAGTAAATTAAAGGAATACAAATATTTGTAATATGCAATATATACTATTCTATACTATACTATACTATACTATACTATACTATACTATACTATACTATACTAAATATAATATATAAATATATAAAGTCTTCTTTAAAACAACAAACCCAAGGAACTTCAATGTAACTGTAGAATTTCTTATGTCCTATTGGATTGAATACTGATATCTTAAGTATAAGCGTTCAGTAGAAGATATCCTGGCACTGGATTGCTACTAATAATGTCAAATTTGAGTCTACAATAAACTCATTTTATCCTATTAAATATATTGAATTATGAATAACTCACAAACACTTATTTTTAGTATTCATCTAGCAATACATTCTAGAAGAGCTCATTTACTATTTTGCAGCAATTATGTGAATTTTTATTTGTTCTTTCACTCTAGGAATTTGAGAAATATGTAACTACAAATTCAGGAAATCTAATTCACATGTGATCAGTCAGAATTCTACTTATTTACTGTAGCTGCCACCTTTTAAGTAGGATGCATTTCCATTAAAAAAAAAGATAAATGAATGTTATCCTAGTAATACTACAATTATAGCATCGTAGAATAGTTTGGGTTGGAAGGGACATTAAAGCCCATCCAGTTCCAACCCCCCTACCATGGGCAGGGACACCTCCCACTGGATCAGAGGGCTCCAAACCCCATCCAACCTGACCTTGGACACCTCCAGGGATGGAGCAGCCACAGCTTCTCTGGGCAACCTAGATCAGTGTCTCACCACTCTCATAGGGAAGAAATTCTTCCTTATTTACTGTCGTGAAAATTTAAAACAGAACATCTTAAGAGGCAAAGTTTTTCTAAAACCTTTGGCACAGACTTATTTGAATAATGTGCCAGAATATAAAGTCTAAAGGTACATCAGTTATACGTAATTAATATCATACTATACTGTTCATGCTACTTTTCCCACATTTGTCTCTACAAGATTTGGGCATATTGAAGTTATCAGAATGGATGTGTTGATATGAAACTGCAAGTGACATGAAGTAGAGATGACAGCTCTTTGAAGATCATATAAAAATAGAATGAGAAGGTATCATTCATAAAGAGCCAGAAGGAACATGCCTTTTGTTTAAAACAAAACCAAAAAATCATCAAGAGGAGAGGATAGAAAATACAAAACTTGTGACTTTTTTTTTAGTTCTGCATAATAATTGCACTAAGATGTGTTGTTGATTGTTAGGCAATTGCCCAGAAAATCTTGAGACCTTATGGCCAAAAGCTTGCATGTCAAGGAAACAATATTTTGCAAAGGATTTAAAGGTGTTAGCTGGGAAGCAGTGTTTAGACAGTATAACAATGGTAGCCTTGGGGTAAGTGTCATGTACAAGAAGTCTGGTTTTATTTTACACTTAAAGCTGGTTTTGGCTGAAAGACAAAATTTGAAACACTGACTATAAATGAGGTATTCATGACACCATCGTAATCAGGATTTCTCAATATAATTAAGTCTGACAAAGAAATTCTCCAATAACTGTGCAAATAAAATTAAATTAAATGAAAAAACATTGCACATTATTATCCTTATCAGTTCTTAAAGAATAAACAGAAGTCAAGATCTAAATCACATCTTTTAATTGCTTATTGATCTTTAACAGTTGCATGCTAATTACGAAAATGTCAGATGTGATATATATATTTAATTAATCATCATGTTCACACTTATAGTTGTAAGTAATCTATTAACAATTGTTAACCAGAAAAAGAACTCAGATGAGGTGTTTTGTACAATCGCCACTAACGTCTTTGTAACTGATTTTTTCAATGACGTAGGATGAATTTAATTATATAATATGTTGTGTTTCTTTGCTACAAGATAGGTTCAATGCTATCTAATACTCTTAGGAAAAGAGTAAGCAACCCTTTGCTTCCCGTGCTAACAGTCAACTGCAGATGGGGAGCAACAGCTTTCTGGCAACTAAACAAAGCATATTCCTCACCATTGTTTCTCTCTCTTTCTAAAAAGAACTGTACATACTTAAACTTGGTATGTACTATCTTTTTGTATAAAAGGTAATAAGCATAGAATCATAGAATAGTTTGGGTTGGAAGGGACCTCAAAGCCCATCTAGTTCCACCCCCCTACCATGGGCACAGACACCTCCCTCTGGATCAGGTGCCCAAGCCCCATCCAACCTGGCCTTCAACACTTCCAGGGATGGCGCATCCACAGCTTCCCTGGGAAACCTGGGCCAGGGCCTCATCACCCTCATCGTGAAGATATTCTTCCATATGTCCAGTCTAAATCTGTCCCTCTCCAGTTTATACCCATTGTCCCTTATCCTATCACCACAAGCCTTTGTAAACAGTTCCTCCCCAGCTTTCTTGTAGCCCCTTCAGGTACTGGAAGGTTGCTTTAAGGTCTCCTCAGAGCCTTCTTTTCTCCAGGCTGAACAACCCCAACTCTCTCAGCCTGTCCTTGTATGGGAGGTGCTTCAGCCCTCGGATCACCTTTGTAGCCGTATTCATGAAATGTTCCTAAGATCAGTGGAGGAAACATCACATCCAGGAGGAAAGCACTAGGGTTTAATAAAGTTTTTGTCAAATTGCAATAAATTGTACAGCAATATTATTCAGGCAGTTCACTGGTCATTGCCACAAGTTTCTTAATCAAAGAAGACTGATATATTGGCAGTAGTGAGATGTTTTATCTCCCCTTTTGCACTTGGATTCTTCTGGCACTTGCTACTCACCAGACATGTGCACACTCTGTGTGTGCAAATCCTCCTTCTGACTAGCAGGAAGGTTAAGAGTAGTATCAGATAAGACATGAAGACATCTCCTTCTATGATACACCCACTTAGCAGCCATCCTAGAGCAAGTATCTTTCTTATCCCTCATCCCCTGCAGGACAGAGATACAAAGGTGACACATGCTGGGACCAGCATCTCATAGGTGATAGAATCACAGAATCATAGAAAAACCAGGTTGGAAGAGACCCACCAGATCATCGAGTCCAACCATAATGTCCCTTAAGCGAAAAAAAGCTGAAGTCTGTGTCAGGTTTTGCCCTCAAACAGTAAAAGCGTTTATCCCTAGCTTTGACCCAAAAGCTGTGACTTGAACACCCATATTTTTTTTTTATATAATTAAAGGAAATAAGAATTTTTAAAGTAATGCAAGCTTAGGCTCTCACATAAGAATAAAATGGATATTCACACTGATTTAACAATTTTAAAAGCATTTTTGATGTATAGTATATGGTTCTGTTCTTTCATGGTTATGGGAATAATATCAAATTCTGTGAAATTCTAAAAGGCAAAATATTACACAAAATCAAAAAACCCGTTTTCTTTCCAGAAAAATAATCTAGCTAATTTCAGATGTAATTTTGGTCAGGAAAATCATCTCAGAATTGGTCAAAATTGTTACATACTTATTCAGACCAGAAGTCCAAACTTTAAAATTGATCCATTTTTCATTACAACTTTACCATCAATGTCTTTGCCTGAGTTACAGGAAAAATTACATGGTGGGACTGACACAGCTGAAACAAAACCACAGCAATACATGCAACACTGATGGACATTCAGAAACACCTGGGCAGTAAGACTTAATTTATGTTCTCATAGTAAAAATTTCAGGTATCAAGAATATTACAACTGACCAACAGTAGAGTGTTTAATAGCGCAAATTAAATAATGTATTTGGACATGATGGTGTTGTGTCATATTTTATATATTTTAAGGCTACAGTTTTCTCATATGTTAAAGTAATCAATCCCACATGCACTATAAATGTCAAGTACTATATATCAGGGTTAATGTAAATTTTCCCCTGTGCGACAAGAAAACAATATACTGTATGCCTGGAGAAAAACCACCATGTAATACTAAAATGTTTTCACCAGTTAAGCAGGAAAAAGCTGTCAACAATGCCAAGAATAATGAACATTTAAGCTGTTACAAAAAGATTAGCAACCGTCCTTTCTTGACATGTGCATGTAGTTAAAAGACAATTTTACTGTACATATTGACAGTCATCATCTTATGAATTCCCTTGCATGTGAATAATTATAATCAGGGAAGAAAGAAGATTACTTAAGAAAATTATGCATGTACATAAGCTTTTGCAGCACGATATTTTTTTTCTTGAAAGTTACATGGCAATGTTCTTAAAAAAATAACATGACTCAAATATTGAATTTTTCCTACTGGATCTCTTGACTCCTTGTTTTAAATTGCTAAGTATAATGAACATTCAAACTAATGCTACTAATTTTTAAGTATACTTTGCAATGATTTCTCTTTCTATTTATTTAATGATCCAATTAAAATACTACCTATTTCCAGTATGATACTTGAAGAATAATTTAATATTTATTCAAGTGTTCCTAAAAGTATTTTGAAAAAATATATACCCTTTATTTACATTTACAGGCAAGACAAAATACCGTAGGGATGCCAGAGTGCTTTTATTTGTTCACAAAGATTGTTGAGAACCAACAGGCATGACTGCAAGTACACCAGGCTAGACTTTTAACCAGGTTTTCTCATCGTCTAATAACTGAGCTCTCTCTCCTGGGCTAAAGCAGCCCTTGACAGCAGATGGTAGAACTCGCTGCGCAAGAAGATCAAAGGGGCTGCTGGTAAGTGAACTCCACCTGGGTGAGTCTCAAGCTTGTCTCCAACCGAGGCCCGGAGTACGAAACTAGTTACATCCCTTTCTAAATGAAGGTCCCTCTGGACTCGGCACTGGTGAGACCGCTCCTCGAATCCTGTGTTCAGTTCTGGGCCCCTCACCACAAGAAGGATGCTGAGGCTCTGGAACGAGTCCAGAGAAGAGCAACAAAGCTGGTGAAGGGGCTGGAGAACCGGCCTTATGAGGAACGGCTGAGAGAGCTGGGGGTGTTTAGCCTGGAGAAGAGGAGGCAGAGGGGAGACCTCATTGCTCTCTACAACTGCCTGAAAGGAGGTTGTGGAGAGGAGGGTGCTGGGCTCTTCTCCCAAGTGACAGGGGACAGGATGAGAGGGAATGGCCTCAAGCTCCACCAGGGGAGGTTCAGGCTGGATATTAGAAAAAAAAAATTCATGGAAAAAGTCACTGGGCACTGGCAGAGGCTGCCCAGGGAGGTGGTTGAGTCACCTTCCCTGGAGGGGTTTAAAAGACAGGTGGACATGGTCTAGTGTTTGATAGGAATGGTTGGACTCAATGAACCTGGAGGTCTTTTCCAACCTAGTGATTCTGTGATTCTGTCCCATTCTTAGAACTGTGAGTTATCAGGAAGTTTCCTGCATCTGTTTCTGTCCAATCACCATGATCAGCAGTTTCAGCTTACACTTGAGACACATTTATCAGCATAAATGTTGCTGAAAATAACTTATTCCTACAAAAACCACAGCTCAACTCAAACCCTCCAAAATAGTAGTTTCAATCAGTAATCGACAGATAATTTGTCAAAAAAAAATCCTACTCACCTGCACTCAGAAGGACAGGAAAGTGGACACATTATTCATTCACACTGAATTTTTCAATATGTAAGGCAACAACTCAGGGTAGCATCCACCCATAATTTTAAATGGGGACCAGATAGTCCAGTTATCTGGAACACAGGATCAGATATTATGTACAGTGTACAAGCTCACATGTATTCACACACTTTGCCTTCAGAGTTTACTAGAGGTCATTAAAAGCTTGGAAAATGTTAAAGAAATCCAGGCATATGATTGTTATCATTACTAAAAATTATAATTCTTACCTAAGTGTCCCACAGCAAAACCCAATAGGTGCTGCATGGCAGAATGCTGGGAATGTATGATTTTATTTTTGTTCCTACACACTTCACAAAGTAACTGGTATCGGCCACTGTCAGAGATGGCACTGGAACGGAATGGGTCGGGGAGGTTTAGGCTAGACGTGAGGAAAAAATTCTTTACAGAAAGGGTCATTGGGCACTGGCAGAGGCTGCCCAGGGAGGTGGTTGAGTCACCTTCCCTGGAGGTGTTTAAGGGACGGGTGGACGAGGTGCTGAGGGATATGGTTTAGTGTTTGATAGGAACGGTTGGACTCGATGATCCGGTGGGTCTCTTCCAACCTGGTTATTCTGTGATTCTGTGATTCTGTGATCCAGCAAAGCCTTTATTTTATTCATTTTTCCTGTTGTTTTTTAATAAGAACCCAACTTTGGAGTAGGAGGCATCATTGTGCTTTTCTTCACCCTCTGTCTGTCATTGGTTGTAGTTTAGGAAAGTGGTAGTGGCTTAGCTTTTCTGTAGGTGTTCTCACAGCAGGGAACTCCCCCTTCTAGCAGTGGCTGACAGTTCAGATTCTGCCTTCAGGCTCCAGGCAAACTGAAGATGCAGGAGAGGAACTTCTCATCAAAGTAAAGGAAGTAATCAAATAAATTCACACACAGCTCTTCATTCTTGATTTGAGATCATGTCACGATTTATGCCCTGCCATCCTGGTTTTCAAGAATGGTTACTTTTTCTCCTTGTTAGAGTTTATGGCTATCTGCTTCATTTATAAATAAATCAGAAACCTGTTAAACAATGTGAAGTGGACACCACTTGGGCTGTACCATAGTGTCATTATTCAACATTATTCAACTGCTTGTCCTTTTGCTGTGTAGGTTATATTTCCTAATTTTTCAAAACGACAAAAACAATTAATTTATAAAGACAGAATATTATATTCCTGTACTAAAAGAAGGATGTGGAGCTATTGGAACAGGTCCAGAGGAGGCTAATAAGATGATAAGAGGGCTGGAGCACCTCCCATGTGAGGACAGGCTGAGAGAGTTGGGGTTGTTCAGCTTGGAGAAGGCTCTGAGGAGACCTTAGAGAGACCTCCTGGTACCCGAAGGGGCTACAAGAAAGATGGGGTGGGACTATGTCTTGGACTGTTAAGGCTAGGGGCAATGGGTATAAACTGGTGAGGGGCAGATTTAGACTAGTCATGAGGAAGAATTTCTTCACGATAGGGGTGGTGAGGCCCTGGCCCAGGTTTCCCAGGGAAGCTGTGGCTGCCCCATCCCTGGAGGGGTTCAAGGCCAGGTTGGATGGGACCTTGGGCCGCCTGATCCAGTGGGAGGTGTCCCTGCCCATGGCAGGGTGTGGAACTGGATGGGCTTTAAGGTCCCTCCCAGCCCAAACTATTCTAGATTCTAGTACTTTGATTTTGCTCAGGGGCATGGTTTAGTAGTTGATAAGAATGGTTGGACTCGATGATCCTGGAGGTCTTTTCCAACCTAGTAATTCTGTAATTCTGTGATTCTGGAGGGACTTGTCATCTTTTTATGTATTCTAGTATCAAATTAGAAAAATCAATTAGGTTGAGAAAGTAGCCCGTGAGAAGTCCAAGCTAGTGGACATTGAATAAATGCTTCTGCCATAATGTGTTCAGTGACAGTCTAGCACTGAGCGCTTGCCAGCCACTTGGTGTTAATTTTACATGCTCATGTGGTTCCCCCCCAGCAAACAGGTACCTCGTTTAAATCCAGCTGAGAATGTCTGTGTGAGTTGTGATTGTTGCACTGGATCACGTAGATGCACTTTAAAAATAGAATCTTTGCGATTGTTTCATTAAAAAATATTAAGATAAGAATTTATGTTTTACAAATGAAAATAGGAAGGTTTAAATGTGAAAGAGAGTTTACATATTAATTCTTCCAATTTCTGCTTCTCTAAGAGAGTCATGCCAGCTTTCGTCTGCCTTTTGTATTAAAAAAGGAAAAGCTGTGTTTATCTTATTTATATTTGCCTATTAGTCTTTTTATCAGAAAATAGAACAATATGTCCATAAACCTGTTTTGTGGTATTACTCAGCATTATTTAAGTATTTTGTGCTTTTCATAAATTTTAATAATAATTTACAGTACATGTTTGTGAAGGCAAATGGATTTCAGGCATTCCACAAGCTACATAAAAGACAGTCATAATTGCAAATGAGGTACCTTTCAGACTACAGTCTTAGAGAAAAACACTGAACACTACATCTTTGTATTTAAATGTTGAGGCAGATGCTATTTTAATAGTCATATTCTTCGAGAATAAGGATTGCAGCCTTTTCCATGTACTGAAGTGGAATTGGAATATTTGCAAAGTAAAGCAGGTCGGGTATAATTACCAATATGTCTTTATTATTCAGAGCATTTGCAACATAGATTTGTCTTTTATCTTTTATTTTGCCATTTGTGCTTCTCTCTCTACCACTAACAGTTAGTGTGCTATGACGTTTCAACGAGGCTACAATTCCTCTCACATTCTGTTTGGGAACCTTTTATCTTTTGTTCTCACACTGCAGTTTTGGAAATTATAACTGAAGTCCATACGTTGCATAACGTGTAATGTTTAAAAGACATGAGCTGCCCTGAAATCTTGCAGATTTTATGCCAGAGTTTATTTTTTGTGCAGAGTTTATGAAGATTTTCAAGGTGTAAACCTCATTTGAGAGAAAAATATTAAGTTTTCAGAAAAGTTAGAGAAAAACAATGAAGTATCTCCATTGGCTCCCCACTGGTCTCTTCTACTGTCTTCTGTTTCTCCTCAGTGTCCATCACTTTTCTCGTAGATGCCTTCGTACCAATGCTTTGGCAGCACCAAATTATTTCTGGATATGGTTATATTTTCACACTAGAATTGTAAAAATGTTCTAATAACTTACTGCTGGTCCAGTGCAAAGTCTTTTCTGGGTTAACCAAAATGCTACTTGGGGAAAAGAATTGCTGGCATCAACTCGTGGTACGAAAACAATCAGAACTTGGAGAGTGAAATGCATCTGCTCCATTACCTCCCTGTCCAACCAAGAAAGAACTAAAGCATAAGAACTTGGAAGTTCACACCAAGATAGATGCAAAGAAAATTAAATTTCAAATAGTTTAAAAAAATACTGGTCTGGCTTTGTCATCTCAGAGCCCAAGTCAATACTCCTGGATTATCCAAACTGCTTACGTGTTGGCTCTCACTCTGCCTAACAGAGGAACGTACAGAGGCCCAGCAAGAGATCAGCTTAAATTCAAATAGAAATTTGAGCTATGTGGGGTAAAGAACTGAGACAAATCTAATGGGCTAAACCATGCCAGGGATACCTGCTATAAAGTAATAAGGGCAAAATCCATTCACCGGGATTAAATTGGCCCACGAAGAAACATTCTTGCAGTGTAGCTGCTGCATTTGTGGAGGGCATCATCCTAACCTACCATCTGCTCTTTTATATCCTTCTTTATAGCTCTGACTTTCAGAGAGCTGGTAGTGATTACCTCACATCTTTATTATATAAAAAGAGCTGTTTGCTAGTTCAGTGTTCAGAAAAAGAAAAAAGTTTTTGTCAGTTACTCATCAATTTGCTCATCTGTTTGTCCTATGCAACATGATGATTTCAAGTCTGCTGACACTGTTACCCAAGGGAGTATGATTCATGCAATAATTTTCCTTCCTTCCTGCCTATTTCTTTTCTATTTGCTAGAACTTTAATGTATCCCCTACATATTTTTCACCTTAAACTATTCTACCCTTACTAGCACCAGAGTCATTCATTTCACCTTTAAAACCTTCTTTTCTTATTTTCGCTAGGTTGCTTACTAGTATTAGAAAAATAACATTATTGTTAGAAAATATATTTTATTAGAAAGAAAAATATAATTTATTAGAAAAATAACTTTAGAACTTTAGTATTAGAAAAAAAATTTAAATTAAAATGGTAAAAAATTTTGGTTTCTTACACTTCACATGCCATTCTTGACAGGATATCTATTTTCTTCTTCTCTTCTCTTGGAAAATGAATTCCTGTTTCAAGAATAAAGACTAGTATTAATTACAATACCTTTGTGTTTACAAAGTCCATTATCACCAAGGATATGAAAGAATCATAGCAATGTGGGTAGTTTCCTCTGTTACAGTAGGGAGGTCATTTATCATTCTCTGGGATATCATCGGTCTTCTGAAAGCATCTCCTGACACTGAATCCTGCAGCAACTAGGGCATGATTTGTTGTAAGGACACCTATCAAGGACTTTTGGGGGGCACAAGAATTTCACAGTTCCATTGGAAGGGAAAGGTAGACAAGGAGGAGCTCACGCTAGCAGTGGTTTCACTTAGTAGAGCTCAAATCAGTCCAGTCTGAAAATGCAAAGCAAAGTATTGATCCTGGCAAAGACACTTCTTCTCAGTTGTCTGATCTGTGAGGTAATCCAGTCGTGGCTAATTTCTTCTTTCTGAGGAGATGAGCGGAGCTGAGGGAAACATTTTGACTCATAAAGCACACCCTAATCCACAGCGTAAAGGAACAGGCAGTAACATCTTGTGGTCAGTCTCCCTCTTCAGCAGAGCGGCTGGAGGCAGTGCATGAGGTTAAATGGCTTTTAACTCTCAGCACTGAGCTATTTATTAAGTGTTTGCTTGCTATTTCTGAAAGAGAGTTTTCATTTATATGCTTTAGTGGGTCTAGAAGAATTTCCAGCTTACATGAGCAATATCAATTTTGGTCCCTCTCAATGGAACTCTCGTGAAGGATTTTTATGCACAGGCATCTCCTGATTTCTTCCCAAAGAAAGCTGGCAGGCTGTAAGGAACATTTCTTTTTACTTCATTGTCCAATTATTTTTCCCCTAGGATAACTGTCATCTCCATTCCTTGTCCCAGATACAGGAATGTCCACTAGTTTTTCTATTTCCTCCACTTGCGGTAAGAATTCCAACTTACGGAACTTTTTTTCCATGTAGTTTTTCCTCTGTTTAATATTTGCCTTGGTTTTCTTACTTTTTCCTTCATGATACTAGCTTTTAAAAAAACCAAACAAACTTCAAACAAACAAAAGCACATCAGACTTCAACGCCTCGTTTAATCCAAATTTGTTTCTATGCATGCCTCACTTCCATTCCAGACCCTTTCCAGTTTGCTGTGTGCAGGGGATGCTAAGGGAACCATCTGTGAAGGTGCAACTGTCCTTCAGGGTCCCTTATGTCTTAGTTGGTGTGGCAGCCCTCACCTTGGCCTTAAAACCAGCATCTTCTTCTACACATAGACAGTTGATATTCTTCTCCATGAGAGTGGTGAGACACTGGCCCAGGTTGCCCAGGGAAGCTGTGGCTGCCCCATCCCTGGAGGTGTTCAAGGCCAGGTTGGATGGAGCTTTGAGCAAACTGATCCAGTGGGAGGTTGCAACTGGATGATCTTTAAGGTCCCTTCCAACCCAAACTATTCTATGATTCTATGATTCTATGATATGTGGATGCCAGTTCACTGTTACCACATTCATGCTCTTTCTTCTCTTTCATATCAAACACTTACTTGTGTTGCTAGCCTTATGCTAGGGTTATGGCTACTCTTAGCTGTTTTCATCCATCTAGAAAGGAGCTGAGTCACACCAGAGTCCAATGGAAGGAAGAAAAAGGTGAAATTTTACATTTCTTCCCCCTCAGGAGATTTGTTGTTCAGAGAGAACACCCTGCCCCGACCCCTTTAAGTATATTAGCTTGTTATGGACTAAAAGCTGTACTGCGACGCTGTAATTTACACACAGACACTTGGGATGGTCAGTGAAGCATCCCGAAAATCATGAGAAATTATTAAGTCATGATTTAATCCTTTTGCCTCTGGATCTTTTGTCCTCATTATTTTGAAATTTGGGATCTGAGAGTCCTGTTACATTCCTGATACTGATCCTGGTAAATCTATACATAACAGCTTTGTAGAAATTGTACTTCATTTCACAATCCTAAATCTACATTACCAGGCCTTATAACCAGCTTGGAAGGTTCTGCACACAGTTAAACACATGTAAACAGAGTTAATATAAGGCCTAAATTAAATTACTGTAGATGTCAGAGTATGTTAGGATGTCAAATTAGCCGTTTCCTAATATTACATAGCAATGGAGCCCCCTAAGGGTTACAAAGCAAACTGATTTCTCTCTAGCTAAGATGTAATACCACCAATTATGTATTTAATTGAAACAACTATGTATATTCTCAGCTTTATCTTTTTTTGATGAGTTATACAGCTATAGTGTATCACACTTCACTGTGTTTGATTTAAATGAGATGGCCACTCTATAAAGTATCTTCTACAATAACTATCTAGGTTAATTATATTAAATGATAGTATCTGTTGCCAGTTAGAGTTGAATTGATATGTGTCTACCCAACCGGCATATATAAAGCAAAATCAGAATGCTTTCATGCTGTTTAACTCAGTATAATATTCTGATCAGCAGCATTTTAACCCATCCTTGTGTCCTGCACTTGCGACACGATAACCCCGAGCAGTGCTACGAGCTTGGGGAAGAGTGGTTGGAAAGCTGCCTGAGAGAGAAGGACCTGGGGGTGTTGGTTGATAACCAAACGAACATGAGCCAGCAGTGGCCCAGGTGGCCAAGAAGGCCAATGGCATCTTGGCTTGGATCAGAAATGGCGTGGCCAGCAGGTCCAGGGAGGTGATTGTCCCCCTGGATTTGGCACTGGTGATACCTCAGATCCTGGGTTCAGTTTTGAGCCCCTCACTTCAAGAAAGACATTGAGGTCCTGAAGCGTGTCCAGAGAAGGGCAACAAAATTGTTGATGGGAGTGGAGAATGAGTCTATAAGGAGCGGCTGATGGAACTGGGTTTGTTTAGCCTGGAGAAGAAGAGGCTGAGGGGAGACCTTATCACTGTCTCCAACTACCTGAAGGGAGGTTGTAGTGGTGGGTGTCGGTCTCTTCTTCCAAGTGACAGGTGATAGGACAAGAGGGAATGGCCTCAAGTTGTGCCAGGGGAGGTTCAGATTGGACAACAGGAAAAACTTTTTCACGGAAAGGGTCATTGGGCACTGGCAGAGGCTGCCCAGGGAGGTGGTGGAGTCACCACCCCTGGAGGTGTTTAAAAGACGGGTACATGAAGTGCTCAGGAATCTGGTTTAGTAGTGGACAGGTACAGTTGGACTCAATGATCTCAAAGGTCTTTTCCAATCTAGGGATTCTATGATTCTATAATTTGCTAAGTAATAAATAAATAAATTAATAATGCTATGCACATTGACTTTAATGCTGTTAGTATACTTCTAGCATTTTCATTCAACATTTTGTATGAAGCCACTGCTAGACTTTCAAAAGAGGGTAGATCTTATTTGAGAAGACAAGATTTTCATTTTTCAATTGGAAGGATTTTTGGTGACATTTTTGAGCTATTGCTGTCTGGAATTTGCCAATATTGATGTATATTAACATGCATAAGAATGAAATATGTAAAAAGTGATAAAAATGACTATTTTTTTCTGTATGTACATGGTATTTGTTTTATTTTTCTTGATCATGCTAAAACCCTGACAAGTTGTCTTTAAGTGTATTGATTTTATAATTCACTTTACAAATCTATTGATATGACTTGCAGTTAATACTACAAAAAATTCTGAAAATCTCCAATGTATTTCGCTCCACTTAAAGTGTCAAAATTGTAATGTCAGAATCTTTTCTTTTGATTTCTCTTAATGCAGAAGTCTTGAAAGTTGTAAATTCCATGATTTTCTTCAGAGCTTGGAGAGTGCTTGTATTCTCTTCTCTGACACAGATCTCCACTGTATTTCATTCCAACATAAATTTTTCCAAACTTTTTATAAACTTTGTGCAATGATTTAGGAAACCATAGCTCACCTATAAGCTTCATACCTTTTCAAATTATTTTTTAAAGTATTTAACAGTTACTAACAAATCAGTTACTGAGGAATCTCTATTTAACACTATTTTGGAATACTTTTACTCCTGCTTCACAGAGAATTGTGTGGAGATCATATAACATTACAATTGGCATTGGTTGCAGACATATAAATCCAGTCAGCTAATTTTGCATGTTATATTCGTTCTTTCTGCAATATGGAGGAACCTGAAAACTTGGGCAACACACACTATTTACTAAATAATTTGAATTTCTAATGATAAAAAACAATAAATCAATTTGCAAGAAAGAAATTAGCCTCATGAGCTTTTTTTCTTTATAAATTAGCTCTTCTTAATCAGAGGGATATTGTATCCTGTGTTTTGATAATTATTGTAGAATAAGTAGTCTAATTTAGTGTTTAGAGTTACTGAAACAAGAAAATAGATAAAACTGGACTGTTTTACTTGTGTTGACCCTGAGATTTCAAAGCAAAAACAGACAGTGATTACTTACAAAAGGTCCCACTATCAATTAACCTACAAAACCCACAACCTTCAAGTAAAACCATTAAATCTATTTCTAATTCCATTTTACAACACTG
This sequence comes from Phaenicophaeus curvirostris, assembly GCF_032191515.1. NCBI lineage: Eukaryota > Metazoa > Chordata > Aves > Cuculiformes > Cuculidae > Phaenicophaeus > Phaenicophaeus curvirostris. The sequence goes on from NC_091393.1 coordinate 26,600,757, forward strand.
CAGCGGACTGCATGTATTTAAACAACCAGAAAGCTTACAGTTCCCTGGATTCTGTTAGAAAATAATTTGTCATGAATGGCTGAAGATTTCCATATTATGCTTGGTACATCAGCTTCCCAATTTTCGTGATGCATTTGCTTGAATACAAATCATACAAATCACATTTTCTCTAGGGTGGCTACAGGAAGCTGATCACTCTCACTAATCCCTAAATCAAGGTGAAGAGGATAGTATCAGAGGCTTAACTCTCCCAGTTATGGACCTAAAATGATTCACCTTTTGTAGATTCTACTACATGTTACTTCAAGATGCATCACTAATGAGCTGTTGGGTAGATCATTACTGCGCACTGCAATGGAATAGCACACATTTACCTTTGTTCATGTATTTATCCTAATTCCACAGCATCATCACTTGAATGACTTGTAGAATTGCTGAGTGTTTCTATCATATTAGAACCCTCCTAGGCTTAGTACTCCTGGAGATCAGGTATCTCAGACCTAATTATATGAAAAAAACCCAACTTCACATCTTGCCCCACTAGTTGAAACTACCTAGGTATATTCACCAGGTAGCCCTAAGACTGAGAAAGAATTATGATTTCAGTGAAGGGTCCTAGCCTAGATTCTACTTTGTCCAGCTGAACTTCATTCTGCCTTCCCTCAGGCTACCATGCAAACCCCTTTTCTCAGTTTTTTGCTTTATCTGAAGGGAGGAAACATATACAAGATTGTATTTCTTTGACTCAGGGCTGTATTCACAAGCGTGTTATAAATGACACTTGGAACATGTCAATGTTAAGAACCATCCCTTGCTGCAATCAGTTCTGCTGAATGTCTTGCTAATTATAACATTTTCAGATGAAAGAGGCAACACATTTGATCCTGACATTGGTTTCAGTTGGTTTTAACTCTGGAGAGTGCCAAAGAAAATAGGGCCACGATTTCAATGGGACTTCTTAAAGTCAGTGCTTGCGGCAGTGTAACATATTACCAGTTACAGCTCCTTTTCTGGCTTCATTAAGCCTGTGAAACTACATGAGAAAGGTTCCTACAGTTCATAAGCACATGAAAAAATAAACAAAAATATAGGAAGTGCAGAGGTCTTCCTTTTTAGTCCTTGGAGATATTTTCTACTCAGTACAATGCTTGCAGATTTGCAGCAAAATTGTGTTATAAGTATGGCCACAATTTGGAGAAACCAGCCAGAAGAGAGATCACAAGACAGAGGTCCATAAAGCACATCGGGTTTGAGTTACGAGGCTGGCATTTCACAAGCTTGATGAGTTATAAATGTCTAATCTTTTCAAAGTCATTATGTGCATGCACGTAAACCACAGGAAAAGGACTGAAGTCCATTGAAACTGTAAGTCTGTATTCTTAAAGAGGTAGCATGTGGAAACAGGACTTAGATTATTTTTTTTCTCTTTTTTTTACAAGGGCTTGGAGTGACAGGACAAGTAGGAATGGCTTTAAACTGGAGGGGAAAAGATTTAGACTAGACATTAGGAAGAAATTCTTCATAATGAGGGTGCTGAGGCACTGGCCCAGGTTGCCCAGGGAAGTTGTGGCTGCCCCATCCCTGGGGGTGTTCAAGACAAAGTTGGACGGGGTCTTGAGCAGCCTGGTCCAGTGGGAGGTGTCCCTGACCATGGCAGAGGGATTGGAACTGGATGAGCTTTGATGTCACTTCCAATCCAAATAATTCTATGATTCTACGAATTCCAAGGATAAATAAAAACAAGCTCAAAATCAGGTTCACAAAGAGAACAGCAAGTGGAGAACTCTGCATCTACATCTTCTCAAAAGAAGCTATAAAGCTTCTGAACATTGCTAAGTATCATTTACCAGTTGGAAATGATTTCCAAGAACCTCAACCATGGCTATAAGTGACTGCCAGCTACACAGACACTTGAGGACAGACTTGGTAACAATACAATACATAAATCAAAAAGAAATAGAAGGCATACTTAAGCCATGTCAATTCATGAATCAGATTGCTTCAGTTAGCTTTCCTGCGTATTGGTCACACAATAATGTAATTGTTGGACTAGATGATACAGTGGGTCTCTTCCAACCTGGTTATTCTATGATTCTGAAATGCTGCAGAAAGTACTTATGAAGCTGTGGTGAAAAACTCTATAGAAGCAGCTTTTCCATGTCAGGCAGTGACATCCAGTGGCGAGTTCTGTTCACTGTAATGATCTGATGCACAGAAAACGACAGAAACTTGTGTTTTGTTGAAACATATCACAAGACTTAACACCTGTTTTAAAATATTAAACGTTTAAATTAGCAAATATACGCAATATGTGAGTTTTATAAACAGATAAATATACTCTGATATATCAGTTATAAAAATAGTGTGAAATCTACAGTGAAAAGTTATTTTGCTTCTATTTTAATCAAACTTATACTAGAAAAAGAATATGTTTCGTAGCTGTATTTAAAGAAGAAAACATACCCTACATTACAACTTTATTCTATCTTGTTCACACAAAGAATCATTACTGAAAAGAGGTTGTAGAGAGGTGGGTGCTGGGCTCTTCTCCCAAGTGACAGGTGATAGGACGAGAGGGAATGGCCTCAAGCTCTGCCAGGGGAGGTTCGGATTGGACATAAGGAAAAGTTTCATCACAGAAAGGGTTCTCAGGCACTGGCAGAGGCTGCCCACGGAGGTGATTGAGTCCCCATCCCTGGGGATATTTAAAAGACTGGTAGATGATGTGCCCGGGGATGTGGTTTAGTAATAGACAGGTACAGTTGGACTTGATGATCTCAAAAGTCGTTTCCAGCCTAGGGATTCTATGATTCTATGATTTTTCCCAACATTCGCAGTTCCTATGAAAGACAGAGCTCAAGATTTGAGCTTATGATTCTCAAAATCCACAAAGCAATTCTGCAGACCCTCCCTCCACTCAGGATTCACAGCCACAGCAGATTTTCTCGAGTATGTACCTTCAAGATTCAGCAGATGAAAGGCCTTAAGAGTAGCTTTTAAAGTTCTTTATTTATAATACACACAACAACGCAGGAGAACTCAATTTACTGTCTTTCTGTGCCTTTGGGAGATATTTTTTATGGGAAACTGGGATATCCAACACACACATGCACTAAGCTAACAAATAATCCTAAGGAACAGACATTTTTATTCCCATATTGGATCTCTTACATTTCACCTAGAGTAAGATTCATTGGACCAGAAAGAGGTGAAAATACCTGCCAAGCTAAGGATGTGGCATATCAGCAGATGTGGAAAAAGAGAGAATTTCAGGTTCTCATTCTTGGAAACCCATCTCATCTTAGTTATTACTTTTCCATAAGGAACAAGGCCAACTTCAAACTGCAGGAAGTTTGCCAGTTAAATTCTTCTATCTTTTCATAGATTTATATGCAACAAAACTACTTCCTACTATGGTGAAGTTGCCAGGTTAATGTTGCTTTCTCCCTTTTAATATTTTTCCACGCTGCCTGACACCATGTATTGTTGTGGAAGGCTGAAGATCTGAGTCACTGCCTCCAAGTTACACAGAACCAGTAACAAATCACCTCTGTCTCATCTTGCTCTCCAAACTGAGCAGCTACCAGCTTTTCTGTACGCACGTTCCAAACAGAAATAAACAGGTTCTTTTGCAAGCAACCTAAATTCAGGTCTCCCAATTAAAAGTAAAGGTATTCCAGCAGCCTTAAACATTTGTCTCTCATTCACTTGCACATACAAAATACTAAGTAGGCAAAACAGTCTCTAAATTCATGATGTAATTATTCTGGTTTGTCGGCAAGCAGGAGCTAACATTATGTTATGGCACTATCACTTCATAAATCCAGCGACATAATGAAGAAAAGCCACGTTTTACTTAATTGAGGGTTTCTCTCACGGTTAAAAGATACCCCTTCTTCTAAAATGTAGCTCTTAAATTTAGTGTTTCTTGCTCAGGGTTAGCTAGAGGTAACAACTCAGATACAAACTTGAGTCTTTGTGAAATGTAGAAAACAGGAATATTTTTCTGATAAACACATGGTCCAAAAAGCAATAAAGCTGGTGAAAGGGCTGGAGAACAAGTCTTATGAGAAGCAGCTGAGGGACCTGGGGGTGTTTAGCCTGGAGAAGAGGAGCCTGAGGGGAGACGTTATCACTGATGTCTACAACTGCCTGAAAGGAGGTTGTAGAGAGGTGGGTGTTGGTCTCTTCTCCCAAGTGACAGTAATAGGATGAGAAGGAATGGCCTCATGTTGTGCCAGGGAAGGTTCAGATTGGACATCAGACAAAACTTCTTCACCTAAAGAGTTAGTGGGCACTGGTAGAAGCTGCCCAGGGAAGTGGTTGAGTCACCACCCATGGAAGGATACTTTCTAAACCAAGTATTACCTGGCTCCTAGCTATCGCATTATGTCAGTGGTGTCTGAAATCAATAGATAATATACAGCTCGAATTTTTACTTGCTAGTTAAAAATATAGTGCTTGCCACTGACATTCTAGGGTTCTTTGTTCTTCAGCTTTGTTAAAGGGCTGGAATGCCCTGGGATGTTATATTAAAGGGCAAAATTACCCTGGTAATGGAACACAAAATGAAATACTGCCTGAAAGGTCAACTACACTGAGAGGAAGAGGAAAGAGAACTTAAGCAAGCACAAGATTTTTTATTTCATTTAGGATCCCCAAAGGTAGTGAGAATTTATCTAGTAAATCTTGTGCAAAGCAAGTCACATAAAAACAGGCAATAATTTGTTATCTTGTCTACGTTACACAAGAAAGGACAGATCTAATTGCTTTATCTCAACAGCTTCACATATTTACAGAACAGGGAATTTTCATTTTCTTCTAACTGCACATACAAGAAAATATGTTGAAATACTTGGGGAAAGTTTGCCTTGTGTGTACTAAGGCACGTTGTTTTCCACTGGAACGCTCGCTGGTTAGGTGCTCTAAGTTACCTCGTTACTGCGAATCAAGTTCATAATTGCTGTGAAGCCAAACACGATTGGTAACAGGGGTGATACCTCAGTAGGATGAAGTACTACAGCTTTAAGTGTTTGGTATGAAAATGATTGTGCATTGATAGCGTTGCAGAACACTCCACAGGAGGAAAGTCAGGAGCATGTGTGTGTGATCACGCTTAGGTTCATGTATGAAAAAAATACATACTTCTCCGCAGTGAACTGTTAGAGAAAAGCTGAACTTTTCTAAACCAGCATGAGAGGACGACATCTATCTACAAAATCTCACAGGCCTGTTCCTTGGTCCAAAAGACAAGTGCCAGGGACTATTTTGCATCCATTTGGATAGATTCTATTCACTCCTCCAAAACAGGGACTGTTCCCAAAAGGCGCATGGTCTCCAGCAGACCACTGCAGATATTTTCATGGAGAAGTCACAGTTGACATTGCCCAACACTGCATCAAGAGTTGCGACAGAATACATGAGGGAATGGCCTCAAGCTCCACCAGGGGAGGTTTAGGCTGAACATTAGGAAAAAAAATTTCACAGGAAGGGTCATTGGGCACTGGCAGAGGCTGCCCAGGGAGGGAGTTCAGTCACCTTCCCTGGAGGGGTTTAAGAGACGGGTGGACGAGGTGCTGAGGGACATGGTTTACTGATTGATGGGAATGGTTGGACTCGATGATCCGGTGGGTCTCTTCTAACCTGGTGATTCTATGATTCTATAAGCTGCTTATCTACCTCAGGTCTGTATTTCCACTGTTGTCAAAACTATTCAAGCATTTAAAGTTAATATCACAAGTACATGCAAGCTTAATAATTTAGTGTTCTGCATTTTTGGACCCTACTGTTGTTCACATTAGTCTAAATTCAGTTCTGTAAATCACCTTTCCTGTGTCTTAAATAACATCTATTCTAGACAGAAGATTAGATCTTCACACAAAGGTTTAAATGCTTCCAGACGCAACTTCTACGAAATACAAATGGGGTCTTCCACTGTGTTCATTCCTCACCCCAGATTTCCTTACTCCAATAAAACCAAGTTACTCTGAACAAAACTTATTAATGTTTTACCAGAATTAATGTCTCATTTTGTTATTTATTTAAAAAATATATTTAAAAAAAGAATGAAATTGCATAGAACATTATAAAGTTTCTCCCCAACTTTCTGTTCTACAAATAAGCAAAAAGTATCAAAATTTCATCCAGTTTTAAGAAAATACTTTTCTAGCAGCATTAAAATAATGAAATATAATTTTTTTTAAAAGTCAGAGATAATTTTATTTACCTCCACAAATTAAGGACAGTATTTTACCAAACTCAGAATTTTCATGAGAAAAAAAGAAAAAAAAATTTGATTAAAAATTAACACTAATCAACCCCATTCAAGATACAGTGGATAATTTTATTTATAAAATGCTGCTGGCACACAATACACACAGAAAGTATGAAACATGATTATAAAGAAGTGAAATGCTTCATAGAAGCATAAATTCCTGAGGTGTTCTGAATACAATCCCTCACTAACTGAAATTCACACCACTGCTCCAATTGGCCGAAGCAGCTGAAGACTGGATAGTTGATAGACACAGATAAGACACAGTTACAAAATACAGAGGGAAAGGGAAAAAGACTGGAAGACTGTCTCTCACTAATACTTGTAGCATTGGTTGTGATGGAAAACTATTAGTTGTTTGACACTGAAGGGCAAAAAGACCTTAAAAACCTTCTAAGACCAATTTCACCGTCAATTCAAGTGCATTGTCGATATCTGCGTCCACCTCATCATCCACCATCACAGGTTGCAGTCTTCTTGACTTCAGACACAAAACCATTGCTGTTTCTGGATAAACACATGGAGGAATTGATAACTTGGACAAGTCTTATTTCAATTAAAAAAAAAAAGGTATTAGGCACTTTCACTTCTTTTTCTCTTTTTCTGCTTTCATTCTCTGCTGTCGCGTCTTCAGTTCAGTCATAACAGTCAAAGTTCTGTAAACCCAGGTGACCTGAAAAGTACATTATTCAATGTAACCAATCCACATACATTTACTTATCAATTTATTGAAAACATCCACACAAATGAACACATACATACCACAATTATAATAGTATTCACCAGCAGTGGTGCTGAAAATACAAGTGAAATAAACATTCCTCTTGAATCAAAGTATTGGTACTTTGAGAATAGCCTGAAAGAAAAAGAAAAATGAAAGAGGAAGCTTTATTCAGTGTAGTTCACACAACATTAGGCTTTCACACTAACTATTCAACACAGACATTGTACAGATCATCCTAATTCTTGGGATCACCAAGTATAGGCTGTATAATTAGTATAGTAAACATAGGTTCTATTCTATGGTCTTAGGTAAGAACAAAGAAACAACCAATATCTCATCAGCTACAAGTATTTAATACCAGCTTTTCTTTTCTTTTAAGTCTTATCTAAATAAAACAACCACAGATTAAGTAACGTACTAATGTGACAACAAAACTACATACATTTGTGCCTCAGAAATCACGTGAAGTATCTGAAATTACTTTTTTGGGTATTTTGCTTACTCACATTAGAAATGATAACTGAAATAATATATAGCAAAACTATAATTTAGGTTGTGTACGACTAAAGTGAAACATAAAGAATCAAAACTTAGCTGCCTGCATAAAGTAGTGTTAAACACAACTTCTGGTTACATCAGGAAAAGGCTAGTTCGGTGCTTATGAAAATAACTCATCAGCTTAATCCTGGTACACGGGCTTTGTAAAACAGACAAATGTTACTGCTTTTTATGCATATGAGTAAGTATATAAAATAGTAATGATTTTTGGGAAGCAGCGCGTATCTTCAGCTTATTAAACATGAATAGCTACCCATGTAAACCCAAGAAAATCAAACCAAAACAACAACAAAATCAAAGCTTACATCTTTTTCCCCTTAAGCATCACACTCTGCTTTTATCTTAGTACTCTGACTAGTTAGTTTACAACCACCCATGTAAACATAGATTTTAAGATACATGCTAGTTATTTAAAAATTATCTTTTCTTATCAGGTAAAGGATAACTATGTCGTACCACATGATTTTATATAAAAGTTTTCTATTAATGCAGTAGACCCTCTGCTATTTCATTCTACTGATAAGGCATGAGCAATACTCTTTAAATTAATGTTTTCTATGAATGACATGAAAAAAATATTTTTAGAAGAACACATTTAAATGAATGAAAATGAAAGTGAAAACATTTACCTCCAATTCATGGCTGCTAACTCATTTATATATTCAGCGCAGTACACTAAGCCCACTGCACAAGAGAAGAAATATACTAGGTTAAGTATGTCTTTAAAAATAAACTGCCATCAGTTTTGACATCAGTACCTACCAGACACCAGAATTTTTTGATCCTCAGAAGATTACACATTTAACTGCACAAACCTAACTCTGATTTAAACAGCCCATCTAGTGACTTAGTAGTACAAAGTGATCACAAAACATACTCAGTATATTATGAACAAACATACCTAAAATTCTACTCATTTGAGCTTACAGAAGGAGCTCAGCATTCAATGAATAGTAATAAAAAAAAATCTGTATTTTTTCCAACATGCTTCTTGGTGACTACTTCTGAGTTATGCCAGCCCTCCTCAAATCTGGTATGGAATTAAGTTATCATTTTAGATGCTATGGTGTCACACTGATATATTTAACATTAATTAGTACACTAACATAATATTAATTAGTACACAAGCTGTTACTACAATGTTCCAAACCAGTCTTGCTCCTCCTTGTGCATTATTATTACAGCTGTCGATGAGGCACACAGTAAACCTGCTCCAGAAATGAATTCAGCTGAAAGCTGATGGTGTTCACTGAACTGCCACGTGGGAATAAGGCAGAGCAGAAAGCAACCGCTGGCTCTCAGCTGATTTCTTTGCTGCTTCTCCAGCACAGCTACAATTTCTTTGGAAGCTGCAATACATGCAGCATCTACCATGGCAGAAACCTTATATATCCCTCACTAAGGCCAGAGTTTTAAATCACAATTCATATACTCTTGGAAACTAAACTAATAAATATTTATCATGGGATCACAGAATGGTTTGGGTTAGTAGGGACCTTAAAGAGTGTCTAGTTCCACCCCTGCCATAGGCAGGGACATCTCCCACTGGATCAGGCTGCCCAAGCCCCATCCAACCTGGCCCTGAACCCCTCCAGGGTTGGGGCAATCACAGCTTCCCTGGGCAGCCTGTTCCAGCACCTCACTACCCTTGTAGTGAATCTCCTCTCTTTCAGCTTAAAACTGTTACCCCTCACCCTATCACTTCACTCCCTGATAAAGTGCCCCTCTCCAGCTTTTCTGTAGGTAGTCTCCAAGTTCTGCAAGGCCAGCTTCTGTAACAGTTGATCACGTATAGACACAGGTATTATTACAAGAAACACTACTTTGCATGCACTTTTATTGGTCGCAAAGTATAAAATCATGCACTGTGCACTCTTTTCCTTTTTTTCTTTTTCCATGTAACAAGTGCGGCTTCAGCAGGCAGTTTTGGTGCTTAGTTTTGACTCTGGCAACATCATGCTCTCCTTATGCATTTTGGTGCTGTTAAACAAATTGTTACGCAGTGTTATCAGTGTTATCTAATTCACAGATTGTGGTAATATCAGCCTTTGCGGTTTCTTGTCGGTGCTCTATCGCATATGGGTCATTGATTGTTTGCATCCAGTGTTTCAGGGCATGTATCTTTTTTTTTCTTTAGTAAAATATTGTTTAGACTCTGGCCCCGAGTGATCTGTGTCACTCTGATGACATGGCTGGAGGTTACTCTAAGTAGGAGATGATAACGTGCCCTTAATACCAAAAATGCCAGCAAATAAACCCTCCAAAGCTCACTTTGGGGTTTCAGAAAGCAAGCATCCTTTTAATGCAGGCCTGAGCAACACAAGGGAGTGGTCTCCATCAATTCTGGGCAGCGAGACAAGAGCCAGGGACACAACGTATTTCCCACTTACGTGCATGTGTATATATTTTCCCAAAAATGTTATTTTCCAAAGACTAATTTTAATGTTACTACGAACTTCACAACAGTCCAATCTCTTGCTAATTTGGAGCTGGCTCCAGCTCTGTCTGACCTTGCATTTGAGATGGGGAAAGACTGCAAACAGCCGATGAGAGAAAAAGACACACCTGTCTGGCATAGATCATACTGAACACAAAAGATAATAGTGTCTGGAAAAACAATTTGAAAAATACGTTATGAAAACGCATGCTACTGCAGGAACATTCTGTCTAACTTTCAAAAAATACAGTTACTTGCATAAAAACTTAGCTCTACTTAAACTTAAATAAAAATATTCCACTTTTCTGTATTAGTGACTACTTTTTGTATAGCTCTTTAGCGTCCGCATGCCAGCTCACTGAAGCTTGATCACATAACTCACCCATGCAGAAGAAGTGCCCTATTTGCACCCGGTAGTGCTGGAAAGAGATGCACGTCAGGACGAAGCAGAGGAGATGGAAAACCCCCAGCCCCACCAGCCACGGCTCAGACCAGTCCGTCTTCTGCAAGCAAAATGAAAGATCAGGCTATCACAGAGAGTGTCACCAGGCAGCTAGAGTGAGCAGCTTCCCTTCTCCTGCACCCAACAACCCATTTCAGCCACGATCTCACCAACCAGGCTGGGAATGGAGTGAGAATCCCTGCGTTGGGAGAACACAAAGAACACAGAACCACTAGGTTGGAAAAAGACCTTTGAGATCATTGAGTCCAACCGTTCCCGTCCACTACTAAATCATATCCCTGAGCACTTTGCCTACCCCTCTTTTAAACACCTCCAGGGATGGGGACTCAACCACCTCCCTGGGCAGCCTCTGCCAGGGACGGATAACACTTTTGGTGAAGTATTGTTCCTGATGCCCAAGAGCATCCCCTGCCCTGAGGGGGTGGGGGTGGTGGGATGCAGAGAGCAACCCCTGCCCTGGGGAAGGGGGGTGGATGCAGAGAGCAGCCCCTGCCCTGGGGAAGGGGGGTGGATGCAGAGAGCAGCCCCTGCCCTGGGGAAGGGGGGTGGATGCAGAAAGCATCCCCTGCCCCGTGGCATGCAGCCAGCCCCTGCCCTGGGGGGGATGCAGAGAGCAGCCTCTGCCCTGGGGGAGGATGCAGAGAGCACCCCCGGCTCTGGGGCGGGATGCAGAGAGCAACCCCAGCCCCGGGGGAGGATGCAGAGAGCAGCCCCAGCCCTGGGGGGAGGATGCAGAGAGCAGCTCCAGCCCTGGGGGGAGGATGCAGAGAGCACCCCCGGCTCTGGGGGGGATGCAGAGAGCAGCTCTTGCCCTGGGGGGAGGATGCAGAGAACATCTCCTGCCTCGGGGGGGATGCAGAGAGCACCCCCTGCCCTGGTGGGGGGATGCAGGGAGCAGCCCCTGCCCAGGGGGAGGATGCAGAGAGCAGCCCCTGTCTTGGGGGGGGATGCAGAGAGCACCCCCAGCCCCGGGGGGGATGCAGAGAGCAGCTCCAGCCCCGGGGGATGTATCCAGCCCTGCCCAGGCCCCTCCTCACCGCCAGCACGGCAGCGAGCCCCGGCGGGGTGCCGAGCGGCTCCTCCATGCCCGCCGAGCCCCGAGATGGCGGCCGCTCGCGAGATTTCCCCGCCGGGCGGGTTGGGCACCGGGGGCGGCTCTGCTCCTCCTCCCGAGGCTCGCAGCGCCGCATGCAGCGGGGAAAGGAGGGAGAGCAAAGGCTGCGGGGCCGAAAAAGCCCGCAAATAAACCCTCTGAGACTGGTTTTGGAACTTTAGAAAGGAGAAGCATCCTTCATCAGGCCTGGGCGACACGAGGCGGTGATCTCCATCAACCCTGGGCGGGGAGACAGCGCCGGGACCGAACAGGCCTCCCGCTCACATGCGTGTCTGTAAATTTTCGCAGAAGCCTTTTGCATATTCTGTTAATTCCCAAGGGCTCCTTTTAATGTTATTGTGAGCTTCACAATAGTCCAATCTCCTGCTAATTTCATAGAATCATAGAGTCAGCAGGTTGGAAAAGACCCATTGGACCATCGAGTCCAACCGTTCCCATCAAACACTAAACCATGTCCCTCAGCACCTCGTCCACCTGTGCCTTAAACACCTCCAGGGAAGGTGACTCAACCCCCTCCCTGGGCAGCCTCTGCCAGTGCCCAGTGACCATTTCTGTGAAATATTTTTTCCTGATGTCCAGCCTAAACCTCCCCTGGTGGAGCTTGAGGCCATTCCCTCTTGTCCTGTCCCCTGTCACTTGGGAGAAGAGCCCAGCACCCTCCTCTCCACAACCTCCTTTCAGGTAAACACCATGTTATCAGAGGGACGTGCTGTCTAACTTTAAAAAATACAGTGACATGGATGAAAACTTAGCTCTGCTTTAGTTTTAATCAAAGTATTCCACATTTTGTAACCAAAGTATTCCACTTTTTAATCAGTGCCTCCTCACACCCAGCTGTCTGCCTGTGCTGAGTGTGGCACCAAGTCTGAACCATCCTTCCTGCTTCTGCAACTGAAGCTGCACGCCTCCCAGATGACCTTGACTTTTCCAAGAAGCAGCAAGCAGCTCTGGTTTTGTTTTTAGCATTTGGTACTGAAGTTAGGAGGCTAGTAGGTGATTCTCCTCCTCTGCTCCTTTGTCATGAGACGCCACCTGGACTACTTTGTCCAGTTCTGCATTCCCCAACATAAGAGAGATATGGAACTGTTGGAATGGATCCAGAGGAGGGATATGGAGATGATCAGAGGGCTCGAGCACCTCTGCGATGAGGACAGGCTGAGAAAGTTGGGGTTGTGCAGCCTGGAGAAGAGGAGGCTCCAAGGAGACCTTATAGGGACCTTATTGGATTTGATGCTTTGGACTTATTTCAAAATGTTTGGAACTGCATTTATAAGTAAATGTTAAAACCATTATTTTTATCTAGTTTATCATTGAACCAAATACAAGTCACCACTATGAATTTGTCTCTTTTCACTGCTACACTTCTGGGATTTACTGTGACATACCTGAAAATGAGGATGCATTTCTCTGTTTTGCTTTAGGTTCTTAGTAGTCCTTTTTTCACCCCCAACAATAGTAAGATCTGCAGGCCAACCAAGGCTTTTACTTAAAGCCTTGTAAAATTCAGTAGGTTGGTGCAAAGATTGTAGTTTCCACTACCATTCTGCTCTTGCCTTTAAGACAGAGGGAAAAAATGATGCTTTGATTCCACATTGTAGATTGGGAAATCATGGAATCATGGAGTGGTTTGAGTTGGAAGGGATCTTAAGGATCATCTAGTTCCAATCCCCTTGCTATGGGCAGGGACACCTCCCACTGGACCCGGCCCTCTGTGGCCCTGCTCTGGACCTGTTCCAACAGCTCCATCTCCTTCTTATGTTGAGGATTCCAGATCTGGACACAATATTCCGGGTGGGGTCTCACCAGAGTGGAGTAGAGGGGGTAAATAGCCTCCCTTGACCTGCTGGCCCTGCTTCTTTTGATGCAACCTGTGATAAGACTGGAGGAAATCCACTTGTCACTTGGGAAGTCTTACCACCAATGTAGCAAATCAAATGGTTTGGCATTTTTGTAAATGAGGCATCAATTTCTTGTAATTGCTGATAATTGGCTGCAGTAACCATTTGCGATAGCTGAAGGGCTTCAGTGAATGAAGGCTCTAGTAGCTGCTTTATGAGCAAAATACGCTGGTGGGGGTGAATCTGTGATGCAGACAAGCTGGGTGGATAGGAAATTAGTGGCTTATTATGACCTCAACATACTGTATTAAAAAAAAAATCATGTAGCTTTTACTGCCAGCCACTGTAGCAGGAGTGGAAACTTCCCTATAGTGAAATAGGAGTTGCTTCGTTAAAACTGGCTACGATGAAGTCAGTAATACTGTTTGTCAGCAGGTGGTAGCAGATACATAAGTATTATCAGCTCTTTTGTGTGATATGGATTATCCTTCCGTATTTTTTAGTGGCAGATGAATGAAACAGAAGATACTTTAGAAGTTACAAATGCATACATTGCTCTTTCATAGGGAAAAACGTGTATTTGTCATTTAACAGCTTCTTTGTAGAGCCTGTATGCTATATCTAGATCCAAATTTTAAAAGTACTTCAGTAACTAGAAATGTACAGTACCAATGATAATATATGCTTCTATTCTTGTTACTATAAGTAACTTACGTAATTTCTAAAACTCAATCTCAGTTTTCCATTGGGAGATTGTCCTGGTTTAGCGAGATTTCAGCAGCTAAAACTGCAGTTCAAATTCCAAATCCCTGCTCCTCCGATGAAGAGGAAGAGAGAAATGAGGGGGAAAAGACTTATGGGTTGGAAACTAGAACTACATCTTTAAAGAAATGGTAATGATAATAATAATAATAATAATAAGTAATAAAAGATACACAAATATGTGAGACCACATCCCCACCCCTCGATGACTAGATGAGGATTTTTTTCCCTTTAAACAACCAAAAATTTAATTTGCTTGGCCTAAGAAAGGATCTAAAATCATTCATTTATCTTTATTTTGGGTGGCTGAAAAACCAAGATAGGTGGTGAAAAAGCCAATTTGTATAGGGTATCCCATTTTTCATTGCTGAATGATGTTTCTAGCAATAGCCCTAGATATTTGCTAGCAAATCTAGTGGCACTGTATTAGAAGCCACTTGGAAATGTCTTTTGTACTTGCTGCTGAGGGAAATGTAGCTCCAATTCTTCACAAGAATGGAAAAGAACTTTTGTTTTCTAAGTTCCCTACAAGTTTGGGTAATGATTAATCTATTTAATTTAATTTTATTTGATGAGCCTTTGAATTAGCAGGTGGATATTTTTTAAGGTCCTGTTTAATTTAAATACTAAGATGTAGGTTTGCTTTTGTGATAATGTATTTTTAGTTTCTGCCTCAAGAAGCTGAAGCGCTTTGCAATATAAAATACATATTTAAAATACGTTTGAAAATTAAATATAAATTTCTGCAGTCCTTGTGCTGAGCAAACCATGTCCTCCACCATTTTATTCTTTGCATTTGATGTATTAAAAGTTCTGTCTTTGCAGGGTGTCATTGTAAACTGGATTATATTTACAAGGAATGGGCTTGTCTTGAGCTATCTAAGCTTTTCAAGGTTTTGTGGATGAAACTGTTTACAATAGTCCCTCAAAGTTTTTTGGGGAAATGTTATGAGGAACTTAATCTTATCTTTGAACTTGTCAATTAAAAGATACAAAATGCAAAATATAAATAGCTCGTAAGTATCTTAGTGTGGTCAGCGTGACAAAAGATGCATCCTCTGATCCTCATATCAGAATTGTTGGATCACAGCCTGCAGTTATTCTGCTGTCCTTGTCCATAACATGCATGTTGATCTACAGCCACCCAGTCTTTGAGGGTCTTCCTGGAGCTTATGAGGCTCAGGTTTTAGTTTGGGTGTACCTGAGTTTCATCTGCAGGCAGAGAACTCTGAATGCAGAGCCAGGAATTCTTTCAATATCGTTTACAAGATTACTTGAGTTGTTGACGGCACCACACAGATGTGTTGGTCCGGTGTTCCTTGGTTTGTCACACAGATTGAGCCACCAGATAGAGATGCTCATCAACCTCAGCAACTGTAGACTTGACAAACAAGTAAAGCACCCTTTCCAATTACAATTCCAAACTGCTAAGTTGAGTGACAGTAATGTAGTACAGTCTACATAACTTTTATTCACTGCTTCGTGTGGGATTCATCTCATCTGCTGCAGCTGGGCAGATGTAGTGTGAGTTTGTGTGAGTGGATGGTTATATATAAATTACACTCGGTGACAGGGTTGAGAGGCTCTCCCTGACTGCAATTCTTCTGTTTAACACTGGCGTTAGAGTGGTGGGTTGTTGCTTTTACCAGGCAGGATGGGTGAACTGCTGCTTCTTGCTGCGTTTCCTACCTGCTTGTGGGATACTTGGTGAAGGGTTGATCCTGAAGGCTTGAATCATAGAATCATAGAATCACCAGGTTGGAAGAGACCCACCGGATCATCGAGTCCAACCATTCCTATCAATCACTAAACCATGTCCCTCAGCACCTTGTCCACCCGTCCCTTTAACCTTCCAGGGAAGGTGACTCAACCACCTCCCTGGGCAGCCTCTGCCAGTGCCCAATGACCCTTTCTGTGAAAAATTTTTTCCTAATGTCCAGCCTAAATCTCCACTGGTGGAACTTGAGGCCATTCTCTCTCATCCTGTCCCCTGTCCCTTGGGAGAAGAGGGCAGCTCCCTCCTCTCCACAACCTCCTTTCAGGTAGTTGTAGAGAACAATGAGGTCTCCCCTCAGCCTCCTCTTCTCCAGGCTAAACACCCCCAGCTCTCTCAGCCATTCCTCATAAGTCCTGTTCTCCAGCCCCTTCACCAGCTTTGTCGCTCTTCTCTGGACGTGCTAAGTCTTCAGCAACATAAGATGTGCAGACCCCCGACGAGGACCTGAATTTCTCTCTCAGAGAGAACTATGGCTCCAAAGGGATGGTACCAGAGCTGCGCTTTGATTTTCCTGTTGTTTTTTCCAAGCTGTTCTCTCCCCTTTCCACATAGCCCACTTCCCACCTCTTCGTCTGCTAACGTTAGCATGAACACGTCTGCCAACCCTAGAGTGTGAGTAGAGCTGAGATTCTTCCAGAGGTACATGGCAGGTAGCTTGGGGGACAAAAGGAAGGATTAATGGGTATCTTCTGTGTCTCCACATGTCTTGGTCTCTTTGCCCAAGTGATAGGTGTTAGGACGAGAGGGAATGGCCTCAAGCTGCACCAGGGGATGTTCTGATTGGATATTAGGAAAAGTTTCTTCACCGAATGGGTTTTCATGCACTGGCAGAGGCTGCTCAGGGAGGTGGTTGAATTCATCCCTATCCCTGGAGGTGTGTAGAAGACAAGTAGATGAAGTTCTTAGGGATATGATTTAGTAATGGACAGATATGTTTGGACTTCCTGGAGGTGTTTAAGGCATGGGTGGACGAGGTACTGAGGGACATGGTTTAGTGTTTGATAGGAATGGTTGGACTCGATGATCCGGTGGGTCTCTTCCAACCTGGTTATTCTATGATTCTATGATTCTATGACTTGATGACCTCAAAGGTCTTCTCCAACCTAGTGATTCTATGATTCTGTGATTTCATTATGGAAAGAAAAAGCTGTAAGAAGACGAGAGAGTTAGTGAATGGGTCAGCCCCTCCCCAGAGCCTCAGTCAGAGTAGAGGTAGGAGGTGGGTACAAGGTGGGTTAGTGACATGTGTATCTGATTTCAGTGCTTTGCAAAGGCACCACTGCCAAATTCTGTGGCAACAGGGGCTGCTCAGCTTTCTCTGTGTCTCCCTGCTCCTGTTGCAGTAGTCCATTGCAGTGAATGTCTTGGATTCAGAGTTCTGAGTGGCCTGGGTTTCAGTATGAAAATAGGCTGAGCCTGGGGGAGGAGGTTGAATGATCATTGCTACTGTGGCCGCTTCCAGGCCATCATTTTTATCTGCCTTGAAAATTTTCCTTATTGTGATGGTTGTGGTGAAAAGCTCTCTTAAATTTGCATTAACTTTCCAATGCAATTGAAGTGAGCCTGGGTCTGGTACTGTAATACAGGTTTGACTAAAATCCTTTACCTTTCCCTGTCCTTACCATTATCAAATAATTATTTTTGAGTGCTTCCATTATTTTTGCAGCTGCTGTCATCTCTTTATTTTTTTATAATACCTGTTTGTGTAGGTTATGATGTACTTGAAAAACAGCAATAATAATAATAATAATAATAATAATAATAATAATAATAGATTTCTTTAGAAATAGAATTTAAAACTTCTTGTGGATTGTTTTGTGTATGTTATTTGTGGGTTTTGGGTTTAGATGGTAGATATCACTTCATCTCACCTTGAGGTTAGCCCTGCTTTTGAGAAGGAGAGTTGGACTGGATGTCTCCAGGGGTCTGACCTATAGCATTCTATAATATTTTTTCCCCAGTGATAATAGACTGGGAATGGCTGGCTGGGGAACAGCACTACTAAGCACAACTTGGTGGATCTGCAGGGCAAAAAGTTGAACATAAATCATCAATGTGCCCTGGCAGCAACAGTGCCAACAGTCTCCTGGGCTGTATTAACAGCCTATCCAGGAAATTAAAGGATTCAGCGTTTATTAGACCACATCTGCATCTGGCTTTAGGTACCTCAAAAGCAAATATGGTCATGATAAACAGGAAGGAGTTCAGCAGAGAGACAAAATGTTCAGGGAGTTGAAGCATTTTTCCCAGGGGTGGGGTGTGGAGTGATGCTGACGGGAACTGGACTTGTTTGGCCTGGAGAGGAGGTGGCTCTGAGGAACTAGTAGCCACCTGACAGTGCTTATTAGGAACTTATAAAGTAGATGGAGCCAGGCTTTTTTGGTGATGTGATGGGAGGACAAGAAATAATGGGCATAAATTGAACCCATACGTCTTAGCTGGATATAATGAAAAACCTTTTCCCCATGAGGACAACAAAACAATGGTACAAGTTATCCAGAGGGGCTTCGGGGTGCCCGTTCTTGAAGGTTATCAGGTTAATGCCCTGAATGACCTGGTCTGGCCTCATAGCAGAATTTGCTTTGAGCAGGAAGTTGGAAAGACCTCCCAATGTCCCTTCCAACCTGAATTATTCTGATTCCGTGATTCCTCATTTTAAATGAGAGAAATCAGCTGTTTGTTTGTGTTCACTAAACATTATTGCATTACTCTGGAAGTGAAATGGATGCATTTGTCTGTATTTTTCAGAATCGTATTCCCTTTACTTCATGTCTTTCATCCACTTTCTATCAGGGTTATTTTCCTCTGTGTAGAATAGCTTCAGGCATCTTCAGGCATACTTTTCTTCCTCTGCTATTCCCAAACCATGCAGGCAGTCTGAAATGCAAATGTATTTTTGTACTCTGACTACCAACATGACCAACTATTAAATTATTTCATTAATCCCACAATAGTTCTCCTCAGAATTCTTTCAAAGTCCTGATGTGTTCTGCAAAACAACCAGATTTTACTTCTGTTGGGGTCTTTGTCCAGGTTGGAAGAGGCCAAGCACACTTGCAAAGAAAAAAACAGTCCTGACAGTCTTAGAACCTGCTCTTAATTATACACTTTGCTTTCTCTTTGACTCCCTCTGAAGTTTTCTGCTCTCAGGTTGCTGCATTGATTGATTTTCAGCACAGAAGTACCACCTTGTGTCGTTCCGCAGGATGGTATGGAAATTAAATACCTTTACGTTTCTTTGATGTATGACTGCTTTGCACCTGGCACATGATACAGTGCATTTAAGTTGTGACACAGCTATTGTAGTACAAGAACAAGAAGGAATAGAGGTTTTTAGTATGTGCGAGAAACCAATTCTTTTTCTTGCCTTAAAACCTGGTTTTAAGTGGTGAAACTGCAGCAGAGGGCTGTGCCTTTCAGGCTTGCCTCACTCTCGCAAGCAGCCCAGCTGCCCAGAGAGGTCCTGCTGCAGTCTCGCTGGTAGGGAGAGCAGGGGCGGAATGATACCTTGGATCCCAGAGCCCCCCTAAAGCCCCCAAACTCAGCTCCAGAACTTTCCTCGAAGAGGCACTGCACAGGCCCACAAAAAACCATAAATTATACTGTGGAAGAGGGGCCTTTTGCAGTGCACCCACCATCCTGGGGAGAGCAGAGGACTAGAACCCGTGTGGTGTCCTTGCATTTTTTTTTCTCTCTCTTTCTTTCTCCCTTTCACAGAATCACAGAATCCTAGGTTGGAAAAGACCCACTGGATCATCGAGTTCAACCATTCCTATCAATCACTAAGCCATGTCCCTCAGCACCTCACCCACCCGTCCCTTAAACACCTCCAGGGAAGGTGACTCCACCACCTCCCAGGGTAGCCTGTTCCAGTGCCCAGTGACCCTTTCCATGAGATATTTTTTCCTGATGTCCAGCCTGAACCTCCTCCGGTGAAGCTTGAGGCCATTCGCTCTCGTCCTGTCCCTTGTCACTTGGGAGAAGAGCCCAGCACCCTCCTCTCCACAACCTCCTTTCAGGTAGTTGGAGAGAGCAATGAGGTCTCCCCTCAGCCTCCTCTTCTGCAGGCTAAACAACCCCCGTTCTCTCAGCCCTTTCCTCCCCTTCTGACTTTTCCTTTAACACAGATTTTCCATGCAAATGCCAATCTTATTCCTAAGAATGCCTGTACAAATAAATTCCTTCTAGATCAATCTTTTGGCATCATTTTGCTTTCATTTATCCCAGTGGGTACTGAACCCATGAATTTTATTGGGAGACCCAGGGTCTTACCCCAGCAATCCCTGGACTGTCCAGGTTGGGTTGTGAGAGTATGTGAAAGGCAACTTTCATGGTTATATCTGATCTGATTCCAGAACTTGATGCCGGCATTGTATTTTCTGTCTAAGGGCATGCCCTTGCAGCACATCTTAGCTCTTCATTGAATCACAGGAAAAAATTTTAGGAAAAAATTTTCACAGAAAGGGTCATTGGGCACTGGAACAGGCTACCCAGGGAGGTGGTTGAGTCACCTTCCCTGGAGGTGTTTAAGCCACGGGTGGACGAGGTGCTGAGGGACATGGTTTAGTGACTGATGGGAATGGTTGGACTTGATCCCGTGGGTCTCTTCCAACCTGCTTGTTCTATGATTCTATGATTCTGTGATTCTATAGAATCCAGACACAGAACAGCATCTAAAGCCTCTATCGCAATCTTCCCAACACAGGACTTGTCAGGATGAGTGTGCTGTTATGGGAGACAACCTTGAATTAAAATACAGCTAATACCACATTGCCTGCAAAGAACGGTGTGTGAACAAGTCAAAGCATCATCACCAAGCAATGCCACCAGCTGATCATGAATAGACCAGCCTAGAGACATATCCCATCAGTCAGGAGGGAACAACACTGTGAAACAGTCCATGAATTTGTAAAGCCTCAAACTACAAAAAAGCTGGAAGAGGATTAACTGACTGCTTCTCAACTCTTCTGATGCAGGATGTTGTAGTGGAGTTCCTGCATCTGTGCCTCCCGCCAGGGGAGGTTCAGATTGGACACTAGGAAAAAATTCTTCATTGAAAGGGTTATCAAGCACTGGCAGAGAATGCCCAGGAGGCGGTTGAGCCGCCATCCCTGGAGGTATTCAGAAGACAGGTAGATGAAGTGCTTAGCGATATGGTTAAGTAGTAGACTTGGTTGGACTCGATGATGTCAAATGTCTTTTCCAGAGGGTCAAGTCAGCAAAAAAAGTTTAGGAAGCTAACACACAGCATGCCTAGAAAATTTGAGGGAAAAGTCACGTTCCAAGTCAGTGATAAATGCACTGAGCATTTTGGGCAAAGGCTAATTTTTAGAGCTGCAAACTGAAGAATTTCAGACCTAATTGCAGAATTTTTATTTGCAGACCTAATGTTTACAGTTGCACGATTGTGTGATATTTGGAAAATGAAATACATAAAAATTGTTCTGTTTTTAAAATTGCCATTGGCAAAGAAGCATCATCATGGGAGTGGTTGTACACAGGGCGTGTTGAAGTGCTGTGCTTTGCAGAAGTTAGCTCATTTCAAATTGGAAACTGTGGGATTTAGATTGAAAAAGCTTATGTTCTGTTGAGATGGAGAAATTCAGCAAGAAATATGTATCTGCCCAGTAACTATATCTCACCCTTCCTTCCTAGAAAAGTTTTCTACAACTGGATACCTCCTTACTCCAGCTCCCTGCTCCCATTTCCACTTTCTGTATTTAGTCCTTGCATTCCCTGCTTGTACCATAACCAGTGCTGCTGGAAAGTAAGGCAGTAGCTGTTTGTTGTTTCCTCAAAAAAAAAAAATCATCCTCTGCAGTGCCTTTTGACAATTTACTGAAAAGTCCAAAATGAGAAAGTAAAAAAACAACAGAGGGAGGACAAGGACAAAATATGGCAACATCTAGGGCACCACTGCAAATCTATTCCAGAGCCTAACTTATCAGTTAAATGATAATGCTTCTCTGCGTGCTTGACCCCATACACAGCAGCATGTGGAACAGCACCTTCAGCGTTCATCCTTTTTGCAGTTTTCCTTGTTGCTGCTGTTTTCTCTGGAGTGGAATTAAAATGTACCCCACTAACAGCACTGTCTGCCTATGGTTTTTGAACCCAGCACATTGCCAGATGCTGCATTCACATGACGATGGGTAACACACAGTCCCATAAGAGCAGGGAGACAAACTGATTCGCTGCTGTCCTAATGAAAACAAATTAAATGTATGATCATATGAGAATAGCTGCTCTGCCTTCATGTCCCCTTGTCCCTGAAGTCAAACTGCTGCAGCTATGTGGAAAAATGGCTCCATCTTGTTATTGGCTGTTGCTAGGGAAAAGATGCAGGTAGAGATCTTTTCCTTAAAGGTTAGGTCTAGGCTTTCCCCACTAGCGATGGCAATCTTCCAGAAGTCATGAACCACAGGAATTAACCATCTCCCACTGGTACTGTATTGAGACAAAGTCAGAGCTTTACATTACCAAATTTCTTCTCTTTCAGGACTTCCCGTGCTGAGACCCCAGGGTGTTAGGATATTTTCGGTGGGGAGGGTGGTTAATCTGCTTTTTTTTTCCAAAGCTTTTGAATATCTCTCAAGAGGGTCCTCTGGTCTCTTCCAGGCCCAGAGCTTGCAGGTTGAACAGCACCATAACCTGTTTTTCCTTCTCTCAGGTAAAATTTTTCAACTCTCACTGACAGGGATAGATTTGCCTGGGTTTAACAGACACTTAATTCCTGTCCTGTTTTTCAAAAGTTGCCTTATTTATTTTTTTTTAACTTGATGCAACATTGATTCTGTATCAATACAGATCAGGGTTTTTTGTGACCATGACAGATTGCCATCAGGTTGTTTGACTTCCCAATGAAATTTTAGGTCCTTACCTTTACTGGGCCCAGCAAAGTAATGATCTCTTGGCAGAATCAAGGTGGTGACCCTCAGGTAGCTGCCCTTGGGTTTATTATCCTGAACTGAAGATGTATTTTTGGTAGACAGTCACTTACCTTAATGAAGTAAATGCTGCATTCAAGTTACCCTCTTTGAAAGTGGAAAGGACAGGTAAAAGCTTGTCTCTGTAGCTAGCAGTTTGCTGAGATGACCCCACTAAGATGCTGCTCTGGCTTTTATTGTCCTTGGGAAGCCCAGAAGCTTGTGACTGATTTCCAGTTACATTCCCGATTACTTTGCGTTTCTTTCAGCTGCAGAAGGACAAGGTATATTTCCACAACTGTGGGCTGCATATGGCAGGAGGACTTTAGAGTTGCTAAATTCTTACTTTAAAGGCTGTATTTGTGTCCATGCTAACACTAGACACTCAGTATTGCATCCAGGTGTGAAGCTTTCTTCTTAGTTCAGGAGAGAAACTATAGTGTGTGCGCAGGCTGTGTGCAGAGCGTGTTCCCTTCATCTCTGAGCACATAGATACCTAAGAGAAACGATGCAGATCACCAAACTGCTAATGTAGATGCACCTTAACTGTTCAAGTTACGTACATTGTCAGTTAACTAAAATTACATAAGAACTCAGAAGTTTGTCCTTGCTGGAGACCATAAGCTAGAAAATAAGAATCCTAAAGGAGGTCTGAGGAAGGAGGCCTAATGCAGAATATTTGGTATTTAAAGAAGTCTGTGAGAGTTTTCTTCCATAGACGCATTCAAAGTGATATTTGTTTTAGTTTGTTTCTGTTTAAATTGAAGGAATTAGATAGTTGTCTGTGTATCTTATAGTTTATCTGCTTAACATATAAAGGAATAGTAAAAGTACTAGATTTAGTTTCTGTTAACTACTAATTATTGCTATTTTCTTGCAGACTTTAGGGGTATTTTGAAGACTTAACTCTATTTTTTATTGTAGTGCTGTTATCAGGCTGAGGTTGTTATAGGCAAGCATTCATTTTATGGACGATTACTGAACTGTTAGGTCATTAAGAATTGCTCATCAGTGTCCAGTAGGAGATTCCTAGGGAAGAATATAAACCCAGGACATTCAGGCAGTGATATTTACTGAGTAAATTCTCTACTTATTTTGCAGCTCTGGTTTTGCATGAGGGCTGGAAGAAATTTTCTGTGACTGAGATTGGAACTGAAGTTGCTAAAGGCTGGGTGCAAAAAGTTAACTGTCTCCTGGTGAAGGCCAGAAACAGATTTAAAGAGTGTTGCCATCAAAATACACATGCAATAAACCCTCTATGAATTCAGCTACTTGTGAGGCTGAGCATATTTCAGTGTACGGTGGAAAGTGAGGAAAATAAACTGGCATCCACCCGTCTCCTGTTAAATGCGAACAATAGGTGGCACTCAGACTTTGTTTTTCCTCAGTACATGACTGTCAGGAATATTTTCTCATTTAAAGCGGTGTTCACAAAACAGGTTTTGAGATACGCTTAGATGAAGGAATTTTTGTACTATAGATCCCCATCCTAATAAAAGCCCAGCATACCTTTTAAGTTATGAACAATATCTATGCTTCCCACAGGTTTTAATAATTGTTCTTTTTGTCCCTACTACTAAATAAATTTTGTGGGTACAAAGACCCTGTGGGTTTCTGTAGGACCTTACCTGTTGCCACAGGAAGGATACAGGCAGAGATCTTTCTCCTTAAAGGTTAGGAAAGCAAGAAAATTTCACTGGTAAGGAAAGAAGTATGTTGGGCGTCTCTGTGGAAACACTGAAAGCGGTTCTATGATTCTATGACTCTGTGGCGTGTTTCTAGTAGGCAGAATTTCTGTCTGGAGTACTTGGTCAATTCTGCCTTCTAAGCATGGTTATTACTCTTATTAAAGGCTAATTTGAAATTTATGGGGACTAGGGAATTATTTCAGGGTACTGATAGATTGGAGGCTCTGCCATGCTGGCTGGTGCAACTTAAAATGTGGACCCCAGGGGTTGTTCTAGGTGTCTTTATTGAGGCTGGCTGTGGATCCTCCTGTAACCGCATAGAACTGGACAACCTCTATGTGGTGATGTGGTAAAATTTTGAAATAATGTTTAGTTTCTCAAAGAGGGAAAGATATGACTTCTTTCCAAGAAGGCTGGTTGAATAGTTTGATGTGGTTCATCCTCCTGTTGTTTCTTAATTTTGAATAGATAGCACTCAAGTGTTTGGCTAAAGTAGGTTTTGGCCATGTCTTAGGTGAAAGAAGATTATTGTGGACAGGTGCTGTTGGGCCTGTGTTCACAAGAATCCAAATTCCTTGTAGTCTCTTAGACGCTTATGACAGTGATGTAGGGAGAAGCTGCCCTGAAAGTGAAAGGATTATTTTAGAATGAAGGTTTTGGTAGAAAATGGTTTAGCATGCTGTGCACAGTGGAATAGGAATTAGAGTTTAGGAGGAGGAGGGTTGTGTGCCTCTTTGGTTTATTGAGATGGCTTTGAGGATTATGAAAAATCTTGTATGAAGCCAATCTTGTTGTATTCATGTAGAAGTTGTCTGTATACAGCAAAGTTCAGTTTGAGCCTGTGCCCAAATGTGAACAATACGCATTCAGGGAAAGAGAAAAATCCCAAAACTTCAGTGCAAAGTTGTTATATGGTGGGTGAGTTCCAGTGAGTACCCATGTGAGAGATGGAGGAAAAAAAGTAGGGAAAAAATCCCCCACCTGAAACTAGAATAATATATATTTTTTTTTCTGTGATAGCTAATTATTTGTTTTGCAAACTGCAGAACAGAGCATTTGATTTTGTAACATCAGTCTTCTGGAAAACACTGATGTTAATGACTCCCTGTTTGAAACGTCCTGTCATGAAAAGTGAAGATCTGTGTTAGCTGCAAGCACTGAAGACATAAAGAAAGTGTCTGGACAGAGGTATTAAAAAAATGGAGATCTTTAGGGGCTCTAATTATCACTTCTGTGGAAAAAAAACAGATAAATAGAAAAAAATCAATGGAACATAACTGAATGTTATTTATTGATATGGCGGTAATAAAAGAACAATGGAGTTTTCAGCTCTTTACATTTTCTTGGGAAAGTATAAAGAACCTGCAGTGATGGGTACGAAAAATCCCACAGTAAATTGAGAAAAATAGTGAGAGGGACTACAGTTCCATTACATTGACATCATAGAAGCATAGAAGCATAGAATCATAGAATAGTTTGAGTTGGAAGGGACTTTAAAGATCATCCAGTTCCAACACCACTGTGATGGGAAGGGACATTATCTGTAAGCAACCTTAGTGGTGGTTTGTATATCACTATTAGTGCATTCACAGTGTAATGATTAATGGGAGATACAAAGCTGAAACAATTTTATTTTTTCAATATCTAATGCTCTATCTGAAATTGTAGTAATTAGAATGTTTAAAAACAGATGAAGTTATTTGCTGGATTTAGGACACATGAAAATGAAATAATGTTTGGTAGCTCATCTTAAAGCAAAACTTGGTATCAAAGAAAAATGTAAGAAATGGGAACTTGAATTGCTGCATCATAAAATAAGAACTATCGACTGACTATATTGATTCTTTTAAAAATGTGTATGTGCATGAAAGTCTGTGCTCTTGGTGTTCTCTGCTAACAGAAAAAAGTTTGAGAGAAAAGTGTTAATTACAGAAAACTCTGTTTTCCTGCAAATGCCTGCTTGAATCAAGAATTATTAATTTAGGCTGTACTAATATGAGGTTGGACTATAGCTGCTAAATGGGGCAGGAACACTGATAGCCTTGAAGGAAATTCAGTTTTAGGGGAAATACACACAAGAGCTAGTCAGCTCTCCAATTTTACCTTTTCTCCCTCAATGCACCCTTTAAGAGGACAAAGTTCAGTGAAAAAAAACTAAGGAGGAGGAGTCCTGTGTGGGGTATTCTCAGAGTGTTCGATGTATTTGAAAGTAAAATAAAAATTATGGTAACTTTTTTAGTCCCTCATCCTCAGATGTGTTTGTAAATACCGGAGAGTTACTTGTCTAGAGTAATAATGACCATAATTAAAGATCTGAAAGTGTCACTGCTCTCTCACAACAAAGACTTGATTTTTTTTTTTTCCCAGATGAATGCTATCACTGAAGAACTGTGGAATCTCCGTCTCTGGATAGTTTCAAACTATGAGTAGACAAGGTTCTAAGCAACCTGATCTAACCTTAATGTTAGCTCTGCTGGGAGTAGGAATTTTGATTGAATGGCCTCCGTGGGTCCTTTCTGTTGTAAATTTTTGTGTGATTGTGAAGACTTCAGTTTCAGCTATTAAACAAACCCTTTTATAAAGGACAGGATAAGTCAGCTCTTTTCTAACACACGCCTTTTTTTGGAAGTCATATATAACATTTTTTTCATAGAATCTCATAGAATCATAGAATGTTTTAGGTTGAAAAAGAACAAGAAGGCTCTGGGAAGACCTTGTAGCAGTCTTTCAATGTGTAAAGGGGGTTTATAAGAAAAGCAGAAAGGGACTTTTTAGAAGGTCTTGTAGAGATAGGACGAGGGGTAATGGTTTTGAACTGAAAGAGGCTAGATTTAGATTGGATACAAGAAAAACAGCTTTTATGATGAGGATGATGTGACACCAGAACAGGTTTCCCAGAGAAGCTGTGGATGCTCTATCCCTGGAAGTGTTCAGGGGCAGGTTAGGTGAGTCTTTGAGCAGCCTTATCTAGTGAAAGATATCTCTGCTGATGGCAGGGGGTTGGAATAGATGATATTCAGAGGCCCCTTCTGAACCAAACTTTTCAGTGATTCTGTGAGCAGAGAATGTGATATCACTAATAGCTCTTAGAGATACATTGTCTGATATCTGAGCACTCTTACCAAACCTCTCAGCTGAGCTTTTGCAAGTGTCTTGACACCTTAAATATTTAAGGAAAATACTGATAGTCAGAAAATTGTCATGGAAGTTGGCAAGATGTTTTTGCTGCTTGTGACGTATATTTCTTCTGTGATGGAAACCTTTACAAACTCTTGAATGTTTCATAATTTTGAGCAAACTTTGATTCATAACTTGTTAATGATATGAATGTAGAGTGGAGCGAGCCTTTATAATATAGAACACATTAACTGGGAAATGACTCTCAAAAGGCTTTTAGTAAAGTCAGATGTTGCCATTCAGAAAACCAATAACAAAAGCTGTTTAAGATTACGCGTAAGAATTACAGTTTAAAAAGCTATTATGAGAACTGAAAATCATTGATGTAAGATATTAAAGCAGTTGAAGTAGCTCAGAAAGTGAACCTATAAAAGTTGTTTGAACAATCTTCTGCCATCAAAATGAAGTCAGTATCAGTGTCAGTTCAGGAAAAGCTTCAAATTACTGTGCATGTTGTGGCTCAGTGTCACACAAAGGCTAACAGTGCAATCCAAACATGCAGTGAGACAATGACAGATTGTAATTACTAATATTTCAGCCTGAAGAAACCCACACATTCTTTTGTCTCCTTGAAATGAGAAGAGAGGGTACTTCTGAATTTTTTTGGTGGGGATCAAGTGCTTACGAAGCTATTGATTTCTTCTAGCTCACCTGTAAAGCAAGCTCAGCGCTGTAAATTAAAAATAGAAAGCTATGAAAACAAAATACAGAAGAAGAGATTAGCACAATGTAAGGAGCTAGCAGATATCCAATTGTTTGCAGTTTTCATTGTTGGTTAACACCTCGATTTGAGTGGTTGCATCATTTTGAGTGAGGTGAAGTCACAAAGCATTAGCAAGTGATTGGATTTTTTTCTTTTCTATGCTAATTTTAATGGGGTAATGATGTGCTGTTGTAGTTTAAGGTGACAGCTATCAAATGAAATACAGAATAGAGTGTTGTTCAGTCTTGCAGAGGGGATGTGAATTGATGTTAGCTATTAGAGATTACTCATTCTGGTACTATATAGGAATGCACCACTGCTAAAAGAGTTCAGAAAGGAAGGATACAGTTACACATTTGAGGCAGGGTGAAGAAGGAGATGGCAAATGCCATTGTGGCATAGAGCAGGTGAAAAGAAGGAAGCAAAGAGAAGATGATTTTAAAAGACTAGGACAAAGGGCCTGGAAACAGTAAAAACATCCTGAAGCATCAATGGATTGGAACTAGCTATCCCACAGGTGATTTTCACATATGTGCAGTTCTCCAGAGCTGCTCAGTAGCAAAGAGAAGGAAGGCTGGAAGGTAGCAAAGAGAAGGAAGGCTGGAAGCATCAAGAAGCTGTGTCCAGCACAGGACAGTCCTAGTTTCTCGTGACAGAGACCACCCTTGCATCCACTGCTGTCCAACACTTTGCCTGACAGAAGCATCATGACATCTCTAACCACTTTTATACAATAAATGTAGGAGACAGAGAGGATGTATATACAGTCATCACATGCTAGGTCATGCCTGTTTAAAAAATATTAGTGTTCATAGGTTTCTGTATGGCCTAGATCTGAAGATTACTGTGAAATTTTATTGTTATTTTTCCAAATGGAGACAAAAGTAATTGAAGGAGTCACAGAGCTTGCCTGCATATGATTGATGGGGCAAATCCCCTTTCTTACTGGGTAAAACAACCTTATCCAGACAGTAAAGGATTGCATTGCTAATTCATCCATGCACTTTTCTTATGCCACAATGTGACGGAGCATTCCTTCGGTAGACTTTCTGCAGGCAAAGATGCCCGTGGGATTTCTAAGTGCCAATGTTTCAAACACTTCATGAGTAATTGGAGGCTGCTGTGCCCTTCATTAGCATCATGAAGATGCAAGAGAAAGATTTTACTGTGGCTGGACTACAATTGCTGCAGTAGCTGTACTCCCACGCCTACAACTACTGCTTGCAGCACACGTAACGCACAGGAGGATCTCAGAATATGAAGTACTATTTGCAGACTGATTAGTGATAAGTAATAGTGATGATAACTCTGCCTGTGATTAAAAAAAATCTATTAAGTGAGTGTCGTTTTAGGAAAAAAATACTTGTCTTGTAAATCCATGCAGATTTTCAAAGACGCTGCTGTGATGTTTATTTTCCAGTTTTCTGTGATCTATTCTGGCCTTTGAAGAGTCACAATCCATGCAAGTACTGGTACTGTGGTGATTATAGATAAAGTGAGAAATTATCTGTTTTAGGGAAGTACAGATACCTCTGCTGTGGTCTCTTCTGAAAGATAATTTATGGATGCAATCTCATAAGAAAACTACGTCTGTGACAGCTGAAACTGCATAACCTTTGCTGAGAATGTATGCCTCCACAGGACAGTGAGGAGAAAGGATTTCTACCTCTGGTCTTTTACAAATAATAGTATGTGCAGGAGTCTGGCCTGGGTGACAACAGATAATGCAACCAGAATATGACTAAGTAAAGAGACTGTCCTGAAGGGTGTTTGCACAAAGCCTGATAGTGCTAGGAAGAAAACAGCAATGACCAAGTTTGCTTTCGATTACCTTCATCCTTACTAAATAATAACCAAGATACTTTTGAGAAAAGAAGAAGTCAGCTTTCTGCCCCTTTACTCCACTCTCATGAGACCCCACCTAGAGTTCTGTGTCCAGTTCTGGAATCCCCAACATTGAAAGATATGAAACTTTGGAACAGGTCCAGAGGAAGGCTATGAAGGTGATCCGAGGGCTGGAGCACCTCAGCTATGAGGACAGGCTCAGAGAGTTGGGGTTCTTCAACCTGGAGAAGAGAAGGTTCCAAGGAGATCTTATAGCGACCTTCCAGTACCTGAAGGGGCTACGAGAAAGCTGGGGAGGGACTGTTTACAAGGTCCTGTAGTGATAGGACAAGGGGGAGTGGCTTTAAATTGGAAGGGGGCGGATTTAGACTAGACATTAGGAAGAATTTCTCGATGATGAGTGTGGTGAGGCACTGGCTCACGTTGCCCAGGGAAGCTGTGGCTGCCCCATCCCTGGAGATATTCAAGGCCAGGTTGGATGGGACAGGTCCAGTGGGACACCCCAGTGGGAGGTGTCCCTGCCTGTTGCAGTGGGCTTGGAACTGGATGATCTTTAAGGTCCCTTCCAACCCAAACTATTCTGTGATTCTATGAGCTTGAAAAGCTTAAAAGCTTGAAAATTTGTGGCAGTGGGGAGAGACCTTGGGGTGAGTGTGACACAACAGCAGCTTGGTCAGATGCCATGAGCATCCAGGTAGTAGGGCAACAGTACAAGGAGCAACACAGAGAACTTTATGGCATGCTTTCTCATGAGTGTGTTGCTTAGTAGATTGTAAGGACATACACGACACTAGAGAACCCATATCTCTGTCAATAGCTGCAGGTAGGTATGGGGAGCTTGTCCAAAAGTGAAGGTAGATGGTATGGGTGGAGGAGCCCCAAAGGAGCA
Organism: Phaenicophaeus curvirostris; assembly: GCF_032191515.1. Lineage (NCBI taxonomy): Eukaryota > Metazoa > Chordata > Aves > Cuculiformes > Cuculidae > Phaenicophaeus > Phaenicophaeus curvirostris. The sequence goes on from NC_091393.1 coordinate 26,631,932, forward strand.
GTGAATGGGCAGCAAGGAGGAAAACACACCTGCAGAGGTGACTGTGTCAGGCTGTGGTGGGTAGCAGGGAGAGACAGGTCTTTTGAAAGCAGAAATGACATATCCACAAAGAGTTCACATTTCAGGAAGAGGAATGATGAACGTGGGATAGATTGGTAAAGAGGAAAGCAGCCTCTTACACGGCAATCAACAGAAGAGAAGGGGAGGATAGAGAAAGGGGCCAAACATAGCCTAGAGGTTGACACAAAGTACGGTGCTGGAAAACAGCAGTTCAGAGAGGGAGGAAAAGTCATGAAAAACACTTAAGATGATTGCCAGCCAAAAAAAAAAGACTGCGTAATTGGAAAATGAAACGCAGTTAAGGGGAGCTTTTGTGAAAATTCACATTGGCAAAAAAACCCAGAACATTGCTGCGAAGGTGACTGAAACTTGTCCTTGCAAATATAAGAAATCTTAACAAAGGAGAGCTCTGTGCTGCTGAAGGAAGCTGCTTCCAATTCAGATGAGCAGTACTGTGAAATCTGTAAGGCAGGAGAGCGGGGGAGGTGAGGGGATTTTTTTGACTGTCTGAGGCTCAACAAGCTTGGATGGTGAGGGGTGAGGTGACGGCCCACCAGTGCTCTCCATTTAGAAAGTTAGAAGCTGTTTGCAGGAGGAGAGCTTACATGCAGCTACTGGGATAAAGTGTGCACATCTGCCTCTGCCTTTCTGGCTTTTCTTTCTTCCAGCAGTCCAGATTTTGGCAGCAGGGAAAAGCGAAGGTGCTTTAATGAAACAAGAGCAAAATATGATTCTTACTGGAACTAATCACAGCTGCTTGAATGACCAAATGTCTGCTAAAGGAGATTTTCTCAGCCCCTTTATTTCAGGAAAGATGCATAGCAGTATGTGTGTGACAGCACTCTGAGTATTCTCACCTGTGCTTGGCTCTTCATATTAATGATGTGTGCATTTATGCCTTCTTGGAAGAGAAAGCTCCCCTGACCTGAATATTCTGGTCTCCTTATGTGCCAGTGATAAAGTGTAAATGCTGGAAATGCCTCCCTACAACAGCAATTCACTACGTAAAAACCTCTTTTTCTGCTAGCTCCTTATTTCCCTAGCACTGAGGGTGATGGAGGGCAATTGCCTCCTTGAGAACAAGAACATCCCAGTACGGTGCTCATGTTCTAAAGAAGATAAACTCTTAGCATCAACATACGAATGGCTGAAGTAAACTGTAGCCTACTGAAGATTAAATATGAGATTAGTTTTAGTAAAGCTGCTCCGACACTCTTTAGTATCTCTTTGGGACATGATGCTAAAAAGAGTCATGGAATTAATTGAAGACGTTGCTTTTAGGTTTGATGTTGATTGCCAGGAGTTTGGATAGGGTGGTAGCTAGAAGAGTACTATTCCATTCAGTGACATATATTTCAGGCTAGACACTAGGAAAGATTTTTTTCATGGAAAGGGTCACTGGGCACTGGCAGAGGCTGCCCAGGGAGGGGGTTGAGTCACCTTCCCTGCAGGTGTTTAAGGGACAGGTGGACAAGGTGCCAAGGGACATGGTTTAGTGATTGATGGGAATGGTTGGACTCGATGGTCCGGTGGGTCTCTTCCAACCTGGTTGTTCTATGATTCTATGATATATTTATTTACTTGGTAGGACAGGTTTAGCGGGTGGGTAGCAGTTTGTGCTCTATGAGCACACCTACCCCTGTCCACCCAATATACACGTGTACACAGAAATCGGAGCTTCAGCCCCAGCAGCCAGTGTAGGTCAGTTAAGAACCAGTGGGGAAGGAAGATGCTTGCTCTGACTGGTTTTGTGCTTCATCCATGGCAGACAGTTCAACTCTTACACATGGCAGTTCCTCTCCTTGCGCATTCACTTTATAGATGTTAGACATTTGTGCATGATGACTTTCTTTTGAAGCAGCTATTGCTTCCACCTGGAAGGACGTGGTTTTTTTGGACCAGCTGAAGGCATGAGGTTTCTTAGGTTTTGTTATAACAATGGGCCAAGTGAAGTATTCCTTAAAAGAAAATGACTTTTGGCTGGCAACAGGTGCATTTGGATTGAAAATAGAAGGTATATAAGGAGATCCTCAGCCTTAAGTGGTATCATGTGGACTGAAGTTGCAGTGCAAGAAGGAGGTGTTGAACACAGTTTAAAATGCCTGCGTATTAATATGTATTAAATATTATGTCAGAGACCTGCTGCTCTCTGTTCAGCCAGCGTTCGAGGAAACTCAGACCTTCCTGGTGGGTAAGAGCTTTTCTGTCACAGCTTTCCTTAGGCAGCCTCATTTGAAGGGCAGTAAACCTGTGGTCATACCTTGGCAAACCTACTTGTCCAGAGATATTTTGATCTGCAGTACTCCTCAACCCTCCCCTTACCAAACCTCTTAACATCCTCCTCCTTGCAGAATGTGTTTTGTCAGATATGTAGTATCTGATAGCAGCTGGAGAACAACTTCTAGAGACAGCAGAGCAGACAGAGGTTGCAGCAAATCGACGACCAGTCTTTTTGAAAGGTTGGAGGGAAGAGGAGGAGCCATAGAAAGTATCCAGGTAAAGCAAAAGAACAAGGGAGATTTTGGTGGGACAGCAAATCATAAAACCGTATCTTTTTCTGAAATTAATTGTAACCCTTGCAGTTAAAAAATTGCAACCATTCTAGTTCTATGCCAGTCACTGATTGATAGTCAACAGTGTTGCTCCAATTTGATGTGCATCTATGTCTCCACATAGTAATACATGTGGAAGAAAAATCCAAAGCATTTTCAGTGCAGAAATGTGGGTTTTGAATGTGCTTTCAGTGATCCAAGGAAATTGCTACACTGTGCTTGTCTAAAGTAGTCATGTTTGCTGACTGTACTTAGGAAAAATATTTGCTGTGTACAGTAAATAATTTAGAAATAAATAATTCTCTGTTTCTAGTCTTTCATCAAACCACCAACTTACATTGAATGCTACAGACCATTCCATGTTAGTGTATGGTCATGCAGTACATTGTTGGAAAATGTGCCTGAGACCAATGACAGAAAGGACTGTTAAATAATGGAATTGTTTAAAAAACATATGGTTTTAGCAACTTGCTTTTGATTGCAATCCTGATGATTTTTGAGATGTTCTGATATTAAATTCATAACTTTTCAAAGAAACAGTATAATAACATAGAGTATTTTTAGATTTTTTTTTTAAACAATAAAGAATTTCATGTAATCTAATACAGTCCAGGCAACTGGAGTGACTAATTTTTGTGCTCTTAATGGGAACAAAACAGCTATTGTTCTCAGCCTCCTCAGATTTTATGTTCATATGGGTATTTCAGATGGATAAGCTATACAACAGAAGTGTTATATGCAAAGTAGCTACACTGTTGGAGACTGCATTAATTCCTTTGAACTCTGGAAGTCTAGAAGTTTATTATCTGAGCCTAGTGACTAACCTTATCCTCTTCATGTTTTTGAGAGCAAAAAAAAGGCATCATCAAAAAAAAAGGGGCTACATCTCGCCTGCTTTTGTAGACCTTCTTTAGGATGGAGAGAGATTTTATAGAAATAGCTTGAATCCACCAAAATCCTTTACTGATGATCAGTGGAAGATGTTTGGCACAAAAGCACTTCTGATGTTCATTGTAGGAGGCCTGCAATGGGCTAGTTTGAAGTAGCTAACACACTGTCTGTGAATCCACTGCATAGTAACTTCCTTAACTCTGAGTTAAGAAGTTAATTCACTGCCAAATTCTGGTTGAACTGACATTTAAGATTAAGCTGAAAAGCATTTAAGGTAAGCAACTTGCCACTACCCCTGCTGAATCCTTACAAAATAAAGACATGCAATAAAAGCTAACTAAACTAAAAAATAGCAATGTTGAAGTGGTTATTTATAAAACGACATTTATTTGTTCTAAAATTGAAAGGAAAAATAAAAAGGCTTTCTGTATTCATCCCACCCTCACTGGATTGAAAATAATAAGGTGTTAATTTGGATGTGAGAAATGTTTTCCAGTTCTGTTATTATTAAAACTTGATGGGAGCTAATGGCAAGCACAGGCAGCAAGTATTAATAACCCTGGAGATCCAGCATAATCAAGTCATAATAGCTATTTCTAAAGGGATGTTTTTATGTTGTCTGCAGGGATCAATTTTCTATCATAGATTAGAGGAGAGAGGAGGCATCACGAGCAGTGCAAGGAGAGATCAGCCTCCCAGGCATGACAGTTGTGTCTGCTCTTACCTCCAAGTGTTGCTCCTTCCCCTGTTTCTGGTGACATGTGTCAGATGAATTGATGACAAGTACTAGGTCTACGATAATAAGGAAACTCTTTAAGATCTCCATTTGCTTTAATAGAGATGTGTGTGCTCAGTGTGACCCTGGCACGTAGTTGAGTGAAGATAATCACGCTAGGGATGAATCCACAGTGCAGAGAGCAGTGTTAATAGATTTAGTAATCCTGGCCTGTAGCCTGAGAACACTGACTGGTAAAAAAAGCTTTTAAAATGCAAGATATTTTTTTGTGTATAAGTACAAAAGGAGTCAGACATTTGTGCCTTTCTAAATTGCCCGAGGCTTTGGACCACCTATTGAGAAATTTGTCACAATGCAAGCATGTAAGAGTAGGAAAAAGGAGTTGCTGTACCAGGCTGGATCCAAGAGGCTTCTCATAACTTAGGAAGGATGAATATTCTTGATGCTTCTTGAGACTTATATTGATATTTATTCATATTTCATGAGGACTTCAGGCACTGGAGCAAGTTGCCCTAAGAAGTCATGGATGCCCCGTCTGTGGTGGTGCCCAAGGCCAGGTTGGATGGACTTTCAAGCTACCTGATCTAGTGGAAGGTGCCCCTGCCTATGGCAAGGTAGTTGGAATCGTATGATCTTTGAGGTCCCTTCCAACCCAAACCTTTCTATGATCCTATGGCTTGCTACCTACTGCAAAGCAGGGTCCTTGGCTTTGAAACCTGGATCAGAGGTGAGTCATGGGGTACCTCCTGAGGGCTTATGTAGGAATACTATTAAAGAAAACAGATGATAAAATATTCTGGGTTTTACATAGATGGAATGTTTTTACATACTTGCACTCTGTGAACCTACATAACTCAAAGTACTGGAGAAGACTCAGAATTAGCAGTACCTGCAAGAATGTACATGATCTGTGATCCTTTGTGTGTGGATTATCTTTATTCCTCGGTTTCTTACAGTTTCTGGAAATTGCTTTAATTTTGAGGAGTGAGAGTAGGAAAAGAGTATGCTATGACAACGTATGAAGAACTCCGGTTAGTGTCACAAAATGTCATTGAGTGCTTTGAGTGGTTTGATTATTGAACTATGGGGCTTATAAGAAGCTACAGGCAAGGCTAATCTCATAATATAAAGAAACTCGGGCTCAGCCCTAAGGGAAATTCTGCGTTGTGAAACAGGCCTTAATAAGGAGATGATGATGTTAGAGGGAAAATTGTCCAGGGCCATGTTTGGACAATGTGTGAAGAAATGCCTTGTGTGTTATGTGAAGAGTTTGTCCACGCGGCTGAAGAAAAAATAGCCATAATTTTGCACAGGTCCCTTCAAAAGGACAGGAAGAGGGGGTATTCATGTGGCAGAGCAGAACCTTACATGGACTAATCACAGAATCATAGAATCATAGAATCACCAGGTTGGAAGAGACCCACTGGATCATCAAGTCCAACCGTTCCTATCAAACACTAAACCATGTCCCTCAGCACCTCATTTACCCATCCCTTAAACCCCTCCAGGGAAGGTGACTCAACCACCTCCCTGGGCAGCCTCTGCCAGTGCCCAATGACCCTTTCTGTGAAAATTTTTTTCCTCATGTTCAGCCTAAACCTCCCCTGGTGGAGCTTGAGGCCACTCCCTCTTGTCATGAGTTAACAGTGTTCAGAACTCAGTGGTTGTCTCTTGCAGTCTGCTATACCTGACAGGCTGGGAGCTACAAGGAGATAATCTGTGTCAAAAATCAATCTGGTAAAGTTATTGTTGCTTTCTTCCGTGTGTGTGGCACCTTCAGGTCTGGGTGAACTGAGGATGTAAAGAAAAGCAGCAGGATTGGTATGACATTCTCCTTTTAACTGCAGACTGAAAGACATGTAAGAATGGAAGCTCCTTGCTGGGGGCAAGAAGTATTACACAAAAGATGGCAGGTGTAGGGCACAGGCAGTCAGATAGATGGTTAGATGTGCATGAATGAAGGAGATACACAGCAAAAGGAGAAAAAAAAAGATTTAATTCCGTGGTCAATTTTCTGTATTATCCTTTCCCTACACATCTGAAGCAACATCTAGGAGTAGATCTGCCAAGTAGAATTTCTTCATTTACAGCTTTTATTTTTCACTTTGTGGCTTAGAATCATAGAATGACTATGCTGGAAAAATACTTCAAGATCATCAAGACTAACCGTAACTGTCCACTACTAAATCATATCCCTAAGCACTTCATCTACCCATCTTTTAAACACCTCCAGGGATGGGGACTCAGCCACTTCCCTGAGCAGCATCTACCATTGCCTGAGAACCCTTTTGGTGATGAATTTTTTTCCTTCATAGAATCATAGAATCATAGAATAACCAGGTTGGAAGAGACCCACCGGATAATCGAGTCCAACCATTCCTATCAGACACTAAACCATGTCCCTTAGCACCTCGTCCACCCATCCCTTAAACACCTCTGGGGAAGGTGAATCAACCAACAATACACAGTCAGTCAAGCAGGGTAAATGTTATAGCAAGAAGTGAAGCTCCATCTAATGTTATATATTCCATGCTATTTTATGATCTATTCTATTACAATATTGTCTATGCATATACCTATTATCTGTCTCCAGTTGCTGTTAACTGTTACTAGACAGTGGGAGACAAATTGCCAGTTTTATTTGTGAGAAAGCAGAAATACTCCCTAATGTTTCTATCTATGGTTGAAAAAAGACTGGCTTGATTTAGTTAGATGATATTGATAAAAGGCATCCTATTCCAAGAATAACACTAAATATATGAAAGAACCTCTTCTAAAATTAAACATTTTAAAATCACTTGCCCAAAGCCTAATAATTCGCATACAGGAGTTTTAAAAGAGCAGATTGAATGGTTCTTCAAATAAATCTGGAAGTCCTTATGAAATTCAAGAGATCTAGAAGAAAACTAGAATACAAATATTTTAAAGAGGTCAAAAAAAAAGGATCTAAGGTTTTGTCTAGTGATACTGATCAGGAGCAAAATGAGGTTCTAACTGATGTGTGATGTTAAAATCAGTAATGTTAAAGTAAGTAATGAATTTAATGCTAATCAACATCAAGTTGACAAAAGGCTCTTTCAAACTACCAGTTTGAAACAATAAGATTGGATATGATACAAGTCACAGTATTAAGTCTATTTTTGTAAAAGATGTAATTTTACACGAGCTTAATTGATGGACTAGTGGAAGCCTGATCCCAGTAGGCTGCTTTAGTGCTCCTGAAGTAAATGTATGCAGTCTCAGAACATCAGTAACACAATTCAAGCAGCTCAGACAGCATCTGGAGCTCCAGGGGCCTTCTGACAGAAAAGTAGGCCAGCCAGGAGGTGAGGAAGTGATACAAAAGAGATGTATAACCTTAGATGAAGGAATTTGGTCTCTTTATTAGTAAGCTAAGCAGCACCTGCCATGGGCACGGGACTGTAATTGTCCATCCTATTATATGGACACTAGGGAGTTCTTCAAGACTACGGTATAGCCACACGCATTCCCCACCAGTGAAAATACATCATATTGTTCTTTATTTCTAAGAACAATCGTAATGAATATGCTTTTGGCACCTGTAACATTAAAAGAACGTAGAATTTTGCATTGCCAAGATCTCAAAAGAGGCTTCATTGTTAAATAGCTACTCAGATCGATACTGTTGAGCAGTCTCAGGGCTGGAGGTCATCGTTTAGCTGTGTTGTTCCTACCTCATTCCTGGTCACTGCTACCATGACACAGAAAGGACAGCACATCACCGTAAGGTTAGTAAACAGGGTTCTACATACAGAGTTCCTTATAGTGCCAAAACAGCTGGGGAGTTGTCCCTTATAAAATTTTCTGAAAATCCATATCCTGCTGGAAGTTGTCTTTTACCATTCAAAAGTCAAACATAGTTTTTTTTTTTTTTAACGTTCTTTCTGAACTGCTTGCTGCTTCTCATTAAGCTTCATGGTGGTGATCAGTCAGCACGGCATGATAGATGCTCTGGTTTGAGCCCTTATGTGGTAATCGTAATGGGTATAAACTGGAGAGGGGCACATTTAGACTAGACATAAAGAGGAATTTCTTCACGCTGAGAGTGGTGAGGCACTGGCCCAGGTTGCCCAGGGAAGCTGTGGCTGCCCCATCCCTGGAGGGGGTTCAAGGCCAGGTTGGATGGGGCTTGGGCACCTGATCCAGCGGGAGGTGTCCCTGCCTAATGTGTTTCATAGAAACTGTTGATCTGATTCTTCCTGGGTGTCTTAATACCTATAGGAATTTTCTGAAATAGATAATGGCCTGAGCCTACTTTATTATCTGAAAGGTATAAAACGGTAGGTTTAAGGCAATTCCTTCTTTTCCAACTGCATTAACTACTGAAGATAGGCTTGGCCATTGTGTGTGGGTGAAGAGATCAGACTCATTATTTACTGTATCTTTTGGTAAATTGTGTGCTTGAATCCAATTCTGTCACTGTCAGCTCAGATTGTCAGGCTGAACATTCAAGAAACAGCATCCTCTAATGCAGTAATGCAAGCATCTTGTTCAGCATCATTCAAAGTACAATTTGAGATATAGCTGACAAGGAGCCCAGGAGTGCCTTTCTATTATATCTGGAGCCTCCTTTGATCAGCTTGGCTTCTTGGAGATCACAGTTTGATATCCAATCTGATGTCAGATATAGATGGGAAGATGCTTGATATTTGTTACTCCAGCAGAGAAAGCTAACATCTGCCATGAATAAATCCAGAGCATTTGTTGTTTTGCTGCTGCTGCTGTTTCATCTCTTGTTGGCATTATTGGAGATACCCAGTTATTGTGTCAACAGCTTCAGTGTTACTTCTATCACCTACTGACTGCTGCCTGGCAGCAGCTTGTTGCTGAAAAGAAAGTTGCAGGGTCTCTTTCATGATCAGATTGACAATAGGAAAGGTGTCACCCTTGGTTATCTTCCTGTGCTCTTCACTTATCACGCTAACAGGTCGGTGGCATCATGCAGAAGCTGCTGTGTCATGAGCTGATTTGCTCTCAGAGGAATTTGTTCTAGGTATATATTCCCTGCGGCATTTTCATGGTCGCTATATTCCAGTGCACAGTCGTCGTGATTTAGATATCGGTTGTAATCCTTCCAAGGTTCATGATGCTGCATCCCGCTGTTGAAAATGCAGTTAGCAAGCACTCTGGATTGCACTGTATTGCTGAATTGTCCACTTCATTTTTTATCTCTCTAGCAATTTTTGTGTCATCTGACAATTTTTCTAGTAATGATTCTATAATTTACTCAGGTCACTGATTAAAATATTAAACAGGGCTGATCCAAGAAGAGATACCTGTGAGATGTTCAGTAAAGGACAAACCTCTTTTCAGTGACAAAATAAATAGAAACTCATATTTATGCATATTTTGAGATCTTTTGAACCGGCTTTTAATCTCTTAAATATTGACCATGTCAATATTATTGTGTTATATTATTGTATTGTATTGTATTGTATTGTATTTCATCCAACCATGATTCATATATGCTGTATTCGCAGCTGTTTGGTGGTAATCTCTGTTCTTCACTTTGGTTTCAATACAACTGATGTCATGTAATTGTAAAAGCTGTCTCATAACATTACCCGTTATGTTAATTTTCTGTGCGTAACTTTGAATGCTGATTGCCAGTGATGACAGTCAAATTTTAAAAATAAATTAAAAGACTTAAATTTAAGTAGATGTACTTGAATTCCTTCCTTTCAATGTTCCTGGACAATTCAAGTGTGCAGCTTATATTTCAGAAACGCAAGTAGATCTTGTCTTGGAATAAGATTTTGTCAGCTAGCCTACATTTGGAAAAGTTCTGTTTACATTATCGATGGAGCAAAAAAACTCTGTTGAGCCAAATACATTTTCTATATCTCCAACTCTACTGAAACTCCCAAAAGGATTGATAAGCATGTGTGATCACTTGTTCAAAACCTGCTATGCTTTTGGCAAGGCAAATATATTAGTGTTTGTAGCTAGCTTTACTGTAAAAATTGACAACTAGAGAAGCAAAATAAAAGGAAAATCATTATTCAGCAAAAATAAAATTAAATTCAAGGTTGCAATCAGTTTTATCAAGTTACTTTTAATCTAAACAGGGAAGATGCTTATTATTGCTTCTTTTTCTCATAGTTACATTTCTTCTATTTTGGTGCTGGTATGTTGATCAAACAGCTGAACTAGAGAAACATGTTTTAGGACAGAAAAGGCTATTTTAAAATTGCCTCTGTACAAACTTATTTTAATGTTGATAAACTACATTTCATAGACGTATTTTTGCTGTGCAAAGTGTTTCCCTAGTATGGTTTACTTCCCTATATGAAGCAAACTTGTAATCATGTGAAGGGATAGATTTGCAAAGTCATCTTTTCCATGAAAATGTGGGAGTCTTATTCTTAATTACAATTAAGATCAACCCTTCTCAGCTTTAGGATTGATAGTAGAATAAACCAAATTTCTCCATCATTATTAATCAGCTGATTGATTGAACCTGATTTTTATCCGTTCCCCAGGTGATCTTTTGCTGTGCTTTTTCCTTTTTCCCCCTCCTTTTCTTCTATTTTAACTTTATTATCTTTTGTTGACATAGTCTATGTCATGTCAGTCTTCTGAAATGCCTGTGAATAGATTGTTTGGTTCCTGTTTTCTACAGGCTTTTTTTTTTTTGTGTGCTGTGCTTATTTTTCTTCTTCTAAGTTAGAATCTGTGGATAAAATATCTTGGGGCTTTTTTCCCCTTCTTTTTTTTTTTTGTTTTATCTAATCCTTTCCAAAATGACATTTACCAAGACCTGGTAAATATAATACCCATGAAATTATTCTATATTTACATTTATTGATATGGGAGATGTACGTTGATTTTTCTCTAGTCACCAGGTTACCTTCCAGTTTTCTGTACATAGTAATCAGGGAAGATATAGCAAATTTACTCACTGTATGGTATACACCTAAGTTACTAGATTTCTCTGTATATGCCCAGTCTGATGATTCTTTCACCATGTAGCAAAGTAAAATTCCTCTACCATTGCACACTGCAGATACCTCCTCTACTTTCCTGGGGCCAGTTTTATTTTCTGTGTATCTGTGGTTATATTAAAAATGTGTTGCAACACAAAGTCTTCTACAATCAGCTAATGTGTTTAGAATAAGCCACCGTCACTTTTATGGCCTTTGCATTCAAGGTCAATTAATAGAATGATAGAATCATAGAATGGTAGGTAGAAGATCATCCAGTTTCACCCCTGCCATGGGCAGGGACACCTCCCACTGGACCAGGCTGCCCAAAGCCCCATCCAACCTGGCCTTGAACACCTCCAGGGATGGGGCAGCCACAGCTTTCCTGGGCAGCCTGGGCCAGTGTCTCACCATCCTCATCGTGAAGAATTTCTTCCTAACATCTACTCTAAATCTTCCCCCTTCCAATTTAAAGCTATTTCCTCTCATCCTATAACTCCATGCCCTTCTAAAAAGTCCCTCCCCAGCTTTATTGTAGCCTGTTCAGGTACTGGGAGGCTGCTCTAAGGTCTCCTTGGAGCCTTCTCTTCTCCAGGCTGAACAACCCCAATTACAGAATCACAGAATCACAGAATAACCAGGTTGGAAGAGACCCACCGGATCATCGAGTCCAACCGTTCCCATCAAACACTAATTCTCTCAGCCTGTCCTCATATGGGAGGTGCCTCAGCCCTCGCTTCATCTTCATGGCCTCCTCTGGAACTGTTCCAACAGCTCCATATCCTTCTTATGTTGAGGATTCCAGAACTGGACACAGTACTCCAGGTGAGAGTGTTCCTATCAGCGTTATACATGCTAAGTTATTCTTTTCTTCTGAATATCAGTCTGAATGCCAACCTTTCCAGTTACATCTGGAGAGGTTACGAGCACTTCATCCTCCTGTGTTCTGCAAACAGATAACATACTTCTTGTCATCTCTCTTCTTCTATGCTGGCTCCTTCAGCTGAGAACATAAAGTGTTATCGTCATATGGAAAGACCCTTCACATAATTTTATCAGAAGCGGATTAAAGTATCAAACCACACAACAGGTTGAAAAATGCAAGGTGTAAGGGCAAACACTCTACAAAAGATGACCTCCCCCTCCCCCTTTTTACCCTGTTTTTATTTTTTCTTGCGAAGTTATCTCAAGTGTAAAATTCTAATGAGTCAGTGAACAGCATATTCTACTAATATTATCCCCTTTGATCACTAGTTTTCAGAAGAATGTTGCTATGTACTTGGATTTTTTTTTCTGTGTACTAGATACAGGATAATCTTCCCTATCTGGAAACTATATTAAATACATACATTCTGTGTGAAACTTAAATGAGTTTTTATAAAATAATGTTCAGTTAAGCATCTGGTTTTGTGTAATTAGTGTCATTAAGCATTCCAAATTAGTGTACTACTCTGGTGAAACTCTGCTAAAAGATATGTATTATGATTAATCCAGTTGTTTAAGTTTTCAGGCTTAAACCCCCAAACTTCTTAAAGGAAATGAAACCTTTTCTGGGGGAAGAAAAAAGTGGAATCTGATTTATTTTCTGATTTATTTTATAGCATGGAAATTAATTGTGTTGCACTATCAAGTTACTTTAGCTTTGAATCTATTCTGCCCAAGAAATAAAGAAGGCAGGAGGAGAGATAACGATTTAGCAACAAACAATTGTCAAAAACTGTCCACTCATGTTGAAAATAACTACTTTGTTTTGAAGTTTGTGATCAATACTATGCTATATATTTTGTAGTAAGTCCCACAACAAGCCTTTCTTCCAGTGACATTATCTCTTAATTATATCAGAACAAGGGGGAAGGTGGACTAACAGGCACATTGGAAGTGATTGAGTTCTTTTTCTTGAAAGTTTTATTCTAGATAAATGAAAGCTATTAGTTTGTTTCAGAAATAATTACATGTCAGGGACAGAAGAATTTGTAGTAGACTGTCACTAATCCTTTGTCTCTGAATCAATAAAGATATGTCACTAGAACCTGTGTAATGAACTACAGGAAGGGGCACAGTCAGAGGAAGAGAGAATTGAATCTGATATTTCTGGCACTACGAGATCTGACACGAAGAAAAAGTGAGACCCTATGCCTTGGGAACCGAGAGTGGGAGGTGAGAGACAAGAAGATGGTTATAGAATGTGTTCTAACCTGTCACAACGAGACAAGGTTCAACTTGATCACTTCATTCAGTACAAGTGGACATGTCATCAAATACAGACATTTTCTTATACTCAATATGAAAAAGTTTGTGTGCAAGAGTGAGCAGTGAGTTAATATCAAGACTCTTATGAAACTGAAGAAATCCACAATGGAAACTTTTCAATTATTGACTAAGGCACATGGTGAAGAGATCCAAAAGATCAAGTTGGTGCTCAAAGGAACCCGTTTTTTATCAGTAGAAGGTGTGAAAGCAAACCCAATGGAGATCCTCTACAGCCTTTCAGAATATGAGCTGTGGAATTGCTTTGAACATTGGCAGCACCATATGCAGCTGTGTGTCAGCTCAGAAAGGAAACTATATTGGAGGTGATCATAGTTGATTTTATTAGTTTCTTAAATAAAAAGTGTTACAGCCGCAGTTTCTTTTTATTTTCCTTTTTTTGTGTTGGGCCTTGTACAACTTGAATTCACCCTATCTGTGTGGGCATGTGATTAAGCCCATGATTTACAGGGGACAGGACAAGAGGGAATGGCCTCAAGCTCCGCCAGGGGAGGTTTAAGCTGAACATTAGGAAAAAAAAATTCACAGAAGGGGTCACTGGGCACTGGCAGAGGCTGCCCAGGGAGGGGGTTGAGTCACCTTCCCTGGAGGGGTTTAAGGGACGGGTGGATGAGGTGCTGAGGGACATGGTTTAGTGATTGATAGGAATGGTTGGACTCGATGATCCGGTGGGTCTCTTCCAACCTGGTGGTGGTGGTTCTATGAAACACTGTTTTAAAAACATACAGTTTGCTTTCAGAGAATGAAGTTACTTAGAGTGACTGAGTTAGTCACACAACCGACTCTAATTTATCTCAAACCACAACAACATATGAGTCTTTTATATTGATGTTTAATGATCAGATATAGGTAATTTTTTCCCCCCCTTGACTATGTCCAGTAGAATCCCTCAACATGAGTAGTTCTTGCTGGGTTGATATTTTGCTATCCATGGGACAGCTTCTAGGTGAGCCCTGTGGACGTTGGCCAGCACCTGGAGGTTAGCTGAATGCTAATTTAGTGATTATGAATGATGACCTACTGTTAGCCATTTGCCATGTTCTCTTGAAGGCTGGTAGAGAAGGCTTTTGAGATAGAGCAGAAGCCTAGACCGGTGAACTAATAATGTCATTTATGCACTGGCATATGCTTTGTCAAAGGATCTTTTTCCTCACTGGAGGAAAAAGGTTGCAGTCCTCTAGACAGCAGCAAACTGAACTGGCAGTTAATAAAGCAACTCTGACATGTTTGCTGTAGGAGTCTCCAAAGCTGTGACTGATTTGGTGTGTGTTGTTTGGATAAAGGGTGTTCCTGTTATAATAGCCGAATTCCAGATACTACATTATCCAGTTGACCCAGAGAAGCTACTGGCATCCGTTTGCCAAGTAATTGAGCTCCACCTGGCTGTTTTCCTGCCTGCAAGCTGAATCTTTGCTGTTCTCTTCTTTGCTGAAAGGAACGTTCTCACTGACTGTCTTGATACATCACTGAGCGGTTGGCTGTGTTCTTGCAAAGGGAAAAAATAAAGATAAAAAAATATAAATGAGAAGCATCTGCAGAGAGGATTTCACCACCAGGTCGCAGCCACCTCATACACATTGTGCAGCTTTTCTCCCTGGTTGCTGTGGAAGGGACAGTGAGGTATAATGGGCAATATTAACAGTTTACAGTGCTCAGGCAGGCAGATGCAAAAATAAACCATTTGTGGTAGGGAAAGACATCTGTCCCTCTTTGCTAGTAGCAGTTTCTCCCAGTAGGCTTAAGTGTCCAAGTACCAAAAGCAGGTTTTCTTGGGTAGTTTCTGAGCTGTGCTGGAGTGGGAAGAAATTAAAAGATTTTTTTGAAAGAGAAGAACCTGATATCTTTCAGATAATTCTGAAAGATATTCAAAGAGAGCAGCAAAGGGAATGTCTTCAGAAGTTAAGCTAGAGGAGGTATGAACCACTGAAGGTAAAGTGTAATATGTGGTGTATTAATAAAAACCACTTCTCACTGTGGAAAACACTGGACTGCATTTAAACTCGTTCTCGAGAACTTAATACATCTGTGGGAGGAAACTTGAATGACTCTGGAAGGCCTGTTGCCAAAAAATCAATGCAAGTCATTGCTAATTGCAGGGTACTTCACATCATGTAGCCGCTGTCTCTCTCACATTTCCATCTGTTGTTTGTTTAATGTGGCCTGTTGCGTTTGTGCGAAGAGATTAGCAGGTTAACTAAAATGTTAATGCTCTAGCAGAGCCCAGAGTAAAAAGTGGAAGCAGAGTGTCTCAGTGTTAGAAACCTGTTGTCTCCAATTTACAGATGCTGAAGGAAGCATCCATTCCCTGTGGGTTGCAAAGGGCTCTGAGTAGGCACGAAATACACACGCATCCATCATCCACAGGAAGGGAGCTGGGCAGTTAGCCATTTCCTCTGCCATTTTCATCTACCTGCCAAAGTCTCCTTCCCTGTCTACACACAGAAAATATATTGTGCCCAAACATTCTGTTGATGGATAGTAGTAATATCCCTACGCATCCTTCTCTGATTTTGTTTTGTCCTTTTGTAACAGATTTTTTGGTATCACGAGGTCGAAGAGAAACCCTAAGAGTTGTAGTTGGAAACTGTAGTGAGTTCTGGGAGAAATGGAGAGTGGACCTGAACTATTGCTGGAACTACAGAAAAGAATAATGTGCTACAACCTCAGCAAACATGATTCATGCATATTCTTTTTTGAGTAGCTCCTGTGAGGTAAAATTTTTCCTGATTTCTAACCACCCACAAATTGCCTTTTTACATCCGTGTGGTTCATTCAAAGAGCAGTGACCACCGACATCTCAGCCATGATTTGTCAGAGCATGGAAGTACTTTAATGCTGTAAACAGAATATGAGCTAATTGCGGTAAAATTTCAGAGGAAAATAGAAGTTGCTTAGGGACTGCGGGGAGTACATTTATGAGTAGGTAGAATCACCGTTCTGCTTTGATTCAGGTCCATGGCTTCACCAAAATTGCCTTTGATTTTCAGGAGTGCGGTCATATAAAATTATCGTTTACCTTTCTTCAGCTGATGATTACTTTTCTTGCTGCAAATTTTCAAAGAGAAGAATGTAATGCTCCCTTGTTCAGTGTACTCTTAATCAAGACAGCAGCTTCTTTTTCTTTGGCTATTTCCATTCCTTCTTTGTGAAATGTCTAGAAAGAAGTAACAGACAGTATTGAACACTACCCTTTTTTTGAAAGCGTTTTCCAAGGAAACACATGCAGTATTGGAAACTTTTTGAAGCTCAAGTTCTATATTAAACTCCTAGGTGCAAGTATTGTTTCTTTAGAACCAAATGGAACCACTGTAGGTTGGTGGTTTTGTTTGCTGTCTATGAGATTAAGAATACACGGATCTGTTAGAACAGATCCAGAGGAAGGCCACAAAAAATGACTGCAACATCATTCCTGTGAAGAAAGGTTGAGAGTGTTGGGGTTGTTCAGCCTGAAGAAGTGATGACTCCAGGGTGACCTTAGTGTGGCCTCTCAATTAATAAAGGGGACTTACAGGAAAGACAAAGAATGATTTTTTAGCAGGGCCTGTAGTGACAGGACAAGAGGGAACAGTTTCAAACTGAAGGACAGTAGATTTAGGCTGGACACAAAGAAGAATTTTTTTACAGTGAGGGTGATGAGACACCAGAACAGGTTTCTCAGAGAAGCTGTGGATACCCCATCCCTGCAAGTATTCAGAGTCAGGTTGGATGGGTTTTTGAGCAACCTGATGTAGTGAAAGATGTCCCTGTCCATGGCAGGAAGCTTGGACGAGATGATCTTTAAAGGTCCATTCCAGCTCTAATCTTTCTATGTTTCTATAGTTCTATTATGTTCATCATAAATATCTCATTCTACACAGAAGTCGCTGCTGCCATGCGCTAAGAACTGTGGTTGTACCATACGCAGATAAACAAATAGAAGATGCATTACATACAGACAACTGGCCAGTTAAAGACTTCGTGTCACAGTTGAACCAAGCAAACAAAGTTCACAGAAAGCAGGCTGGAGAAACCTCAGTTTTGAGGCTTTGCAAACTCAATACAAAGCTTACATCTTGTTAATAGCAATGGCAATAGCACTGTCAGGGTTACAGCTCTGCAAGGCAGCTAGGAGCTGTTTGGCAAGCTTGTCTTAGAGCTCATAAGGGAAAATCAAGTTTGTGGAAAGTGATTCTTGAAATGTACTGACAGGTTCCCACAAGGTTTATGGCTCCCTGGGAGGACTGGATCTTCTGTGGCTCTTTAATCTGGCTTCTGACTATTTTCACAGGCATGAGTGGTGCAAGAGAGAAGAGGTTCGACATTGTGTCTGGTGAATTAAGGTTCAGGTTCTAGCACAGCTGAGATGCTCTCAGGCAGTTTCACCACCTCAATTCTGAGCCTCCAAGGTCCCCCATTAACTATAATTCAGGTTCAAACCCAGTTATATCTGCAAGGCCAACAGCTCCATTCAAATTCATCCCCTGTAGCAAAAACTGTGCTTTTTCATGGTAGGAGAGTTTTCTCCACTTAATAATAACAGCAATCAATTTATATCTGAAAGGCTATTTCTGTTTCTGGCTCTACATCTTTTTTTTTTTTTTTTTTCTTACTTCCTTTCTTATTTCTCACAGGAATATCCTTTAGCTTCTCTGTGAAAACAAAAGAAAAAACAAAACCAAAAAACCAAACCCCACCAACTAATAAACCATAGAGTATTTCCATTATTTTCATTCCTTAAGTACTCTATCTATATTGCTAATATGGCATTTTCCTTTCTTTCTTCCCTAAACAGTCGTAATTGTCTCAGGAGCTGGTAGAGAAGACAGAACTAGTAGGCAAGTTGCTTTCCAGCAACTTTTCTGTTCTGTTCAGACAGCTGGCAAAGTAGCTCTTTTGTTCCCTTTATGCCGCTGGCAATCCCACACCCACTGAGCAGTTGATTTTCTGCCCTTTCAGTATGTCGAGATCTTGATATTAAAGGGTTTGCTTGTTGGGAATTACTGCAGCCTCAGAAATTTTTGGATAATTCTGCGCTGTCTTTGTGAAAAACATGCTGACCCAAACTATGCATTTGTCAGCAATTTCTCCCATCTTACGCATGATAAAAATAGAAGTGGAATGCGAAGCTGTTGCTAAATAGTTTACCTGGAAGGGAATGGGGGCGCTGACGGTATTTGGGATGTAGAGGCTGAGTGTTTTAGAATAGCTTGCTGCTCAGAGCTGGGGAGGTGGGAATTGGGGAAAGAACAGCATGATTACAGAACAACTTCAGTCAAGTGAGTTTTTTATTTTACCACAACTCAGTTGTCCAAGTGTATTGAAAACTTGATCAAATTTCCTTCCAAAATTCAAACCAGGATACAAAGGTCAATCTAAACCTGTATTTTATTTGAATGCCTTGGAGTTTAAATGACAGTAAACAGAAAATCCAACAATAAAGCTACCAGGTTTCCAAGACAACAAGTAATGATCTTCTAGTTTTTAAAGACCAAATCCAGCAGTTAAGTCCCACTCAATATTATTGAAATGTTGTCAAAATTAAGCACAGTCAATGATGTGAATCTGAATATCTAACCTGTGCACATTGAAGCAGAATTAACCTACTGTTCTATTGGCATACTCATGCTTGCACCATCTTTTTTTGTTGTATCTCTCAAGCTGCTGGGTATTTTGTGTGGTAACCTAGATTCCCTAATTATAGGAAATATGCATCAGGATATTGTCATCCTCTTATTATCTTTAAAATAGCTTTCCCCCTGTTTCACAGACAATATGCAGAACAAAGCAAGCGGTCATTCAGCAAGGATTATGGACATTTCCATTGATTCTGTGTCTTAAGAGTTTGTATTAAATTATCTGTGTAGCTGTTGGCTATTAGGTGCTACTTAATAAGTCAAAGAAGCAAGTTTTAAGTCGCATCACGTATTCCCCAAAATTCTATTGCTTGAGAGTGACAGTGCTATGTCATGATTAGTCTGAAGATGAGACAGATGTATTTTGATTTAATATAACAAAGTGCCTTACTAATCAGTTGAAGGGGAAAATAAAGACTAAGACTGTGATCAAGACTGGCTATGGTTTAGGCAATTTAACCTTACTCTAGTAACCTTTGGCCAGAAAACTGATGGGACTTTTGGCAAACGATGTATGTTTTTGCAATTGCCTGCGGGTATAACTAACATAACCTGGCTTGCATATGAATAGACAATAGATTGGTTCATAAAGTAGAATTTGCATTATAAAAGTCAGCAGTGAATCCTCCATCAAAGTCTCTGTTATCCTGGTTTGTTACACTGTGTCACTGTCAGAAATTATTTCAAGAAGCAATAGGTTTAAAAGGCTCAAGTCAACACGAGCCTGTCAGAATGTTCAGACACTTCTTTTTGTTCAAAAGGAAAGGGGAAATTAGAAATTGAGACTGAAAAGCCTGTTACATGGCAATGCAGTACGATCATTGTGTTCCTGAAACTTTTACAAGTAATTTTTGGCTAGGAGCTATGACATAGATTCCCAAGGTAGCGAACCAGGTAGTTTCTAATTTACTCTTGTCCTTGGGCATCGATTTTGATCACTGAGTGCTGGTGTGAGAGAAAAAGAAAGACATAAGATTGTGTTTTGAATACGATCTTCTGATTTCAGGTGTGGAATAAGAACCCACTTTCTGTTTATACATGGATCAAGTTCTTCATATGTTAATGACGAGCTCTGCAAAAAGTTAGCCCTGCAATACTGTTAAGCAACCAGTTCTAAAGCCATGACAGTGTCTGCATACAACACTCATAATGCTGACTTTGTTCTCAGAGATAATTCTTTAGATAAGCACCTCAGTCCATACACATACTGTGGGGTAGCTATTCCTCTCCTAATATGACTAAATGCTTTTGTGCAATGGATCATCACTTCTCAATGGAACATCACCTTTCAACTCCATTTGGGCCTATCAATTTTATACTAAGATATTTCAATACTCTTTTTTTTTTTTTGGTCAGGTGTCATAAGACCTCCTTCAACTAATTTAGTTATGTGGTAGGTATAATGCTGCCTGCATATCATATTTTTTCTGGGCTTAGCAGGAGAAATGAAAAATTGCATACTTTTTTCTTTCCAGCTATTTGAATTGACAGAGACCAAGAGATTTTGTGTCTTTCTTTAACTTACTTCTGTACAGTAAACTGCATTACTTTGATCAGAGGTACTTGGAAACAAAACATTTTGATGCTGTTAATATGAAGAACTTCCTTAGGCAGAGTTTTTGGCATTAGAAATGAATTCTTATTTTGATTCCATGATACAGCGTATATGTTGCATGAATATTAGAATGAAGAAAAAAATCTCTTTATTCAATTTTGTGCCTGTGCTGAAAGCTTATCCAAATACTTGTTTAGAAATGTCTGTGGAAATGGAATAAGAGAAGGCATTCTCTAGAAGTTTGTAATTCTTTGTCTCACGTTCAAATCATTATATGAACATCTGAGAGAGATTTTGGCATTTCTGTTTTGAAGCTGTAATGTTCTAACCCTGTAGAGGCAAATCCACACAGTGGAAGCTGGTGGGATGCAGCAGTTTAGAACTTTGTGGCCTGTAGACACCAGTCAGGTTTAATGTTACCCCAAACCTTAGTATTTCGTCGGTCCAAAGATCTGGTATGTTGTGGTAGTTGCATTTGTCCTTTGCAAAAGCTTCTCTTAATGCAGGTAGAGAGACATGCTCAAAATTCACTTGAATTTTAGTGATATCTCCATAGGGTTTTGTCACAGGGATAATGTGTGCTAGCTACCTGCCAGTGGCACGACTGGGATGTAGGTGGGCATCTTAGACATTTGGTAATGCCACCACTCCCCTTCTGAGAATCAAGAGTGAAATCTGTCCAATGTAGAGAGCGCAAGGGAGTCTGCTGTGTTTTAACCTCTAAGTGAGATGGGCTGGCAGAGCATGAATGGCTTTATTGCAAGCTTTGGAAAGGCAGAGAGATGCCAGTTCTTTGTCTGGTGCGGCCAATACAGGCCAGGAGGGTAAGAATGCTAATTGGCAAACAGAAGGACCACAAAGTGGAACGTGTGAGTCAAAGCAAACTGCAAATCAAGCTGGGCAACCATGCTCAGGCATACCCTGACAGGAGAGGACAGGCAGCATCCAGATGCTCCAAAACAGGATTTCATCCAATCGGATGATTCCTCCTAAGTTCATCACGCAGACCGGGTAGAAGCTTTTTGGATGTTTTCAAAGAAACCTGCATCATAGAATCATAGAACAACCAGGTTGGAAGAGACCCACCGGATCATCGAGTCCAACCATTCCTATCAAACACTAAACCATGTCCCTCAGCACCTCGTCCACCTGTGCCTTAAACACCTCCAGGGAAGGTGAAAGACCATCTGAGACCTGCTACACTATATTGTTTGTGTGATACGCTCAGAGTGGTCTTGATGCAGACATGGTCTCCCAGGTTTCAGAATTGTTTGGGAAGTGTTTCTCTGGCTGTTTTGGCCTCTTGACCATTTCACCAGATTTTTATAGGTGTTAGTTAGCACCCACACAGTGATCAAACATAATTGACGGTCCCAAGGCTTTTGATGTGTGTTCCTGAACATCAGGAAAAAATTTTTCTGGAAGGAGTCATTGGGCGCTGGCAGAGGCTGCCCAGGGAGGGGGTTGAGTCGCCTTCCCTGGAGGTGTTTAAGGAATGGGTGGACGAGGTGCTGAGGGACATGGTTTAGTGTTTGATAGGAATGGTTGGACTCGATGATCCGATGGGTCTCTTCCAACCTGGTTATTCTATGATTCTATGATTGTTCAGTGTGTAATTCACCCCTGACCTTCAATCCCTGGAATGTTTATGCCAGTGAATGGGTGCTGCCCCTTAAACATAATGGCTGAGTGCTGTGCAAAACTGACTCTTTAGGTCCTGCCTTTCCTGGTTTATTATTCATCATACTTCCCCTTCATCAGGCTAGGCTGCTTCTTTTCTTGCTTAAAACTCTGTATGTATTGTGTAGGACCTGAAATACATTCCTTAATTAGATTAAATTGTCCTCTGCCTTTCCTGCCTCCAATTATCTCACCATTGCTAAGTATCTAAAGTACAGACATTGCATTTAGCAGCACTGGAACAGGTTAAAGTTCATTTGATTTGTGTGTTGTGTGTCAAGATAACACATGAATTTGTAAGAACATTTTCTCCCTCCTGATTTGATAGTCCAGGTCTAACCAGCAGCTATTGGCCCAGATTTGTGATACGTAACTGGTCTGGTATTGGAAAAAAGAGCGAGGAAGGTAATGGAAAAAATCTGAGTTGTGCTCTGAAAGTGCTAATCTACTGACTATAGAGGGAGCTGAGGACCAGCAGTCTCCAATTTAGCTATTTTAGTTAAGTACCATTATTAGGTGGGAAGAATCCAAGCTGTGGAATCCACGAAAAGTAAATGTGTGAATGTTTGTGGCCACAAGGGAAGGAAAAAAGATGACCGTGAATGCATTTACTTGAATGTCAGGTATACTCTGACATTCCATAAATTTCATAGAGAGAAAAAAATGGATGAAATTGCTGAAGTTACACACTGAGTAAATGTCCATCCCTTACTGTGTTATTTTTGCAGCCTCTCTGTCCATTTTTGAGTCTGAAATATCACAAATCCTGCCAGCTTTAAGCTTTTCAATGCTATAAAACTAAGGAAAAAAATATTTTCTGTTTTCAAGGAATGTATGTAACAGGGGGTTTATGAAAATGAACAATAAAAAATGAATCAAAAATCATAGAAGCTATCAATTCATCACTAAAATCGTCCTCTAGAGAAAAGAAACTTTCAACACCACCGTCATCCAGTACTGTCCCAGTTGGATCAAATGTAAATTCATGGCACAGTGAAAGCAGGTAAAGGTAGCTGAAATCTTTCATTTCTACTCACACAACACTTAGAGCTGCTGATAAAATAAGATTTTTACTGTACAAAGGAGAGAGACTTTCAACAAAGCAAAACTCATTTTGTATATGACCTTTAGAAGTCATCAGTTTCAGGTGACCTCCTCACACACAATGTAGTGCCCCTTTTCAGGTAGTAATGAACTGTCTGCTCTAATACTTTCAGGTAAAGCGGCAGTTAAAGTTATAAATGTGGAGAAAATAAGCTCCCAGGCTTATCTTATTGGCTTCATCTTTTAAACGCCATCAGACCTGCACAACAAACTAACTTAATAGAGCTCCAGAATAAAGTTATCAAGGCACCAGAAGCAGAACGTCTTGCATTTTTCATTGAAGCAAAATGTGTGGCAAAACTTACCTTGTCAATATGTCAGAGTGATAAGTTCTTTTTATATTTGCCACTGACTAGAGAATAGATTTTAAATTTTAAAAGTGCTGTGTTACAGATGGTTACTTCCTGTCAATTTTAATGTTAGAAAACAGTAAACCAATCCAGGATTTACATGATTGGAGAGGCACCTTTGGTGTAAAATAAAGGATGTCATCATGTCAGTTAAAGAAAACATCAATTTTTAAACTCTTCTTGAAAACACAGGAGAAGGTATTGTGATATGTATCACTTTGCAGAAGACATTGCTAATGCTGCGTGACTTGCTTGCAAGATAAATTCTGCTCACTAGTGTATACAAACCATTGCTGCAAATGCAGAATATTAAAATGAGAAGAGTCAATCAATAGAAGGACTTTGAGGGGGAAAAAGTGTTTTTTTAAAAAATAAGAAGGTTGGGAACAGGAGCTTAAATTATTTACTGTGTTCCTGAGGGTTGGGAGAGATATATGTTTACATTTTTCTAGGCTGTATGTGTTTGTGGATAAACTGAAGTTGAATTGTTTCAGTTCATTATAATTGTTTTGGGGAGCACTGAGAATAACCTACAGAACGGCACAGAAGATGGCAAACAATTGTTATAAACTGCTGTTAGTCTGATTCCTGTAAAAATAAGAAATCTCAGGGCAGCTCTGGTTAAAGTTTTATTAGAAATAATTTAAAAAATGTGTTCTGCAGCATTTTGATAACCAATTATTTTATTTTTTCTTCATGCTATTTTACAGACATTAATTTTAATATCATGGGGTTTTGTCTAAAGAAGTAATTTGAAATATTTCTTGCACGTTAAACTGATACTGTGGTTAACTTTGTTCATTAACTTTTTATTTAATTCAGAATTTCTCATATCTGTAAACCCCAAATGATAAATCACATAATGAAACAGTTTACCATCTGTGTGTGGCCCAATGATTATCCTTCAGGTCTAAAAGAGTTTTGCTAATTATTTCCCAAGGAACCGCGGAGAAATTTGGCTAAAGTGGAGGTTTTGATAAGAAATCAACTATTCATGTTAAATAATAGGAGAGGAACAATGGATGAGTGATAGCTGATAATTTAATCAATCAAATCTGCTGATCCTTAGAAACAAACTTACTACTATTTGATGTTGCCAGTCTCCACTGTCTCTGTTTAATGAGTTTGGGGTGCCTAGAACTGCTTCATTTCCTGTATAACCACAATTCTTTAAATGATCAATGGCTAGCTTATACTTGAGCCCCCTGTGAAAAAAAAAGCAGGAAGTTTATTATCTTCATTTCCTTCCTTCCTTCCTTCCTTCCTAGTTCCCAAAAATTTCATAGTGTAGGATTTTAAAAAAGCAAAATGAGGATGTGTAACAGAATCCCAGGATGGCTGAGGTTGGAAGGGGCCTCTGGAGGTCATCTGGCCCAATTCGCCTGCCCAAGCAGAGTTACCCAGATCTGAGTGCCCAGGACCGTGTCCAGATGGCATTTGAATGTCTCCAGTGACTGACACCACAAAGCCTCTGGGCAATGTCATCCTCCCACTAACGAAGTCTTTCATGATCTTCACACAACACTTCCCGTGTCTCCGTTTGTGCCCTTTGCCTTAGCACTCATGGCTTCATATCTCATGGTTCCTACAACAGCAATTTTATCTTCTTAATGGAACCTTTTACTCATAAAAGAACACATATGACCCCTACCAAATTTTTACAGAAGAGGCCCAAATACGGACTCATTGAACTTGGATAGGAGGAGGTGTGCATGGGACTACTTTGCGACTTGTTAGACAAGGATCTCTTAGCAGCTCCACTTCATTCTTTCATTGCATGAACAGGGAATATATTGGTTATTCTTGGAGTAAATTGGTGAAGTCTAAACCTGTAAAGAAGTTTGCTGTGAATTCCCTTGTTTTCGATTAGTCAGAAAAGTGTCAAGTCCCATGCCTTTATTAGAACTATTGTAAAAACATCTCTGAGAAATTAAAACCCTTCAGAGATGGCAGTAGTCCATGTTTTCTTCCAGAGTTAGTGTTATTTTTTTTTTCCATCTGTGAGGCTGATGGAACACTGCAACAGGCTGCCCAGAGAGTCAGTGAAATCTCCTTCTCTGGAGATATTCAGAAACTGCCTGGATGTGCTCCTGTGCTGTAGGTGAACCTGGTTTAACGGGGAGCTTGAATCATAGAATCACCAAGTTGGAAGAGACCCACCAGATCATCGAGTCCAACCATTCCTATCAAACACTAAACCATGCCCCTTAGCCCCTCATCCACCCGTGCCTTAAACCCCTCCAGGGAAGGTGACTCAACCCCCTCCCTGGGCAGCCTGTTCCAGTGCCCAATGACCCTTTCTGTGAAGAATTTTTTCCTAATGTCCAGCCTAAACCTCCCCTGGCGGAGCTTGAGGCCATAAATAGGAATAGGTGATCTCCAGATGTCCCTTCCAAACCCTGCTATTCTGTGGTTCTGTGATTCTATAATGGATTACGGCCACCGTCTATACGTATGGAATATAGAAAAATATATGGTATTGCTACAGTACATATACTTCAAGAGACTGCTATAATGACAGAGCATTTGTAGAAAACACAGCCAGCAGAAACCTTCTAGATTGTATATCCAGTCCCCTGCTACAGTCAGTAACCGCAGATTATAATCCCTTTCATAACGTCATCTTCTTGAGTCTGAAGTTAATTTGTGCTCAGACTTTACTGTCTCCTGTAGAGCCTTGTTCTGTCTCCCATATCCAATGCTGTTTAATTTTTTCTCTTATTTCTATCCTAAAATTATACACTGTTAATTCATACCCATTTATCCTGATGCCTTCTCCTTTATTTTAAATAGCTGTTCTCCTTCCCTGATATATATTCCTGGATGTATTTATAGAGAGCAATCAGATCTTTTGGAATTCGTACTTTTAAAATAGATATCACACTAATTGCCTTCTTATTTCATGCAAATCGTGTGGGTTGGAGGTCCCTCTCTAGCCTGGATTACTAAGTGAGGTTTTCTGTCTTAATTCTCAGGGCTCTTTTGTTTTTTTCTGATCCTATACCTTGTAGGAGCAGCTGCTCAAGGGGATATAGGCAGAGAGGATGAAGGTAGGAATATTCTGAGCTGCCAGTGCTTTGCAAGGGTTAGGCTGTTATCCACCTATTCTGCTCGTAATCCTACAGTTTTATATTCAGTCCTTCAGGAAACAGTATACTTTGCCTTTATCTTTCACCGATATTTGAAGAAATGCTTTGTTTATGCAAGAGCTGAGCTAATCTAACTCTGAATGCCTTCATTAAAACGGATCCATTCCTTAAAAGAGAAGCCTGCTACAGTTACAGATTCCAAAAGATATTAAACAGAATCAGACAAATAACATCAGAACAAATTCCTCTCTTTTCATTAGAATTACAATGTTGATTAAATTTCATTGACTTACAAAGCACCCTTCCTTAGCTCAAAGGCTGTGATATGCTTTCCCCTGCTCCAAAAAAGGAGGGGACAGTTGTATCAGCAGTTGTAGATGTTCCCGCAGTTGATACTTGACATCAGCGTAACAATCAGATAACTGCAGCCCAGGGAAGCTCTCATCTGCTAACAAAGAGCAGAACAACACATCAGGCTTACAGGGACCAGGAGGGGAGAATGAGTTGTGAGCCAGGCTGCCTCTACCACATCGCTAGCTATGTTGTAAATGCAATCAGAGTTGCCTCACTGCAGCTGAGAATAGTTTAGAAGAGGCCCAGATGGTGAACGTCCCCTCTCCTCGTGTCTTCCCTGTGAATCAAACAGGTCATGAGCATAACTCATGGATTCTTCATGAGAAGAGGGGATTCTTCAGCTGCACAAGAAAGGCTCATCTGTCTCAGTGTGGGAATGAAGCTCAAACTAGTTTGAGCACGTCACGGGTGGTAAGCAGGAAAACTCAAGAGGGTGTTGGGAGTCACCTTTTCCTGGATCCCTGTGTTCAATTTACCCTCATAGTTCATCAGGAGGATGTGTGAATAATTTCAACCCTTCAAAAAAGAAGGAAGGAAACCACAGAACCACCTGCTTGTAAAGGTCCTTGTCCAACATCATATAGGATCAACTTAGATAATGAAGCCTGGTATCAAAAGGAAGGAGCTTAATTTAACAAGACTGCTGTGACTGTGTGGTTTATGGACCTATATTACATTAAATAACTGTAACTGAATTGGACACAGTTATTTTTTCTGTTTGTAATAGCAGTGCTGCCTGCACCTGAGAGGATTTGTCTCCATATCCTTTGTGAAATCTCTCCTCATTGTCTCTTGTTGTGTGTTTCTTCTGAGCCAAAGGTCAGCTGGGCATCTTCATACTTTATATTTCAAAGGACCAAAAGTGTTCTGAACTATCTAATGAAAGGAAAAATGGGTCTCTGATAGTTCAACAAAGTCAGTAAAGACTTTGAAAGTAAACAGCTTGCATTAATGCTTAAGCATCGCTGAACTGCTGACTCCTTGGCACCAAAGGATTAATCAGCTTTTATTCTCACCAAAGAAACACCGATTCAGGTTTGTTATTTTATTTTTTTCATAAGACACTTCTGTAGTTTACTGCCCACACTAGCAAAATTGCACAAATAGACAAATTGCACTAAGATGATATCTGTAGCCTGTGAGGGGAGAGGCTGCTTGCAACATGCATTTTTATAACATGCTGTAAAAGAGATGTGATTTCCACTTGCTGACACTGAACTCCTTTATCACAGCCAACCAGGTATTACAAAGCAAGCAGCGGAGAGCGCTTGTGTGTGTTATACAGATTCTATATATGCTTCCTCAGGTTTTATCTAATCTATGAATTTAAATTGATAAAATATGTGGTTGGTAACAACCATTCACAACACCTGCAAACATTCAGTGCTTTCTTCTTTCTGTCTAGTCCCATTGGTTCATTAGATGTGTTCTCTATGTGAGATATAGAAACAGTAGCTTTTGTGGAAAATGTGATACTAAATATTGTGGTCGAAGCTTTACCAAGTGTACTCAGGGTTTTCATACTCTCACACCTTAGGGAAAATAGTATGAGAAGAGTCTTTTTCTAATTTGTATGCATTTTGTCATATTTTTCTGTTTGCTTCCTGCACTGATTCTGTAATAGAGACAGTTAGATGTTATATTTGTTTTATGCTTCTTTCAGCAGTTCCTTATTGTTTGTGGGTTTGATTTATTGCGTTGCTCTTACATTTTCCAGTAAGGAATAGCTGCTGTAAAGAGTTTCAGGTAGCTGATTGACTATGAGCAAGAGCATTTCATGTTCAAACTGTTCATCTCTGTGATGATTTGAATAGACATTTTAAGCTTTACAAATTATCATTTGTGATTTGAATCACATGGATGGTGGATAATATAGTATTGAATGTACAGATTTCCTGACAGGTACCTCTGTTGCATCACTGTAATTAATATAATTTCTATTTGGATAATGATATATTCTATTGTTTAGCAGTCATTACTGTATTTTCTGCTAATGCTAATGGATTTTTTTTTAATGGATATGCAAGTATTCCTTAGTTTACAGCTTAGGTCAAACCAACAAAAGCATGTACAGGGAATGATCAGATATATTTTCCTCCCCAGAAATCACCTATCAGTGAATATAATTTAGTAGCTTTAAGATTTATTTTTATTAATAAACCCAAAATTACTAACATGCAAAGAAAAATCATCTGATAGTGAATACAGAGCCACGACTTATGGCTGTTGGGCAGAAAAGCGTGGAATGAAAGGTCACTAGAAAGGAAAAAATCTAGGCTTCTGCAAAGAAAGAAAGGAAAAAAAACTACAAGAGGGTAGATTTAGGCTAGATATGTGGAAGAATTTGTTTACATTGAGAGTGATTTAACACTGGAATAGGTTACCTGGAGAAGTGGCTGAAGCTCCATGCCTGGAAACACTTGAGACCAGATTGAATGGGGCTCTGAGCAACCTGATAGAGGCAATAATTTTCCTGTTCATTGCAGGGGGATTGGAGCAGAAGACCTCTAAGAGTCCCTTCCAACCCAAACTATTCTATTGTTCTATGATCTTCTACCTGTTACTGGAATAGCAGCAGTCAATCAGAGCAGATGTCATCTCTTCAGTGCTGTAGTTCTTCTGGTTTAATGCTTCTTTATTTCAGCACATCGTAACCTCTTCTGAAGGACCCTTTTGACATTAATGGACTTAACTGGGAGACACCTGTGGGAGACCATGTGGTCATTCTGATCTGTTATTCAATTCTTCTCCTGTGGTTGTCATCCTCCTCAAAGGGTCTGACAGACCCAATAAGTGAGGGACGTATGCTGACAGAGGGTAAAATGCATCTAATCACTGTGCATCTTGGGGATGGAGAATCATCACTGCTGTAAATAGGGGAATCCAAAGACACCAGAATCGATGTTTCATGACCTTATTGTAGTTTGAGGACTTTGCCAGCATGGGAAAACTGAG
Organism: Phaenicophaeus curvirostris; assembly: GCF_032191515.1. Lineage (NCBI taxonomy): Eukaryota > Metazoa > Chordata > Aves > Cuculiformes > Cuculidae > Phaenicophaeus > Phaenicophaeus curvirostris. The sequence continues at coordinate 26,662,082 of NC_091393.1, forward strand.
ATTTCCTGGCAAGAGATAAAGCTGCCTCGCTTCACTAGAGAGCGTGTGTGGCTGAAGTCTTCAAAAGGGAACTTCTTTGGCATTCCCAGCAAACAAGATTGCAAGGTTTGCTGTCATTTTTGATTGTTTGTTGGGGGGTGTTCTAATAATTTTTTAGAGACTTTGTCATTCGTGCGGCACATGAAGATCAGAAAGATGTTGTTGAGCCTTTTTTTCTGAAAGGAGGAGGGAAGTAGAGTAGGTGAATGGGCAGAGAGAGGAGAGGGTTAAATACATGTGCCCTGTCATAGCTAAATTTAGAGGCAATAGTAGGTACCATGAAGTTACATTTCACCATTTTGTTTTTCACTTATGTGCTCACCATTTAATTTGTTCATCTTCAACCACATATAGTGAGGAGAGAGAGTTATTGTTTTACTGACAAGAAGACTTCATATTTTTTGCCTTGTGATCACACCAGCTCTCTCAGGAGATTTTCTTCCCTGTGTTCCTCTTTTCCCTCAGATTGACAGCTGACTTCCCAGGCACACTCTTCAGGGTGCAGTAGCACATCAAAATCCATAAGTTTTCATTAAAATATTGATATTTTCTACACTGTACTTCATGCCTTTTGATACGACTGCACACTTCAGTAGTAAACCCAAAGTCACTTGACAACCTATGGTTTACCACAAGGGATGTCAAGGAATTTTGATCGCTCATATTTTGTTTCCATCTGGATTTTGATAACATAATTGTCTGATAAATGTGGAACATTTGTCTTTGAACCAGTGCTGGGTTACAGTGCTTCGGCCCCTGTTTGTTGTGAATGATGGAGACAGGAATCAGTGTCCAAGTGTTTAAATAACCATGGCCTTGCTGCTGTGTTAGAAATACTGTCATAGCCTATTTTAAGACAGAGAATTTCACTTGTATCAGGTGGAAATGAGGGTCTAGGAGAGAGTGTTTCTGTGCTGGGACTTAGGTTTATCTGTCATGAAAGTGGATCTCTAATAAACCAGTCACATCATAGGTAAAGGAATGCAGAGCTGTGGGTCTCCTTCTGCCTGGAAGCAGACTTTATTCTTAGTTGACATCCATGCTGATGTGGGCTTCTGAACAGGTTTGAAAGAGAAGAAAAGAGCCAGAGGGTAGGCACAACTGTTCTCATGAGGAAATTCTGGCTCTTGATTAAGCTGTGATTAAACTGGTCCATTTGAGAGAGGAGAATTTAATTCTGCAGGAAATAGAGAGTGGAAAAGAGAGTTACTTACCAGGAGGAATGACGTGCTACCCTGCAGGTAGGTTGCCTAATGCTTTAAAGAACCCTTTTTTTGTTAAGCTGTAGTTTGCCCCTTAAATACTGGCACCAGGTTGGTAGATATGATTTATCTGGCACTGTACGTGACAGCAAATTTCCATTCAAGCATGTTCTAGTACAAGCACAATGGTTGTCCTTTGGTTATAAAGGGCAAAGACCTATTTATTTTTTTTTGTTAGAACCCCAACAAGCTCTTTGGAAGCTACTGTCAGACACTGTTGGTGTTTGTGGAGGAACAGAAACTCTAAGCCTCAAGGAGGTCTAAGTGTCTTCTAGTCTGGAATCAGAGGAGGATGTAGAGAATGTGTCCTTGTCTCCTCATGGCTTGTTCATTCCAGTAATTTACCAAGGGCATCTTCTATGTCAATGAGTGGTCTAAAGGAACAATTTCAAGCTGTAAGTTGGGGACATAAGTTGAAAATCTCAGCCAACTTGCTGTGTGACAGCTTTGAAGTTCAAGATTTGCATTAGCTGGTGTCTGATATTTCAGGGTTGGTAAATCACAGAATCATAGAATAACCAGGTTGGAAGAGACCCACCGGATCATCGAGTCCAACCGTTCCCATCAAACACTAAACCATATCCGTCAGCACCTCATCCACCCGTGCCTTAAACACCTCCAGGGAAGGTGACTCAACCCCCTCCCTGGGCAGCCTGTTCCAGTGCCCAATGACCCTTTCTGTAAAGAATTTTTTCCTAACGTCTAGCCTAAACCTCCCCTGGCGGAGCTTGAGGCCATTCCCTCTTGTCCTGTCCCCTGTCACTTGGGAGAAGAGGCCAGCACCCTCCTCTCTACAACGTCCTTTCAGGTAGTTGTAGAGAGTCTTGAGTCAAAGTCAGACGAAGAATTCACAGTGATTACTGAGTGATAAATTGATATGAAAAAAGGCATCACAATTGCATGGAGAGACATCTAGATATCCCCAGTGAAAAATGTTCCTGCCATCAAAGATCTGAGAAGGAAATGGTGAGAGTATCTGAGATTGTGTCTACTCTGTGCCTAAAAGCTGAAGGGACAAAAGAAAGGGATTCAATAGATTTGTTCATGAAAGACATCAGGCCGCATTTCTAAGCATCTCTCTGCTAATTGCATTGATCACTTGGATGCTCATGATGAATGGTGGGAACCACATTTGGGGAATAATTCACTATACCAGATTGGGACTATGCAGCTTGATTAGTGTTACTGTGTCATTAGCCTTTTATTCCTGATGGTGAACACTTTTTTTTAGTTTATTTCTTAAAAAAAAACCCAAACATTTCACCATAAATTGATCCATAAAAACCTTGATTTAATTTCAACTGTTGTTGGTTACTTGCAGGTCATACCCATAGAGACCAAGGTAAATTTCAGAATAAGTTCAGTGGGTTCAGGATCAGTTCTTTAGTGAATAAATAATTTTACTTTCAAACAAAGTCTTTCAACACTCTGAAAATAATCTAATGTCAAAGACTTGTATTCTTATCTTCCATTAATATTCATTAAGAACTGAAAGAAATATGCATTAAGTTCCACTGGGGTTTGGCTTCTACTTTTGTGTTCTCACTGAAGTTTCTTTTAATGTATTCTGAGAAGTCTTTTGTAACCTTTATACTTCTTAGTGGTGTGCGAGCTTTTGCACTTCTTCCTCCACAGAAATAACTGTCTGGGTTTGAACGTATTTTTGTTGTTTTCTGTCATATTGCAGACCTCCTTTGTAGCTTGTTGAGACTGTGTGAATCTTCTGTTCATCTTGAATGAAAGCTGGTACAGAAAATTGGACACATTCACCAGGGTAATTGCATCCATTTGCAGTTCAACTTCCAGTGGTTTTGTTGCAGTGAGAGAATTGAGATGTGGTGACAGTGTTAGGCTTTTTGATGCAAAGCTACCCAGGACTCAAGTATGATGCATTCAATTAATGTCTTTCTCTATGGCAAAGATTTTATTTTCCCCCAGCTACTATCATCTATACTCACTAAGCATCTTTTTCTTCCACCTTCTAATTCTGTATTAAAATTTTGCCTGCAGTTATGGTATACTTATATTTGCTTTGAATAGCTTTGTAAATTATTCCTCTGTCCTGGAATAGTATTATACACTAAGAAATATATTGAAATGTCATCTTAAGCATGATCAAGAGTATACTTGGTAAATGTAGTGCTCTAGATAATTTATAGATTGATGTTAAGGGATTTAATTACAGGGTAAATTTCTGATTTTCTAGAATTAATTTTTTAATTGAAATGACCTTTGAAGGTATTAGTTCTATTGCCTCTTGACCAGTCTTAGTTTCTCAGATGATTTATTGACAGACAGTTGAATGCATAAATCATGAAGGAAACTAATTTTCCTAGTCTGTGTTGATGGAGTGCAGAAAGGAACACTACTGTATCTCTGAAGATTTCAAGAAAAAAAGGTATTTATGGCATAGATTTACACCATCGGAAATGTACTTTTCTAATAACTCTAATAGCAGCAGATCATGTAGGTGGAAAATTAGTTATCAAGAAACTGAAATCTTCAAATATAAAGCAGATATGAAATCTTAAGTAAAGATTACATTTTTCAGCATTATTTGCTGAAGTCAATGGCAGAGATTACACAGGTTTTCATGCAGTTTGATAGCCTGAAGTTTCATCTGCAAATAAAAATGAACTGTTGTTTGACTGAAAGCTCCAGCCCAGAAGCAGAATATTTCCCCACTTACAAAAGGTATTTATTGCAGTAATTAAGAGACATTTACATTAAGCAGTTTGAAAGTCAATCAAGATATTGAAATTAATACTGTATATGCTTTTTTAGTATAATAAATTTTTTTAGCATTATAAAGCAGAGTGTTCAGTGACAAAAGGCTCTTTAATCTGTTCAGAAGTAGTGATAATAACACAAAAAATAATTGCAAGCCCTCACTACCAAACCTCACTCTTAGTCTCCTCCTGGTTCTATCAGTCCTGCACTGTGAGCTACGTGGTGACATGAATTTGCTGGAGGATAATGAGTGCTCTCAGCTTGTTGACTGCAGTACTTTCCTGGGAGATGAGAGTCGCAGTCTTATTCCTCCTCAAGCTGCAGAGAAGGCTCCTTTGTGTTTCAAAACTAAAAGCATGAAGCAACTGTATTACCCAAAAGAATGATCCATAGACGGACAACTGCAGGAGCAGGTCCAGGCTGTAAATCCCAAAGAATATAAAGGAGAGGGGGATTTCAGACATGCCTCTGTCTCTGTAATTGTCTAGATTTTAGGAAGATTGCAGAGACTTGCCAGATTTTTTACTCAACAAATAAAGAACCTAAATGCCTAAGAATGGGGTTTAAGGATTTCTTTCCCAGTGAGGTGCTTAAAAGTTTGCTATGGCAGTACAGAAATCCTAAAAATTTTTGTCCACCTGGGGTAGTTCTATAGATAGTTAAGCTCCATGGTGTTTTGTTGAGGGGAAAAATACCCCAAGATAATACTCATGCCATTTCAGAATATGCAATATGCTGTGAACAGTAAAGGAAAAAAATTATTTCTGCAGTGATAGGCCTTAAGGTGGAGGTCTAAAAGGGATATGAATCTCTCTCTCCTTCCCAAAGGAGGGCTTTGGAGCCCAGTACAAGCTCTGTTGTTGACATATGGTGGAGAGAACAAGAGATAAACAAAGAGGTTCCAGTGGGCAGTCATTGAACTTTTCCTTTTTGTAGCTGTTTGGAATCCTTTGAGATTTGTATTTTTTTGTTTGTTTGTTCAGTTGGTTGGTTTTTGAGGGAGAGGCATTTCTATTTAAAAAGGGAAGTGTACTAAGCAAGTAGTGAAAGGTTGAAAATTATACAATTTGCCATCACAAATGATGTTAGTCATCTCTTTGAATGTTCTTGAAGTTAGTGGCCACCCTTAGCAGCTTGCAACCCTGGCATGCCAAAACCATAGCCTTAAGAAAGGAAGAAAGTATTGTCAGGGCCCTGAGGGCACCAATAAGCTTTCCTAGCCCTGCCCAGCCTCCTGTGGGTCCTCTCCAACCCCTGCCCAAGGGCTCAACAAACCCATTTTGGCTCAGCCCAGGTTCTCCAGTCCTGGCTGCTACTGGTCACTCCAGTGCCCGATGCTGTTTCCTCACCTTGTGACTGGATTTCCTGGCTTGGTCTTGGACCTGATTCATTTCTTTTCATGAGCTGTAGATCTGTCCATGAGCACAAGGTGGATTGGAGGAGTTGATGAGGCCAGGAACGGCTGGGAGGGGTGGCTGTCAAAGCCAAAAGGGTGTTGGGTAGAGGAGGTGGTTTCAGACAGGCTTTTCCACCCAGCTGAAAAGGTGTCAGAACCTCACAGCTTAACAAATCCCAGCCTGGGTACTTGGTGTAATTGCAAAACAACCTGTGGGCCTCGTAATAACCTTGCTGGAAAGCTAGAGAAAAGGATCGTGAAGCTGTTGTAGGCAGACATCAGAAATCGACATTTTTTATTAATCTGCTTGTGTTTCTTTTCTTTAGTATGATAAAATGTGTCTAGCCAAGTGATTCATGTCTGCAAGTGGGGAATAGCATTTTATCAGACAATCTGTGGCTTTGGTCAGTATTCTTAGGCTTCTGAGTAGAAGAACCTTGAGACCCTTTCTTTACTGACTTGTAAACTTGAGTAAAGTTGCTTTTGTTATCTGTAAACGTGGAATAACATCTCTCACAGTATGACGGCTACTGCTCTGAAGTGTTTTATTATTATTAACTCTAAAATGGAGAGTTCTGAGAGTTTTTCAACACTTTTATGTGAATAGTACTTGAAGGTAGCAGGCTAGAAGCCACGGGTTATCGGAATATGAAGGAATTCAGATTTGTCACTCATTTGGGGCAAACAGTGGAGAATTGAATGGCTTATGTCGTATTCTGACATTGTCAACACTGATTAATATGTTCTGTGTAAGCAAGTACTTAGACTACATAATATTTTTCTTGTTGACTAATGGTGATTGGTTTCTTTATTGTTCAATAAGTGATTCATTCATCCATGTTAAGCAGACAATTTTCAGAGGTCTTAAACGGAGCATGCCTTGTTCTGTTACAATGTGGACTGAAACGTTGCCAAGAAAAAGAGTAAGAATACATAGATCTAACCTATAAACTTTCTTGTGTTTGTATCCTCAATGCTGGAGATGAAATTGCTTTCTCGATTTCGGTCATGCTTAGCTGTTATAAAGCTTTTGCACTCTGAGGAATACATCAAATCCCAATAAATACCCACAACATACTGTCATTGCCCTCTTTGTGCTCCCTTCTTTCTTCTTGCTAAGCAGTTTGTTAGTGGATATAAAACAGAACCTTCCTGCAGTAGCAGACATCAAGCTGTTTCTCTAACTCGAAAATACTGGTAACAGCAAATCGTACAGGGTCTCTCAGTAAAATGACATCTATGTATAAGAGCTGATAGTACTACTCGCTTTTTGTAGGATTGCATCAGAAAATGAATACTTATTTATTTATTCAGCAAACATAAAAAAAATATTAAACCAACTAGTATAGACAGAAACAATTTAAAGCTTCATGGCTACAACCGGTTATGTGGCTCGTGTACTTAATATTTTTCACAATATATAAACTTCTGTTATTTTTTCCTCAGATTACTGCATTGTGGAAAGAATACAGTAATTAAAGTAGGCAATAGAAATCTTAATCAGAGTGCTAAGGAAGAGGAGAGAGTGAAATGAAGTAGTTTCCTGCTCTATTATGAGGTGCCATTATCACAGGAAACTAGGAAGGAAGTGAAGAAAACTAATCAGAAAGAAAGCAACACCAAGTTATTCTGTCTGTGCAGGGGAGTGTACGTGGATCTCAGTTTTTCCTCCTGAGGAAGACAGCAGTCATCTTAAGCAATGAAATTTGTAGATTGAAGCAGTGCCAGTGCAGGTCAAGAAAAGTAGGACATGGAATTATTGAAGCTATTCAGCTGTCATTATGGGGAGCTTGACAATGTGATTTACGGGAAATTTCAACAGAAAGTAAGAAGGAACTTACCCCTGTAGAAAATATCAGTATTATAGTATGGGAATGTACAGAATAATTTTTTGTCTATGTAAATGTAGCGTGGATGTAGCACAGAGCTTGGTAGGTGTTCCCATAGCTGAGAGAGCTATGGGAACACTGAAAAATACTCAGTTCCTTCATATATTGCTTTAGGAGATCCAGGTATAAAAGGATGTGCTTCCATGAAAAATGGAATCGTAGAATAGTTTGGGTTGGAAGAGACCTTAAAGATCATCTAGTTCCAACCCTCCTGCCATGGGCAAGGACACCTCCCACTGGATCAGGCTGCCCATACATGGATTGTTTCGAGATTTTTTTATGGATTGATATTGAAGAGGCTCTCTGGGGGGACTGCTTATAGCTAGGAAACCTCTCCTGTGAGTGCATGACCTGGCCTTGGGGATCTCACGTGAACCTCAGTGATGTTTGTGAGGTAGTGAGGATCAACATCACTCCTTCATATTTTGTGGTTTACTTTGTACTTTCTTTGTTTTTAAAACAAAATCTGTCCTCCCTAGTGTCTTTTATCAGATTCCTCAAATCACTTTTGCAGGTTCCAACCTTTCCTGTGGTGCTGGGGCCTCCCTTTCCCAGTTTATCTTGGGATTTTCCTGGAGCTGCAGTAATCCTTGCAGAGCCAGAGGCATTAGGGCTTTTTTGTTGTTCGTCCCATCATAGCCATCTGAGGACTTGCTGAAGAGAGGACCGTTTTTTCAGTGGTGCCGTTGGCTGTAGTCATGTCTTGTGTGTCCATGTGCATCTCCAAGTATCAGAACACTGTTTCATGTCCACTGGAAGCATTAACTGCTTTGATCACTAAGAAAGCACCTATTTATCTTGTATAGAAGCAATTTTTCCTCAAAGATGTGTGCAACGCTTCTTCAAAAAGAAGATAAAGTCTTTCAAGTGAAAAAATAAATACTTACAAAGAGGTGTTTTTCAAGATGTTCAGAATGCAATTTCTATTCATTCTGAGTGTTGTCCGAGGTAGTCAACACACAGCTGTTGCAAATTAACTTCCTTGTTAAGACAAAACGTTATGTGAAACATCAAAGTAAATTGCAAATGGATCAGATTAGGATCTTTAGCTGTCAAGAGAAATAAAATATAATATCACAAATTGCATGAAGGCCCACTTTTTAGTTGCTGTTTGAAGAATCAAAAAAGTTTAAGATACAAAAAAGTTAGATTTTAGTCGCGTCTGATTTCTGAAGTGCATTTTGTGCATTTGACTTCAGGGGTTTTTTTTGCTTTCCACTGTGTATTGCTAAACATGATGAATTTTTCTTGTGAATAAACAGCAAAAAGGAGAAATAGTGTCTCATAAACAGTTTTTTCCTGAATTTTTCCTTTGCATAGTGCAAAGCTAGTCTAAATACTTGCTTTTATTTGGCTTTGTTTACAGTTACACATTTCTCTTGAGGCATTCCTTGACTTTCCTCTGGTCCAACTGACATATTGAAAAAATACTGTTAATAAACTAAACTAGTCTGGGAAATTCCACCTTATTTATTAGCAGCATCATAATGCAGCAGTTTATAAACCTACTTTTTTACTGTGAAGGCGCAGGTGATCAGTAGAGGTGGTAGAGTCTCCCTCCTTGGAGATATTCAAAAGCCATCTGGACGTGGTTGGGAGCAACTGTCTCTGGGTGGCCCTGCTAGAGCAGAGGGAGTGGACCAGATGACTCCCAGAGGTCCTTTCTAAACTCAACCATTCTGTGATTCCATTCTGACATCTGATGGTTGCTCTGTCAGTTGTTCAAATAAAAGATATTATGTCTCTCTACAAATGTGGCCTCCCATGTAGTTTAAGAGGTTTTCAGGATTTCAACCTAGTTTGGTAGAATTTAGTGTCAGCAAAGTTATTTTCAGCTTTGTGGATGGCCTAAATTCCACTTGACCTATAATTAAGATATGCAGTATCCAAACTCATTCAGGGCTGCTGTGCTGCAAAGAGCTTCAAACTAATGTTTACCAGCTAAGAGAGTTGGGATTGTTCAGCCTGGAGAAGAGAAGGCTCTGAGGAGACCCTAGAGAGACCTTCCAGTACCTGGAGGGAATACAAGAAAGCTGGAGAGGGATTGTTTACAAAGGCACATAGTGATAGAACTAGGGGGAATGGCTTTAAATTGGAGACTGAGACGAGGCAAAAGGAGGAAATTCTTCACTGTGAGGGTGGAGAGGCCCTGGCCCAGGTGTCCAGGGAAGCTGTGGCTTCCCCATCCCTGGAGGTGTCCAAGGCCAGGTTGGATGGGGCTTGGAGCCCCTGATCCAGTGGGAGGTGTCCCTGCCCATGGCAGGGGTGGGACTGGATGGGCTTTAAGGTCCCTTCCAACCCAAACCATTCTATGATTATGTATTTATAAAGACCAATGTTCTCTAGAAAGCAATGTATTTAGTAATGTTTTGCATTATCAACATACTACTTCATCTTAACACTGTTATTGCGACCTTACAGTGTAACTGAATGTGCTCGAGTTTTATTCTTTCAGTTGACTAATAATCAAACTGAAAAACACTAGAAGAAGGAGCAATGCATTTTTTTTCTTGTTAATCTTGTTTTTCTACTGTGTGTTGTTGAACAATAAAATAATTGAACAATACAATACAGTTGCTCTTTTTTCAACATCTTTTTTTCTGGCTTATATCCCCAAGCTAGAGTTATTCTAAAAGGACTTCATGTAGTGAGTAATTGCCCTTTTTGTTTCACATTTGTTGTGCTTTAAAAAGAACACTAATGACAAATAGAGGCTTTGTGCCTGGACATTTCAAAATTACCTCACAACTATTTTTATTGCTGGTGTTCAGGCCACATGTATTTCAGAAATTATTATAGTTCTTCAATTCTTTGTATTGTAATTCCTTTCAGAGGAGAAAATACAAGAGCTTTGAATTTAAGTGTGGTATCATCTTCATAAACTGGACAATTAATATATTCTTCAGATATTGAGCTAAAACAACAAATTCAATATTGTGTACTAATTGTATAATAATTCCATATTGTGAGGAAAATTTAGGGAAAAGCATCCAAAATGTTTTCATTACATTATGACATTTTTCTTTTTTCTTTCTCAGGAAAGAAGGCTTTCCCGAAGTCTTCATTGCCATATCTTCTGCAATTGGTTATGTTGATATTGATATATGCTTAGATAAAATAGCAATAAACTTCTAAGTTATGTACATCTTCTTTAAACTTTTTTGCCTTTTCATAGGATCATATCTAATTGGAAGGTCTCTAGTGCAGCCTCCTGCTCAAGGCAGGGAGAGCTTCGAGTTCAGACCAGGATGCTTTGGGAGTGTATCTAGTTGAATGTTTCAGATTTCCAAAGCTGGAGGCTGCACAGCCTCTCTTGACAACTTGCTCCACTGTATGACTGCCCTTCTGAAGAAAAGGTTTTTCTTTATATTCAGTCAGAATCACCTTTGTTTCAGAGAAAAGTGACGAAGCTGGTGAAGGGGCTGGAGAACAGGCCTTATGAGGAACGGCTGAGAGAGCTGGGGGTGTTTAGCCTGGAGAAGAGGAGGCTGAGGGGAGACCTCATTGCTCTCTACAACTACCTGAAGGGAGGTTGTGGAGAGGAGGGTGCTGGCCTCTTCTCCCAAGTGACAGGGGACAGGACAAGAGGGGATGGCCTCAAGCTCTGCCAGGGGAGGTTTAGGCTGGACATTAGGAAAAAATTTTTCACAGAAAGGGTCATTGGGCACTGGAACAGGCTGCCCAGGGAGGGGGTTGAGTCACCTTCCCTGGAGGGGCTTAAGGGAGGGGTGGACGAGGCACTGAGGGACTTGGTTTAGTGATTGATAGGAATGGTTGGACTCGATGATCCAGTGGGTCTCTTCCAACCTGGTGATTCTATGATTCTATGCTTCTGTGATTCTAAGAGCAGGAATGCTCTGCAGAGGGAGCGGGACAGGCTGGATTGATGGGCTGAGTCCAATTGTATGAGATTCAACAAGGCCAAGTGTTGGGTTTTGTACTTCCATCACAACCCCATGCAAAAGTACAGCCCTGGGGAGGTGTGGCTGGAAAGCTGCCCAGAGGAAAAGGACCTACGGGTGCTGGTCAACAACCAGCTGGATATGAGTTGTTGGTGTGTCCATGTGGCCAAGAAGGCTAGTGATTTCTTGGCTTGTATCAGAAATGTTGTGGCCAGCAGGAGCAAGGAAGTGGTTGTGTTCCTGTATTCGGCACAGGTGAGGCCGCACCTTGAATACTGTGTTCTGTTTTGGGCCCCTCACTGCAGGAAAGATATTGAGCTGCTAGAGCATGTCCAGAAGAGGGCAGTGAGGCTGGTAAAGAGTTTGGAGCACAAGTTTTGTGAGGAGCGGCTGAGGGGACTGAGATTGTTTAGCCTGGAGAAGAGGAGGCTGAGAGGAGACCTTATAGCTTTCTAAAACTACTTTAAAAAGTGGTTGGAGCAAGGTGAGTGGTGGTCTCTTCTCCCAAGTAGCAAGTGATAAGACAAGAGGAAATGGCCTCAAGCTGCACCAGGAGAGGTTTCGATTGTATATTAGGAAAAGTTTCTTTACTGAAAGAGAGTTGAAGCATTGGAACAGGCTGCTCAGGGAGGTGGTAGAATCATTGTCCATGGAGGTGTTCAGAAAAACCTGTATGTGTGGAGCTTCAGGACATGGTTTAGAAGTCATGGTGGTGTTGTGTTGATGGTCGGACTTAATGATCTTGGAGGTCTTTTCCAACCTTGGCAGTTCTATGATTCTGTGATTGTAATTTGTCTCTCTTGTCACTTGTCCTACCACCTCGTATGACAGAAAAGCCTGGCTCCATCTTCTTGCTAAACTCTTCATAGGAAAGCTTTATTTAGGTTTCTCCTTCAACCTTTTCTTCTCCAGAAATGTAGCATTTATTAGTTTGGTTTTTTTAAAGACTTCATTATTACTTTATTGCTTATATTCTATTATTGCTACTTGCACTTCTGTAAATGTCTGCTGGTAATACAATTTTACTGTCATTTTAGAAGAAAACTAATAGGAACATAAAATTAAAAATAAGTAATAGCTCCATTTGCCTTAGATTGTTTCAGTTAATACTTTTGCTTCTGTCTGCTACATAAAGCACAAAAGCAAAAATTGTCTCCAGCTCATTTCTGTTTGAAAACCAGCTCCATTACATAAGGGCGCTGCTCCTTTGAATAGGCAGCAAAATGTGTTCTCTTGTTAGGAAACCAGATCTCGATCAACTTGCTAACCACACCACAGCTTTACTATCTCAAATGACTAATGAGAAGTTGGTAGCTTCCTTGATAAAGTATCCGGATTGAATTATTCCTTGTCTAAAGCCAGTACTGATAAATTTATTTATGTTTGGGGAGCAGGGAATCAAGGACTGTGGCCGGAGTTAGAAGCTGTGGGTTAAAGCAGAGGCTGTGGGACACAACCATGCAGTTAGCAGTTAATCGAAAAGTTCCTTCAACCAGTCTTACTGCCATGAATGAGCTGGAGGGCTGTCTATAAGCTACAGGGTCACTGAACTGATGCTGTCTGTGTTTCTAAAGAGGCGTACACATACCTCTTCTTCAAATTAATTACAACTGAAATAGCAAGAGACCTTCCAGAAATCATCTTACCATTATATCAAAGAACTAGGAGGGGAAAAGTGATTTCAAAACATGAAATAAACTTCAGCATAGTTTTAGAAATAAATTATATTCTGTTTAGAACGGAATGATTATTAGTTACTGTTTCTCATGGCCTCTCACTTCTGCACAAATTATCATAAAATCATAGAATCACTAGGTTGGAAAAGACCTTTGAATTTGAGTCCAACCTTACCTGTCCACTACTAAACCAGATCCCTGAGCACTTCATCTGCCTGTCTTTTAAATGGTGCATAGTATGCGTATTATTACATGGCATATGTAATAATTAGGAATGTACAATCATTGCAGAAAACTACAGCTTCATGAAAAAAAGGAGACGAGTTATGTTTCTGTGTTGCCGTGCCAATCCCACACCATGATCGTTCTTACTAGGTTACACTTAGAACTATTCTGTAATGAGAGCAGATGAAGGTTTAATTCCACACCTGTCCTTTGTGTCATTTTTCCTTTAGTGAACGATGTGACACAAGAGAAGCTTCTGTAGGCAAAAAAACGTTGTCGCCTTTATTGGAACCTGTTCTACTTGAGGAAATCAGGCATCAGAAATATAACAATTACATTTATTAATATTTTTTTACAGTTCTGAATATGAAGACTCACATAAAACTTCTGTATAATACGGCTGCCTTAAAATTATTCTTGTATTTGTAGCTGTAACTAAATGGATAGCTGAAATTAGAAGTAGGAATAAAAGTATTTTAATTAAGCAGCAAAACTATGGTGGAAACTGCTTTAGCATTTTTAGCCCCTTCGTTGAGTGGAACTCAGAGTATGAGTATATGAAAAACTGAGCATATATGACAGTGGAATAGAAGTGAATTCCACTGATGGGCTATGACATGTAACACAGGAAGATTTGTGATCAGCTAGAATAAGTAAAAATATGACTCCATCAGTGTTAATGAAAGGGAAGGATTTGGATTGCTGAGTGGCTCTCTTGATCTTCCATTTTCCTCTGTGACACACTGACTGAGCACACTATTCTGATTCAGATGTTAATTTATGGAAATGGATAATACAATGTATCTGATTGCTTAATTATGCATCCCAGGGATTCATTCAGAATCCTTATAATACCTCTTGATGACCTTTCTAAGGCAGAACTTGCAATTTGCAACTTTTATTGGGATTTAATCAACTGGACAATAGTTCTCACATCTTTTTCTGATGAGGGTAGTGACCCCTGTCTCTGGCACCTTTGCTGTGTACTATAATCACTAATTTTTAATGCAAAAAGCAGTCATTCCTGTGTAACATAAGTGAATCCAGGATTGAATAGAGTCAGCCCATAGCTGTGTGTCTTTGCAATTTAATATTGAAAAAGATGCTACAAAGGTTTGATATTGAGGAGTTGCAATGTACCAGCAAAAAATGGTATAAAGGCCAAATGAAGCTAGAGCTGAGTATGGGACGCTGTACGATGTGTGGTGTAATAAATGACATAGAGAAAATGGAAGCGTAATTCCCATTTGGGCTGTTTCATTATACAAAATACAAGGTGTTACTGATGGAATTGAAATGCAGCTTATTGAAAACTGAAGAAAGAGCCCTTTACTGCACAGTCTACAATTAAAATGTGAAGTTGATTGCCAAGAGGTGTGACTGAAGAAAATATATGACAGGCTAAAAATACCAACCAACCTTTCATATATATCATACAAATGTCTTGAGTTATAGTGGTAAACATGTAGCTGTTAGAAAGGATATAAATCCTTATGTCAACCTCCAGGGCATAACACCAAGTGTCTATATTTGAATCTAGGAGCAACGCTCCCTTGGGTTTAGTTAACAACCAGCTACAGAGATCTTCCATCTCTTCCAAAAAACTTGAGCCTCTCAGCTGCTTTCAGCCTGCAACTCTGGATGAATGCTCATCACCAGGGGATTCCTAACTAATTAATTGTAGTAAGAAAGGTGAGAGTTTTGGCTGCCTCTCCAAAACAGCAAAATAAATAATCCGTCTAGAAATTACATGTCCTACTTGCATTCCATATTTTGAAACACTGAAAGCAGATAGATGAGATTTAAATCCAAACTTCTATATAAGTTTCAATATTCCATTACTATCTTGTGATAGTCTTAATGTAAATACCTTAAGTAAGGAATAAAATATACAATAGCTCTAAGTAAAGAGGAAAATAAGAAGGGAAATACCTTCTTTTGACCAATACCGATATTTACGATACTACTGATCATGCAGTATTTTAGAGTTTATATAACTCACTGCCAAGAATAAAAACTTTCACACAATTTCTTTTTTTGTTTCCCCCTCTCCATTTACTCATGTATTTATTTATTTTCTGAAAACATTTCTGTTAATCACTATTGTTGAATGCATAGAGCAGTTTCTGAGTGTGTTGAATTTTTTTCTTTAGGTAGAGATGTTAAGGAAAAAAATGACCCCGTTAGGGGTAAAAGTCTAGAAGAAGTGATATTCCGCTATATGCATTAACAGGAGATACAGGAAAGTGGGGAAAAGCATTTGATGGCGTGGCATTGATAGGCCAGTATATGGCAGTTTGTGTCTGCAGAGAGCTGGCATTAAGTGTGTTTGACCACATCAAGAAAAAATGTGTGGATACTGCTAGTACTTTAAATGCTCACCACCTGCTACACGTGCTGTTCCATGTACTTGCTGCTCTGTCATGCATTGAAAGCGTCTGGGAGTTACTGAGGAGCTGGGCTGGGAAAAATGTAATCCTTGCAATAGTGGCCAGACGGGACAGAGGGACAGACCTTTCTTTTTAAATAGTGACAATTTACCTCTGATTTTTCTTCTGATGGGTAGCTCTGGGTTTATATCTTAAAGCCATTTTTGGCTGCCAGATTTTATGAAAACTAAGGCAGTTTTATTATTTATAATGTAAATAATTTTGTAATTTATAATGTAAATTACTTGATGTAAAGGAAATAAATGTGTAAATGTACATTTTTCAGTCTTTGGTTTTAATTTCCTTTTATCTGACAGTCTTCTCCAATCAAACCAGTTATGGATAATACTATGAAGGAAGATCTAAATTTTCTGGATTTTCTTAAAAATGACTAGAATCATAGAATCATAGAATCACCAGGTTGGAAGAGACCCACCGGATCATCGAGTCCAACCATTCCTATCAATCACTAAACCATGCCCCTTAGCACCTCGTCCACCCGTGCCTTAAACCCCTCCAGGGAAGGTGACTCAACCACCTCCCTGGGCAGCCTCTGCCAGTGCCCAATGACCCTTTCTGTGAAAAATCTTTTCCTAATGTCCAGACTAGCTCATGAATGAATAAAATTTTAAATGAAAATGTATGTTTGCTTAATTAGTGGTCTATTTTAAATATCTAAAGACAACATCATGGCATGTAAATGTGCTTAGAGTTAGTGTATGTACACAAATATATCACGGGTTGTACTTGGCTGGCAAAATGAGAATATATACTGTTTGCTCTGAAAGAAGAGAGAATGGTTCCCACTGCTGCATGCCCAAACCTCTGCCTGGGACAACTTTGTGTTATTTAGTCTGATGCTGATCTGTTGCACCCAGTAACTGAGCAGTCAAGGTGACATTTGGACTTAGTTTATTTATCAGTTGCCATCAAAACTGTTTATTTTCGTGTTTAGAGAGATTCTTGTAGCACACCAGCTGTCTGAATAACAGCAAACCATGAAGTCTTTTGTTTACAAGCACATTTGTTTGAAGCATTTGGGATGACAGGTTACAGATTGTGACAATTACACTGGGTCAGGGAAAAGAACGTCAGGTAATGCCAGTGCTGATAATGAAGCGTGCTCTGATCTGATGGATGCATCTTGACTGAACGTGTCATGTCGCATTTCATATGAAAACTTAAAAAAAAGTCTATAAAATGTCTTCTTTTATCACACTTTTGAGCACAAACACACACTGGTTGTTTCTCAATGCTGTTTTGTATTATATAAAGCACTTGGCAGGCATGGAGGTTGTTACCTGAGTGGTGGCAGGTGATTACTCACTGTGATAAGCCCACCCAGTGCTGGCACTGGTACATGAGTCCCTCCTGTTTCTCTGGGCCATTTGCTCCTGCTCCTGCCTTTTCTCTAGAGCAGAGATTTACTGTTGTGCTGGGCTAATTGCTTTTCTTAAAGTTTCTCTTGTCTTTCTATCACTTCATATCAGCTGGTTTCCCTTTACCAGGTTCACTGCGGAGATTCTTTTATGTCAAGCATCCAATGTATCTGCCTCAAGTAATTTCAGTCCCACTTTCTGATGCAGAGAACCTTCTGGTTGGTAATGTCTCATTTCCCTTTATTGAAAGGGAAAGGCTTTCTATCCAGCACACGGATCTTCTCATAGAAATTTGTAGTTAATTTCAGATGTTGGTTTAATCTCTAATGTTAGTTCTCCTGCTCTCATAACTGCATGTTAACAGTGAGATTATATTTGAGATTTTAAGCTTCAGTTAAAAAAAACCCAACATAAACCAGGTGTTTTGTATATCTTTGCTTTCAACTTCTCCTTTCTATAATGTCATTTTCAAGGCCAGGTTGGATGGGGCCTTGGGCAGCCTGATCCAGTGGGAAGTGTCCCTGCATATTGCAAGGGGGTTGAGACTGGCTGGACTTTAAGGTCCCTTCTAACTCAATCTGTTCTATGATTCTATGATTCTATTGAGCTCTTCCTTTCTGTTTCTGTTGAGATAGATAAATTCCTATAGCTATTTCTTTTTTCTATTTTTTACTCTATTTTTTTCTATTTTTTACTCTATTTCTATTTTAACTCTATTTTTCTATTTTTTTACTCTTTTTTTCTTTTTTCTATTTTTTTACAGGGTCCAGCCCTGTTCAATGTCTTTGTCAATGACCTGGATGAAGGCATCGAGTGCACCCTTAGCAAGTTTGCGGACGACACTAAGCTGGGTGGAAGTGTCGATCTGCTGGAGGGTCGGGAGGCTCTGCAAAGGGATCTGAACAGGCTGGACCGCTGGGCAGAGTCCAATGGCATGAGGTTTAACAAGGCCAAATGCCGGGTCCTGCACTTGGGGCGCAACAACCCTGAGCAGCTACAGACTAGGAGAAGTCTGTCTAGAAAGCTGCCTGGAGGAGAGGGACCTGGGGGTGTTGGTTGACAGTGACTGAACAGGAGCCAGCAGTGGCCCAGGTGGCCAAGAAGGCCAATGGCATCTTGGCTTGGATCAGAAACGGCGTGACCAGCAGGTCCAGGGAGGTTCTTCTCCCTCTGGACTCGGCACTGGTGAGATCGCTCCTCGAATCCTGTGTTCAGTTCTGGGCCCCTCACCACAAGAAGGATGTTGAGGCTCTGGAACGAGTCCAGAGAAGAGCAACAAAGCTGGTGAAGGGACTGGAGAGCAAGTCTTACAAGGAGCAGCTGAGGAAACTGGGGTTGTTTAGCCT
Organism: Phaenicophaeus curvirostris; assembly: GCF_032191515.1. Classification (NCBI taxonomy): domain Eukaryota; kingdom Metazoa; phylum Chordata; class Aves; order Cuculiformes; family Cuculidae; genus Phaenicophaeus; species Phaenicophaeus curvirostris. The sequence goes on from NC_091393.1 coordinate 26,680,355, forward strand.
GGAGAAGAGGAGGCTGAGGGGAGACCTCACTGCTCTCTATAACTACCTGAAAGGAGGTTGTAGAGAGGAGGGAGCTGGGCTCTTCTCCCAAGTGACAGGGGACAGGACAAGAGGGAATGGCCTCAAGCTCCGCCAGGGGAGGTTTAGGCTGGACGTTAGGAAAAAATTCTTTACAGAAAGGGTCATTGGGCACTGGCAGCGGCTGCCCAGGGAGGTGGTTGAGTCACCTTCCGTGGAGTGGTTTAAGGCACAGGTGGACGAGGTGCTGAGGGCCATGGTTTAGTGTTTGATAGGAATGGTTGGACTCGATGATCTTGTGGGTCTCTTCCAACCTGGTGATTCTATGATTCTATGATTCTATACTTGACATATGGTTCTTCTGATGCAGCTGATTCTGAATGATGCCTGCTCTGCAATTTTTTCAAACCAGTTTTTTTGTGTTGTGGCAGTAATGCTATCCTCCTTATGGCAACATCAAACAACAAATAAGTGTCTTTAAGTACCTTTACCAACCTGGTGTGTAGGTGTTAATCATTGCAGAGTACTTTACATGTCTGTAAGTGGCCTTGAGCAAATGGACATCTTTAGAAGGAATTTCAGGAAATACTGTTTAGTCTATTGATTTTGCCATTCTAAATTTTTAGCGGTCTTTCAATTCAAGATTTTCCTTCTTGGGGATTTTCCCTCATGAGGTACCGTATATCTTTGCTCATCTTTTTGCTATCCATCTGTGCAGATATCCAGCTGTAACTACCACAGCTGAAGCTAAATCATTGCTGATTGCTGTGCACTGTTCTTAGAATCATAGAATCATGGAATAACCAGGTTGGAAGAGACCCACCGGATCATCGAGTCCAACCCTTCACTGCTTTCGACAGTGTCTTAAGTCTGCTTTTTAGTTTGTTCTAGATTTTACTTGAATTGTGGCTGCTGTTGATGTATATGGCCTTACAATTTAGGTAGGTGATCTGTGATTGTGGCTTCCCAGCGTTCTTTCCATCACTCAGCTGTCACTTCTAATTCAGCATTAAAGCCACCCATCAGAAGGAGTAAGCTGTGCTTCAGTATTGCCCCTGACATCTTAGAGCAATCGCTTGCAGTGCTGTATCATTCTGTGTGAGCAAGATGCTGTATGACTGACAACTCCAGGGACCTAGTCCTGAGTCTGTTTGATAGGTTTTCCATTGATTGACCATCTTCTCTGTGTCCTGTTAAGATGAGTGCTCTAGCCTGACTAAGACATATTTCTTCTTTCTCTTGAAACACTGCCATTTATTCTCTCTAATGTGAAAGTATGAAGTACATATTTTTCATATACTGCATTATTGATGATACTTTTAATGTCCAGAATGTTTCTGCTTTATTGTAAGAGGAAGACCAACATCAAGCCCATCAAAATCAATAGGTATATTCTCTGCAGCATCCGTGGGCTTTGGATTGTTCCAATATTTGTTTGTGGAGTCTCTGTGCACCAGGAGAGAAACTGTGGATACATGGAGAATAACTCTCTAATGAAACAGGAAAATAGGATGGCTATTGAAAGCCTTCCTGCATGCTTGCATGAGGATGGCGTGCTTTCCAGCCTGATTTGTGTAACTGCTTAGGAAACTTTAGAAAATTAAATTGCGTAGCTTTGAATCAAAGTTCATAGATTCCCATACCTAAACCAGTTTATTTAAAGTTGTCTTGTACCTCTGTATGGTTCTACATGCTCCTGTGTAATTTTATACAACAGAGCTCCTAAAATATTACTTTTTCTTTATACAGAGTCACATTTAATTAAATATTTAATAAATAATAAAATTCTGTGTATAGTGTCATTCTATTAATTTGAATTACATAAGAAAAAATTATAACAAGTGTATCTGAAATAAAGTAACTCTTCTCACCTATTCACCAGCATATAATTTTTTTAATGTATTTCTCGTTGTGTTTCAAGCATATATGGCTGTTTTCCAGGAGGGATTATAAAGATATTGGCTCTGTGATTGAATTATTTGATTAAATCGTAGAATCAGATAATAGTTTGGGTTGGAAAGGACCTTAAAGATCATCCAGTTCCAACCCCCCTGCCCTGGGCAGGGACACCTCCCACTGGATCAGGCTGCCCAAGGCTCATCCAACCTGGCCTTGAACACTTCCAGGGATGGGGCAGCCACAGCTTCCCTGGGCAACCTGGGCCAGTGTCTCACCACTATCATAGCGAAGAAATTCTTCCTAATGTCTAGTCTAAATCTGCCCCTCTCCAGTTTATACCCATTGCCCCTTGTCCTATCACTCTATGGCCTTGGAAGAAGTCCCTCCCCAGCTTTCCTGTAGCCCCCTCAGGCAGGAAGGTCACTCTAAGATCTCCTCAGAGCCTTTTCTTCTCCAGGCTGAACAACCCCAACTCTCTCAGCCTGTCCTCGTATGGGAGGTGCTCCAGCTCTCTGAATAATGTTTGAATATTTTTTTTTTCAAATCAAATAAGCACATTCCGTTTGCCAGACTGTTCTACGTTGTTAACTTTCTTGTGTCAATCATGAAATGTGTTTAAAAATGGATGATGCCACATCTGGATTTAAGAAACAGGAAAAAAAGTCGTAAGGGCTCAGCACTGTGATCAGAGGTGATATCATTGCTGCCCAGCTCTCTAAGGATGAGACTGCCAAATTGCAGTAAAGATCTTAAAACCTATCTGAAAGTTATTTTCTATAAAAAAAATAAAGATGATTTTGACCGAGAAATTTCTCCTAACTCTGCACCAAGAGATCAGATCAGCTACAGGATTTGCTTGGATCAGCAGTGATTCTTAAGCAAGAAGTCCCTGAAACAGGAAGGTGCTGAAAGCTGGAATGTGCTGGCAATTCCTTCGAACTGTTGGAAATCATATTGCTAGTTACCAAAATCTTAATCTTAATCTTGGTCTTTTTGTTGTTGTTGTTTGAGATTAAACAGAAATGAGTGAAAAGGAGCAGAGGCCAACGACGCAGGAGCCATGGAATAAAACCTCGGACCCATTACGTTCTTGGCTTGGTTATGATATAAGGCAATTTAAGTTATCAATTTTATTTTTGTATCAGACACATGACTAGCTGTCCTACTGCCAGAAAGATAAGGAAATTGTTACTATTGTCTTCAATAGGAATACAGTTAAGCACTACCATATATAACCAAATCACATGTTGGAAGTTCTTCTTCATTGTTTCTTTTTTGTTACTAATTGAGTTGTATCTCTTATTAGGCATAGCAGTGGCTGAACTTTTTCACAAAGATTTCTGCTCTCCTTCAGGCAAAGTTTCATTCTCCTTTCTCATATTCACTTGAAAGCCTGTCATCTGAAATCACTCTATGCTTCAGGTTCTAGGAATCAGATGAAAGTGAAAAATGCTTTCATCCCCCATAGAGTTTAATCCCATACTACTCTGACTCAGTTATTTTAAATGAAGTCTCATAATTTTGCTGTTACGCAAGTAGAACAGAAATTATATAAAGGAGAACAAAAGAAGTTTTTTATTTAATTAATATATTTTATTTTCATCAACGAAGTAAGTGATTGCCTTTGTAGAATGAGTATTTCCAGGAAATGTAATCTCTCTCCGCTGAATTTAAAAACAACCCTGCAGTTGTGTATTTCTGCAACAACCTTCATCGGCACAAGCAGCCACCGTGTAGCATCATTCAATTGACAGCCTGTGTTAAACAGTAGCCAGCTGAATGCCACAGAGAGAGACTTTATTCATCAGAACATGTTTTCACAATAATCTAGAAGCAGATACAGAGAAAGGAGCTCACGCGGTCGCCGTACCACATGGCTGGATTGTCCCTGCTTCCTCGCTGTAACAAGTGGAGCTAATTGCACTGTGCAGCAGTGGGTAACCAAAGTTCTTGATTTCATCACTCCCTGCAGTAATGGCAGGGAGATCAGTAATAGAAGACTGAAATTTGCCAAAACCTGCTTCAGATCTCCTTACTGTTTCCTTTTCCTGTGGCTCTGAACTTCAGGTTTTTATTTATTTATTTATTTATTTTAATTCTCCATCAGCATGGTTGCCCTTTGTACATGTTTCATACTCTGATGAAAAATTTTAGATAATGTGGAATTATTTCTCTACAGAATTTGAATAATATGACGAAGGTCAGCTCACTAAGATATTTAGAAAAAAGCAGATGTCAAGTAGTAAAAATATCAATGAGTGAAAATGCCAGGTAGTAAGCATAAAAAATTTCTTACTGTGTTCATGAATTCTCCTGTCTGGTAAGAAACACCCTATACCATAATATGATAATGTGGAATTTTCTTTCTACTTGATGTTGGTTGACAGTGACTGAACATGAGCCAGCAGTGGCCCAGGTGGCCAAGAAGGCCAATGGCATCTTGGCTTGGATCAGAAACAGTGTGACCAGCAGGTCCAGGGAGGTTCTTCTCCCTCTGTACTCAGCACTGGTGAGACCGCTCCTCGAATCCTGTGTTCAGTTCTGGGCCCCTCACCACAAGAAGGATGTTGAGGCTCTGGAGCGAGTCCAGAGAAGAGCAACGAAGCTGGTGAGGGGGCTGGAGAGCAGGTCTTATGAGGAGCAGCTGAGAGAGCTGGGGGTGTTTAGCCTGGAGAAGAGGAGGCTGAGGGGAGACCTCATTGCTCTCTACAACTACCTGAAAGGAGGGTGCTAGCCTTTTCTTCCAAGTGACAGGGGACAGGACAAGAGGGAATGGCCTCAAGCTCCGCCAGGGGAGGTTCAGGCTGGACATTAGGAAAAAATTCTTCACAGAAAGGGTCATTGGGCACTGGCAGAGGCTGCCCAGGGAGGTGGTTGAGTCACCTTCCCTGGAGGTGTTTAAGGCATGGGTGGACGAGGTGCTAAGGGACATGGTTTAGTGTTTGATAGGAATGGTTGGATTTGATGATCCAGTGGGTCTCTTCCAACCTGGTGATTCTATGATTATATGATTCTATGATTGTATGTTGAGGGGGAATAAAAAGCTTGTGATACAGCCTAAAAAGCTTATAATACCTCATTGAATAGCTATGATATATTTTATGGTTGATTGGCACTCATAAAAGCAGGCATCAAGGATTTTAGTCTGGGCAACAGGACATCAGAGCATATTGTTGAAACAGTAGAGAGTAATGGAATATTTACTCGTTATTAACTGACGTTAAAGAGATTCAGAGGAACCGGAATTAATTTTTTATCTTGTTATTTAAAAAAAAAAAAAACAAACAAAACAGAATAAAACCAGACCTGTGTATGTATAACAGTGAAACAATAAGTATTTAATAAAACTCCTGAAATTCTACCTCGATTATTGTCCGACACCTTTTAGGGACTACTTCAAAACATTATGCCAGCTTTTCCACAAAATGACCTTTCAGAAGGTTACAAGGCTTAAAAAAGTGGTGAGAGTGATAAAGAATGAAATTCCTTCTAGAGAGAGACACCGAGCAGTTTGTCTTTCAGAGTACAAAACAGTAAATTTGAAATGGATTGTATAAGGGGAACTAGAGAAATTGTACCAGCTTCAGTGATAGAGCTGCCTCTGATATTGAACGAGGTTTAATGAGAAACAGGAGTTGCATTAGAAGCAAAGCCGGTAATATATTGATAGGTAAGTGATAAAAGAGTTCCTGACTGGAATGCTCTAAATGAAGGAACTACAACTGAAATGTTTTAGTGCTGCGAGACACAAAGTGAATAGATTAATACTAAGGGTAGGTGAAACAGAAGATGAACATGTCATCTGAAGGATTAATTTATGAATTTCATTGTCCTCATAAAGTGCTGAATCTTGAGAAGTAACAGAGATTATCTGAAATATTTAAATGGGATGTTGTTGGGTCTTGTACCTTTTTGCTAACTTATGATGATTATGTCATAGAAATTTCATTTCAATCATGAAAGTCCTGTTTAGAAAGAATTTCTCAGTGTTGAACCTGACAATGTTTGATGATTGCCATCATGCTACATTTTAATGTATAGTTATTCCCATTATTGTAGCCTCTGATCAACAAACTTAAGTCTAGATTTTTAAATTAATCTTATTTTTTTTGTAAAGCAATTTTCAATCTTGTATTTGTTTAAATTCTGCTAATTCATTTTTTGTTGTACCAGCTTTATATAACTAAGCAATCATGCTATATTTTCTTATATAATGTAAATTCCACAAGCTGATTTAATATTGTATTGTCTGATGCACAGAGATACCTGAAAGGTGGTTTTAGAGAGGAGGGTGCTGGCCTCTTCTTCCAAGTGACAGGGGACAGGACAAGAGGGAATGGCCTCAAGCTCCACCAGGGGAGGTTTAGGCTGGACATCAGGAAAAAAATTTTCACTGAAAGGGTCATTGGGCAGTGGCAGAGGCTGCCCAGGGAGGGGGTTGTGTCACCTTCCCTGGAGGGGTTTAAGGCACGGGTGGATGAGGTGCTGAGGGGCATGGTTTAGTGTTTGATAGAAATGGTTGGACTCGATGATCCGGTGGGTCTCTTCCAACCTGGTGATTCTATGATTCTATGATTCTATGATTCAATATCTATAAACAGCATTTTTATGAATACAGTGCATATTTTATAGTACCATCTTCATAACCTACTAAACCACTTCCCTAGAAGTGTATGACCTTTTCTCTACATGCATTTGGGACAGGCAAATATATGGATGGTGTGGGGCAATATACTTCACAGAAATATGTACTTACTAAGTCTGATGATGACATCATTCTCCTTAATTTTTTCTGGGGGGGGGGGGGGTGTCTTTCACTTTAATGGGAAATTTTCAGTGAGAAGAATTTTGTGTCTCTACTATACACAACATAAACTGTCTGTATGCACAGGCAATTATTCTGCGTGATATTTCCCATAGATAAAAAAGCATAGAATGGTTTGGGTTGGAAAGGAGCTTAAAGATCATCTAGTTCCAACCCCCCTGCCCTGGGCAGGGACACCTCCCACTGGATCAGCTGCCCAAGGCTCATCCAACCTGGCCTTGAACACCTCCAGGGATGGGGCAGCCACAGCTTCCCTGGGCAACCTGTTCAATAACAATAAGTCAATAGTAGTTGTCTAACAATAGTTAATAATAGTTAAAAACTACTCAAAAGTTGGAAAAAAAGAAGGAAAAGAGGAAAAGATCAAACTTTAGATTTTTGGGCATTCATTAATGAATAACAACAGTTCTTGTATGAATACAAATTACTATGGTCAGCTTCTTATTTGTGATTTTCCACTTTTCATCATATCTGTCATTTTTCCTCAAAGCGCCACTGCAGATGATTAGTCTACACTGCTGGGGCTGAGAGATATAAATAAGAACACAGGGTATGAAAGGGTCCCTCAAATAGTTTATCTCAAGGATGACTGACTGCATTTTTCAGAGTTCTTTATGATGCAGTGAAATTAAATTGGAGCACATTTTCTGTAACTTGTAGAGCTCTTGCTTTTTCTTATCGGTCTGTGGAAAAAGCTCTGTGTGTGTGTTCTATAAAGAGCTGATCTCATTATTTATAGTTCTTGATCACTGCTAAAGTGGAAATGAGTTTTCCTCCTATTTTTTCATTTTTATATAAGAAAAATTGTGTTTAATATTTCTAGAATGAAAGTTTTATTGTTGCCCTGGCAGAGTATTAATAACTCTATACCCTGCCTGAATTTACATCATCTTAATATGTTCAGATTCATTGTGCTTGAGAGCTCACACTATGTGTTCTACTGGGCACTGAGCAGGGACACATAAGCTTTCACTTTGGCTTATTCTTGGTTTTGGGACACTTACCAACTCCTCCACTTCACACAATCCCAAGCTTGTAAGTGGAGATGACTTTTTTTACCTAGCTCACAGGATGTTTCTATGGAGCTTTGAAGCTCTAATATGCTAGGCAAATTTTACAGTCTGCTCTTATGTTCCACATTCTTACTCTTTTGAAAGAATCGCGTTGTTCTTGTCGTTGTTGAATAATACAACCAGCCCTATTGACAAGCTGGGTGACTGAGGGTGGGATGACCCGCTTATCTGTACAGCAGATCTATGAAGCCTATATTGATTTTTTTCCTTCCTTTTAGTTTTACAACATGAATGGCATTTTGTTCTTGGAAAAGTTCCTAGCACTTTCATTAAGACGGATTATCTGGTATTCTGCTGAGGAGAGCTTTAGAGTTTAACTTGTGTACTTAGGAAAAAATTACTTCTTATATTTTGCTTAAGAGCTAACATACAATGTGCAGTAATAAAACAGAGCATAGTAAATGAGAGAGTTTCAGCAAAGAGCTATTTAGATCATCATGACAGAATCATAGAATGGTTTGGGTTGGAAGGAACCTCAAAGATCATCCAGTTCCAGCCCCCCTGCCATGGGCAGGGACACCTCCCTCTGGATCAGGCTGTTAAAAGCCTCAGCCAACCTGGCCTTGAACACCTCCAGGGATGGGGCAGCCACAGCTTCCCTGAGCAACCTGGGCCAGGGCCTCACTATCCTCATCGTGAAGAATTTCTTTCTAACATCTACTCTAATTTATACAGCTTTTAGGTTTCCGAACTAAGAAGACAAGCAGGATATTTTGTATTGCTCTCTTTCACACCCACACACTTGTGACTGTCTTCAGTCACATCCTCACTCCAATCCTTCCCAGGTGAGTTTTCCCAGCCTGGCTTTCTCACATGCTCAAGACACATTATCCTGTGTGTCTTGTCTGGAACACCTGGTCTTTTAATTGTGTTTATTCCAATATGCTTGGTATCAGCTTCACGCTTTATCTTAGTCCTAATTAATCTTCCATATACTTGGCGTCGCTCGCACAGGGGGCCCAGAACTGAATGCAGGGCTCCAGGTGAGGTCTTACAAGAGCAGAATGGAGGGGCAGAATCACCTCCCTTGCCCTGCTTGCTGACCACGCTTTTTTTTTTGATGTAGCCCAGGATATAGTTGGCTTTCTGGGCTGCAAGTGCACTTTGCCAGCTCATGTTGAGCTTCTTATCCACAAGCACCCCCAAGTCCTTCTCTTCTGGGCTGTCTCTTTAGTTAATGTAGAAAAAGAGTATTCTCCATATGTGTAGCTGCATTACATTTCTGTGCTTAATTACCCTTCAGATACAGTTGATTTCTCATTGCTGTCTGTAGCGGAAGCCTGGGAAGAATTGATCTCAGTAGGGTCAAATCAGTCTTTATGAAAACCTTCACAGCTAACTTTCCTTAGGTTTTAAAAAGAGTGTTCTTTTCTTTTAAGTATGTATTTAAGTATGTAGAAGGTGGCTCTAGATCTTAACTTAAAGAGGTTTCTAATGTGCAACCATGACTCAGGTTTTTGTGTTCTTGGGACTAAGAAGAATTCAACAATGTTCCTGGTCTTGGGCTTCTGCTTGATATGAGTGGCTTTTTGTGAGTTTTCCTTAACCCACCTGATTCTCCTATTGCCTGGCTTCTTAGACACTCAAAGCACCTGTTTTTTTAAATCTACCTATTAGTTTTTCGTGTTATGGACCTTAGGCTGATGGCATAGAGGGTGTACTCCCAGCTCCTGCCCTAGAGAAAGCATATTTAGAAGTTATTGACTTTTTTTAGAAATTATTGACTTTCTTAGCATGGAAGAGGTTCCACAGAGAGTAGGAAAACTAGGTTCTTGGTTTCATAATAAAATCCTATTCTCTGATTCCTTCATTATGTTCTTAGATGTCTTTGAATTTTACCTATTCTAATTGATTTTTTTGGTTGAGTTTCTCAGTACTTTAGATCTCACTTTACCTGGGACTCTGGGACTGTGAGTTGTAGTGCAATAGAAATCTAAGATTCTTGGGATCTTCTCTTATTGTTTATGGGGAAAACAATAGTAGATAACTGGTAGCAATGAGACGTAAAGCTTGTGAACTCATTACAAATGATTTTACTCTAAAGATTAAAGATAATTTAATTCATTTGATTCTTACATGGACTTAGCAGAGTGGTGTGTGAGCTCATTACAGCATTTCTTAAGATGTAAGATAACAAGGTGAAATAGAACATTTTGAACAGATGTTTTTCTCAGACCAAAGCAATGCTCTCTACCAAATCACTGCCAATATCTTATCTAACTAAAACAGACATAGACTTCTTACATTAATTTTGAGAGGCAGCTAAAATTCAGTACATGTACAAAACCTTTAAATGCTATTGAAACAGCTGGTCTACAGAAAAGCTAAATTGAACATTAATATCTCCACACCCCTTCACTTTCTGAAATAGACTGGCTTTAACTGGGAGAAAAAGCAGTTTTTCTTTAATTTCTGTGTCATGCGATGGGATTTACTTTGTAGAATCCCTGAAGACCTTGACATTCCCTTGAATTCTGAAGTTACTTTGATTTTTTGATAACTTCCTACTATTTTAGTATAATTTTGGAAACAAACAGTAGTATACATGATGGGTTTAGAGACACAGTAAATTAAACAGTGGTAGGCCCATGTTCTGTTTCTGAAACCATTTAGCTCAGTCTTGGCCACAACTGTACAAATAAATTCTGTCATCTTCCAAAACTGGGCTACTTTAGGCAAAACATTCCCATCAGGTCAAAGAGAGTGATCTTCCCTCTCTGCTTGGCACTGGTGAGGCCACGTCTGGAGTGCTGGGTCTAGCCTCCTGCATTATAGAGACACGAACATACTGGAGCAAGTCCAGCAAAGGACCAAAAAGATGATGAAGGGATGGATGCATCTTGGTTACAGGAGAGCTGAGACTTCTCATCTCAGCAAAGAGAAAGCTTGGGGGATCTGGGAAGGTAAAGATGAAAGAGCCAGGCTTCTCAGTGGTGACAGAAGTGCAAATGGAAACACTGGAAATTTTGTTTAAACTTAAGAAAGAAACTGAGGGTTGTGAAAAACTGGAACAAATTACCCAGGGTGTTTGTGGTATCTCCTTCCTTGGAGATAATAAAAACTTGACCGGACACATCCCTGAGCAACCTGCTCTAGCTGACCCTTTCACCGAGGCAGGTGGTTGGACTAGATGATATCCAGAGGTCCCTTCCCACATCATCAATTCTATAAAAACAGGGTAGCCACTTCCAATTACCTTTTAGGAATTGTCTCAGGTCCGAGCTAATATCAGATTCACACCCAGGGGTATTTTAGAAGATTGAAGTTGACCTGAGACAAATCACAGCTAGGATCATTCTAATTTGGAGAGATATTGAGAGGAAATACATAAATCTGCAAATGTCTTTGTGATATTAAAAACTTTCAGGTACTTGACTGAAATATCTGGTTCCTTAGCTCAAAATTAAGCTGAACTAATTGCCATTTTAATTGCCTTATTTCAGGTTGGTATGTTACATTTTTATTATTGCCTTCCTTTTTAATATGAGAGGCAAACCCCTTTCATTACACAGCATCTTAGATTTTTATTTAACAGATTCCTTGCTCTGTGTGTCCCTGATAACATCCTTAAACACTTTTACTCTCTTTATATGCCACTTTGTAACTGTAGTTTCTAGCCTTTTAGGAGTGATCTAGAGACTGTGGTGTTTTGTCGTGTTTTTTAAGTATTCTTGGTGCCTCATGAAATAAACATCATCGATGATCTCGGTGCTCCCTTCCATTCCTGTAATGAAAATGAGGTGTTCAGATGCTATGACAACGAAGCTATGAACCTACTAAACCAGACAGATCCATGCTGTTATCATTAAAGGAATAATGTGCTGTATGCTTTTATCTGTGATTATCAGCTTTATGCGAGGCTAATAGCAGTGTCGCTGTTTGATAGAGCACTGTTTCAGTACAATGCTAATCCATATAAGATGACTACAGTGAAACAGAAATATATTAAATAACCATCATCTGGAGAGAAGGAACAATCCTCTCCCTCTGGAGAGGAGGGTGCCCCATCCCTGGAGGTGTTCAAGGCCAGGTTGGATGGACTTGGGCAGCCTGATCCAGCAGCAGGTGTCCCTGCCCATGGCAGGGGTTTGGAACTGGATGGGCTTTGAGGTCCCTTCCAACCTAAACTGTTCTATGATTCTATGAACAAAAAAACCCACCCCAGGTGATCACTTTGGACCTATATGCACATGCAACAAAAAGAGAAAAAAGCCCTCACACATCTGTTCCTTCACTAAAAAGCCTCAACCCCTCCAAAATCTACTAAGAACAGTAGTCGTAATCATCAGTAGAGCATGGCCACAAATACCTCTAAGAGAGATGCCTCAGGATGTTAAGACTGAACATTCTTTCCGTGATGTTTTTTTATTTATTTAGTCTTCTCTTGTGATTTCACTATTTTTACATCTTTTCCTGTTGACTGATGGAAGCATGGTACGAGCATGAGTGGAGTACGGATAGAAATATTTTTTTGTGTGTGTGTGTTATTTCATCCTTTTTCCATTTCTTTTTAATACTGAGTGCAAGGTAAACACTGTCCCGATGTATCTCTGCCTCTGTTAGGCAAGTTTCTTTTTACCAGAGGAAGTGTCAAGGAGAGAGGCTACCATAGCCTGAAGCCCGCATTCGGTGTGCAGAAAGGAAATGTGCTGTGTCTCAGTCCCTTTCATGAGTAGAGATTTGAGAATTGACATGTCTTTCCAAGACCCACAGAAACATTCCACCACCCTCTGCTCTTTATAGGAAATGTGTCTGCAGCAAAAGCCTTCAAGCCAATTCACCTCTCTGCTCCCTACCACAGCACTCTGATAACAGAGCCATAGTCTGGCTCACCGGTTGCATTATTTTTAGTATAAAATCCATGAAATTGCCTCAGATGAGTCAAATGCGTGATGCAAAGTGATTGTATACAGATAAAGAGGTTCTGAGAGGGCACTGCCCACAGGATGTGTAAAGTGACATTTTTTACAGTAACTAAAAACTGTAACAGCTATTCATTGGGGATAAAGGCATTAATCTGGTATTAAACAGATAATCTAATCTTTCAGTTACAGTGTCTCCCCTGATCAATAGGATTTTCAAGTGTAATTGTTTGGTATCTGCCTGTCCGTTCACTTTTGTAACTAAGAAGCAAGAGGAGAAATTTATCTTTACTGGTACTATTTTTCTCCAACCTAATCCTCCAGTGAATACTTCTCTCTTTAAAAGAGCATAAAAACCTATAGTATCTTGGTTTAAGATTTCAATGCAGTCTTCATTGTGTGAATGCCTGAATAAACACGTACATTGTGCACTGTATATGATGTGATCTAGCTGCTTCATCATAAAATAAAATACTGTGATGTCGAATGTTGAGCCCAGGGGTGATACAAATAATTCAAAGGTAACATTACTTGATATCTGTAAAAATTAGAAAAGGGTCAATCTTTATTTGGCCATTGTCTTTTTTTTCTTTGTTTGTTTCATAAAACGTGGATAAATTAATTGAACTGTGAAAAAGAAACTTTAAGCATAGAAGAATTTTTCCCTTGAAAGATGAGGACTATATACCTTGAAACACCAGCTATATTTCTGTTCACCTAACTTTGTATTTCTCTCTAAGAGGGGTACTCCGGTACACAGAGTGCAAAGCACTTTGTATTTTAAACACATTCTTTCATTGCTTCAGATTATAGGGAGCTAACTGCTGGTTCAAGTCATAATAACGTGACTACTTTATGCCTTTGTTTAGAAATAATGATATTAATCTGATATCTAATAATGATATTAGTTCTGAACAAAATCAGTTCCTAAAGATCTCTGCTCTCCTGTGATGTTCAGTGTTTGCATGTGTATGATTTTCTTTTGGTAGCTCATTGTTAAGATTTGAGACAATTAGAGCAGAAAATGAAAGTGTAATTAATATTCTGAAGTTATGGGAAATAGGTGTTCATTTGTGTAATAGTGAATGTTGTGGTTTGAGTTAAATTAGAGTCAGTTTTCTGTCTCTGACTCAGTCGCTCTAAGTAACTTCATTCTCTGAAAGCAAACTGCATGCTTTTGTGAGTGTTTCTCTCTAGAAGTGATGGCACAAGGTGTGCAGAAATGCCAGTGCTTACACCTATCCCTATAGCAACCAAGGCCATCGTTGAGCTGGCGAAAAAGGCAGCACCTGCAAGGAGGGATGGACAGGACAGGTGACCCCAAACTGACCAACAGAGCATTCCATCCCTTATACATCATGCTTAGTATAAAACTGAGAGATCGGGAGGGTCTCACGCTCTTCTGCAATGGCCAACATTGAGTGAGGACCTCATCTCTCCGATTGATGGTTCTGTGCACTTCTGAATCCAGCTCCTGAGCTCAGCTCTCTCCTGGACATGGACCCGTTCCCTCATGTCTGCTCTGCAGCATTTGTGGTGATGGACAGTCATCAAGGGGTGGGGTGGGGGCAAAGTCTGATGTATTTGTACATATTTTATTACTTTCTAATTGTTTTCATCATCTTTATTATCATTATAACTTCATTAAAACTGTAGTTTTAGTTTCTGACCTGCAAGACTTTTTCCTCTCATTTTCCTTTCTCTTTTCTCCAAGGTGGAGTGGAAGGGCTGAGGTGGATTTGGGAGCCAACTGCATGGTTTTAACTGCCATCATTAGCTGGGTTGGGGCTAAATCATTAGAGTGAATAAAATAGTTCAGTGGGTAAAGATAACAGGACAAGAGGAAATGGCCTCAAGCTCCGCCAGGGCAGGTTTAGGCTGGACATTAGGAAAAAATTTTTCACAGGAAGGGTCATTGGGCACTGGCAGAGGCTGCCCAGGGAGGTGGTTGAGTCACCTTCCCTGGAGGGGTGTAAGGCACAGGTGGACGAGGTGCTGAGGGACATGGATTAGTGTTTGGTAGGAATGGTTGGACTCGATGATCCGGTGGGTCTCTTCCAACCTGGTTATTCTATGATTCTATGATTCTATTCTCTATCAGTTTTTCAGAGTGTAACAAGAGCTATATCCTGCTTTTATTTTTTTTCTTCTTCAGATGATCAGTTTATGGTAGGAACCTACCTATTTGACGGAGTCAAGTAGGATTCAGATTTATACTTGAAAAGTCCTGTTAAGTTGCTGCCCAGCTCTGGTGCACTGTCAACCAACCCAAGGTCCCTCAGCATCCTCAGATGTGCCTCTGAGCAGTAGTAGAGCTGCCACCACTCTGGTGTGGCTGAGCAGGTAGAGTACTCTCAGCAGATGTAGCAGTGCCTAAATTTCAGGGACAGGGAGCTCCACAGGAAACACAGGAAATTCAACAATCAATTTTAGACTCATTAAATGAAGGAGAAACTTTTTTCACATTATTTTATGAGAACTCTTGGGACCGGTAGCCTGGAATCATGTTGTTCTAGGCATTATATGAGCACAACACAAAGATTTTCCTTGCCCCTAAATGATTAGTATAATGTATTATTCATCTTCATTTGGAAACAATAGAGTATATTCTCTGAATCTGTAGATAAAATATTTACTATTTATATAGAGAAAGATAAATTGATATTGGTTAGAAAAATAGATGGTCATCTTTGGAAACAAGAGTCATCAATTTGAACAAATTGATGTTCTACTACTTTTCTTCAGAAGTCAGTATCCTGTTAAAGACTACTATTTTCCAGTAGGTTTTGGTGTATAAAAATAGTAAGATGTCATTTAAATTATGGTTATTAGAACAAAGCACCTAGTGCCTTGATGAGCTTAGATGAGGTAAATTGCTAGGATTTAATCCAGTAGAGAAAACGATAATTAGAATGGATGAAGCAGCCAGAAGACTTGGCAAAACTCATCTTGGTGTGAGCTGTTAAGGAAGTTAATGATTTTTGCAAAAATAATAGGACACTTGGGGAAGCTGCTACATCTAGATGCCCTGTGAACAGATGTGGTCGTGAAGCTTTCATCCTCATGACTTCAGACAGAGGAGTGGTCCCTATCCTTTTTATTGCAGACCCTGACACCTGAATTTCTGTCACCTCAAGATGTGGATGTTGCGATGGGCTTTTTGTGGTGGTCTGCAACCAACCAGAGGTAGAAGCAGTGCAGGGTGTGCTATGTGCTTTGTGAGTTGAACTATAGACTGAGGTACTTCAACCAATTGACCCTGCACTAATTTTCAGAGGCAAATTAGGCTGTTGTTGTTGATTGCGTGTTCTATGAGTTGATGAGGTGTTCTGTGATTTGGGGCTCAGTTCTCTGTCTATATGGGTGGTTTAAAGCCTGGATCTGTCTTGGTTTTGACCAGGCTTTAATCCCATCACTTGCAAACTGGTAAGAAGAGTGGGATGAGTGGTGTGTGGTTATAGTAAGCAGCTTGATTTTTGTAGGGTTTGACATAGACTCATGGAATCACAGAATCACCAGGTTGGAAGAGACCCACCGGATCGAGTCCAACCATTCCTATCAATCATTAAACCATGTCCCTCAGCACCTCATCCACCCATCCCTTAAACCCCTCCAGGGAAGGTGACTCAACCCCCTCCCTGGGTAGCCTGTTCCAGTGCCCAATGACCCTTTCAGTGAAAAATTTTTTCCTAATGTTCAGCCTAAACCTCCCCTGGTGGAGCTTGAGGTCATTCCCTCTTGTCCTGTCCCCTGTCACTTGGGAGAAAAGCCCAGTTCCCTCCTCTCCACAACCTCCTTTCAGGTAGTTGTAGAGAGCAATGAGGTCTCCCTTTATAATCTAGGCGGTACGTAAGCCCAGGGATAGCTATACACTTAAAATAGCCATATATAGCCATACACTTAAAATATTAAGAAATAATTGAAAAAAGTAGACTTGCATGTACATCAACAGCATATGAAAACCAAAATAGTTTGAGATGAGAATTAATTCAGTGAATACTTGATCAAAATGACCATAGTAATTTCACCTATTTCCCCTCATGGGAGGGGTAGGGGAATGAGATCAGTGACCCATGGGAGATGGTTTTGATGCAAAGCTATCAATCTATCCACCTAATGACTGAGATATGACTGCTCTTATAATTGATATTATACTTTAGGTTATCTCTCAGGTTGACAGTCCCCTTGCCACTTCACCCGTGTTGTACAGATCTACTGGATTTGTCTCAAGTCAAATATCCCAGGTTTGACTTTTTTTCCCTATTACATGTGGTATAGAGCTTTGAACATGTGGCTTTCTTGTCCATTCATTGCAAACCACGTTACCAAGTAGGAGAGACCAGTGTCATCAACTTAAAATTTATTTTAATTAGGACTTTTTGATGCAATTTCTTTAAGAGGTTCTGTGTCTGGTGTCGTGGCCTGCTGCAGCATGTATTGCTTGAAGGGAGTTTCTTACATATCTATCCCCTTCCCAGTAAGAGTGACTCACCCAATACAAAGCCATTTGATAGCTCTTTTTCAGACTTTTTGGCTATACTCTCCTGAACCTTCGTAGTATACATAGTAATTTTCATGCCAGACCAATTTTCCTTGGCAAATTTGTAAGATTACTGAACAGAGCTTTATAATGGGAGCTGGCTGGAACCTTAACTACAGGGTGGCTAATATTTCCATATAATGATGGGAAAGTGTATTGTTTGTGTGATTCAAATAATAATGTTGAAGTTGAAGAGCGATGGGAAATGTTTCCATATTGTTAAACAAAATTGAAAGGAGAGAAAATGCTCTAAAAGCAGAAGGGGAAAATGACAGCTATTGTTATTTTTATTTACTCCCTCTGTGCTTATACTTTCTCCTTTTTTTCTCCTTTCTCATTTCTGCTGCCACTAACTTACCCTACTTTTAATTAGTAAGTAGTAACATGGCTTCCAGAGATAACATTAAAAGCAAGTTATCAGACTGGGGTTTATGATACATCAACTGAGAAACTGCAGGTGATGTGGTTGCCAAATATGGTCCCACGTGAAAATTAGTGTTGCAGAGGGCAGGTGTGTCTCAAGATTGCCTCATTCAGAAGCAGAATTTCTTTTGTATGAAAGACACACAAAAGCATTTCATAGAATCATAGAATAGAATCATAGAATTGCTAGGCTGGAAAAGACCTTTGTGATCATCGAGTCCAGCTGTACCTGTCCGCTACTAAATCATATCCCTCATCACATCTTCTACCCATCTTTTAAATCCCTCCAGGGATGGTGACTCAACCATCTCCCTGAGCAGCCTTTGTCATTGCTTGTTAAACCTTTTGGTGAAGAAATGTTTCCTGATATCTGTTTTGAACCTCTCCCAGTGCAGCTTGAGGTCATTCCCTCTTGTCCTGTCCCCTGTCACTTGGGAGAAGAGACCAACACCCATCTCATTACAACCTCCTTTCAGGCAGTTGTAGAGAGTGATAAAGTCTCCCCTCAGCCTTCTTTTCTTCAGACATCTTCTAAGTGAGTACAGATAAGAGTTGGGAAACTCGTCATCACTGCTTGTGATGATTCTTACATTTTTCTTTTAAGGCAGATTTCTTTCTCACCCTGATGGAATTCACATATTGCCCACAAAGCTGACAGTAGTGGTGATGTAGCTGCAAATTTGATGGCAGAAACAATTCTCTTGGGTTTTTCTTGGATTACAGGTCCAGGCTATACTTGACTCAAAAGCCTCAATGTTTTTTGAACCTTCCAGGTTGAAAGTGCTCTGAAAACTGTTTTCCCCCAAGTAACAGATGGATGAGTAACCAAAACATACTCTGTTTAATAATTGTAGGCCTGTCAATAACTATTTCAGTTGCACCGGGCAAACAAAATATTCTGTTTTTTGCTTTTTTTTTTCCCAGTAGCACCCTCCTTTTGTTGTAATTATTAAAAACTCCACATAGGAAGTGGGTCAACAGCAAGTCAGCAGCCAAGGTGTAAGTAAAGCCAACACATTCGCTGAACTGTTTTGTGCAGCACTTGTCTATCATCACCTTGTTACACATATCCCCTTCTTCATGTTAACTCCTTTTTTTATGAAGTTCCTTCACTTTTAATCTGACAGTTGCTCCTGAATAACTTTTAAATCTTAACCTTATCAATACTCATCCACTGTTGGACAAATGATTGTAAAAGAACATTGTCCAGTATAATTATTATTTATCTTCTATCTGTGTCTACACAGGCTGCTTGATCATGAGCTTTTGAACCAAACCTGCAGTCCATTAACACTGCCTTTATTAAAGGAAAGAGAATATTGCCTGGTATTTGTACACTAGGAATTCTTCCCAGATACTTGGAAAAGGCTGCTGTGTTTCTGCTCTCTACCTCTGGTTTTCTGAATACAGGTAGTTAAAGACAGAGATGATTTTGGGGTAATTCTGAGCTAATCTGTCTTTAGGCTAATGAAGAAAGGGGTACTCCAACTTTATCCCAGCACTGTTGGTCATATCTGCCTAACATTCTCTAAAATCCTTGATCAATCAGATTAAAAAGCCTGACAAATTAAAAAAACCTAAGCATCACACTTGGATGACAGCAATTATGAGAAAAAAATAGACTTCAGTTGAGCAGATTTCTCAAAATATCTGTTGCTCTATAATACTACATACTATAGAATACTTTTGTGCACAGCAACTTCAACAAATATATGCTAAGTATTTTTGCCAGAAAATTTCAAAGGTTCTTTTCTGTCTAAGCCAAAGGTCTTGTACTCAAGTCTGGAATCCTTACAAGAAGAGAAGATTCAAAGTCATAAAAATACCTTTTGCAAGAGAGAGCATGGTGACCACCAATCATGGGATCAGTATTATTCAGAATAACTTTGCCATAGAATAGGCTACTATGCCTTCCCTGCAGTTTAGGCAGCTACTGCTGTCTGCTTTTCATTTCAGAACAGGTTACTCTGACTTATCTCTTAGATTTTTGTATCTTAAGAAATTAGAAGTTATTTTTATAAAAATAATTTTAAATTAAAAAAAAGATAGAATTTAGACTTGTGCTGAGCTCATATGTTTCATTTTTTCTCACGGTCATTAGGTATACTTCTGTCCTAAATGAATATAATTATACTTATTCAGCTGGGTACAGAATTTTGAAATCTTCAGTTAAAAGGAATTCATCAAATATGCTTTTATTTCATAACAATGGTTAAAAAAGCACAACGTTCCTGTCACATTGCAGCTGTGTCTTTGTTTCCTAACTGTCCTGTCCTATACGTTCCCTTTCTAGCCCTATTTCATTCTGCACTTTGTACAATATTTTTTTTTTAATCCAGGAAGATTGTAACACAAGTCAATACCTTAGCAAGCCTTCGTGTTGCCAGTACTGCAGTGCATCCTGCATTGGGCACCCAACAGAATGTATTTTGCTGTCAGGAGAAGGTTAGACAAGTGGCTCCTCAAGTAAATAGTCATTTCTTATTGATTTGTGTCTTGTGTTCACCTAATGAACTTTTGTTGTCCAGTAAACCATAGAACAGTTTGAGTTGGTATGGACCTTAAAGCCAGTTCCAACCCCCCTGCCATGGGCAGGGACACCTCCCACTGGATCAGGCTGCCCAAGCCCCATCCAACCTGTCCTTGAACACCTCCAGGGATGGGGCAGCCACAGCTTCCCTAGACAACCCGTTCCACTGCTTCACCACACTCATAGTGAAGAATTTATTCCTAATGCGTAATTGTCTCTTGTCTATCACAATAAAGTGTGAAATCACACTGTAACCTATCCGTCAAATGGGATTCTTAAAAGCTCTTTCAGTCATTTGCACAAAATCTGTAAGGAGTCATTATCAGTGACTGGAAGACACAGGTTTTGGTCATAGCTGAGCTGGGATGTTTCAGGTCTTGTGCATGTTGTACAAATATAGCTGAGTCCATACTCAAAGTGTAGACATACTCAGGGGAATCAGAGCAACAGTTTCTGTCTAAAAAGGACAACTATCGTTTTATTGCTTGCAAACCAGAGTCATCTGAAATGTCTACATGGCTTTTAAAATTATTTCCAGGGAGTTCAGAACTGTGCACAGAAATAAAGAGAGAAACCAACTGAAGAAAAAAAGAGAGAAGAAATTAATCTGAGATGAAAGCATCCAACCTCTTCTTGCAGCTTCTGTCAGAGAAAAATTGAATGATAGTTCACAGAAAACGCATGAAACAGTGTTGTTCAAAACATGTTCCAGGTGATTAGTGTTGTCTGTCATGACAGTTGCTTTCTTATTTCTCTTGAAATGTGAATAAGCCTGAAAAAAAAATCCACATCAGAAAGTGTATTCAGTTCTAGTCAGAGCTATACTTTTGCCAGATGTTTGGATTCTTGCTGTGGAAGAAAAATACGAATCCACTCCTTAAATACTTTAATGATGCAACTGCTTTAAAAGAAACACAAAACTTCCCAGATTCTAAAGAGTGAAAGGAAAAGGTGCCCTGAAAGGTCCTCTTATTGTCTACATTCCTATAATTACTGTAGTAATTTCTGCTTTTGCTTTTGCTTGTTTCAAACTCTACTGCTATGTGAACTTTCTCTTCTTACTATTAGCACAATGATGAAGAGGATGACAGGTTATCTTCTTTTGCCTGAAGCTGCTAGCTAGTCAGTCTGCCTGATGCTCCCTTTATAATTTTTTTGTGTGCTTTATACTCTGTTTCCTGTGTTTTTGACTTCTTTACTTCATGACATTCACGCAGGTAATAAGCAGCCAAAAGGAAGGGGAACTGAGTCAAAATCCAATTCACTCAGTAGCCGTAAATAATAGACCTTCAAGAAGAAAATCATGAAATTGGCTGAGAAGTCCAGCACACAAGAGACTGGTAAAAGGTTTGGGAGTATCTTATCAAAATCAATAGTCAGGATAGTTTTGTAAGACTGTCATGTGATCATAAAGGCAGAAAAATACAAGTGAAAATGGGGACTTAGTCAAAATGAGCTTTTTTTTTCTTGCAGTTCACAGTATGATGAATTTGGCTCTCAGGACACCCGAGTCATGTAGGGAATGAAAGAAGTGCCAGTACTGCTGTAGGTTACCCTAAGATTTAGATAAGTAAATTATGATGAAAAATGATAGTATTTAATAACTCTTAATTTCCATATTTCAAAAAAAAGGGAGAAATATACTCATGTATCAGAATGAAGAAGTTCTCTTCAGTCCATTAATTAAATAGCTTATAAAAGAACAAAAATAGAAGAAATATTTAAGATCAGATATCCCAGATAGCTGTGTCCAGAAGTTATACAAGATGATTTGGGGGGCTGGAGATGATAATGTGCAAAGAGAGTGAAAAAGAAATGTGTTCATTTAGACTTAAAAAGGCTTAAGAGACACACAGCTGCTGCCTGTAGGTTTTTATTGGGAGGTTATGGAGAATCGTAGAATTATAGAATCATAGAATGATTTGGGTTGGAAGGAGCCTTAAAGATCATCTAGTTTCTACCCCGGTGCCATGTGGAAGGTGCAGGCAGACTTCTCAGAGGTACACAGAGAATGATGGGAGGTTTGGTGTAGGGAATTTCAACTCAGTGTGAGGAAAAAATGTTATTACAAGAATTATCAAACATTGGAAAAGGCTGTCTGGATAGGCTGTGGGATGTCCGTGTTTGGAGATTCACAAAACTAAATGTGTGCATAAAAATGTCCTTTTTATGTTATTGTATGATTTTTTTTTTTAAATGGAAACGTTAAACCTTGGAAATCTCTAGCACTCAACAAAATATGTTTGAAATTGTCAGTCAGCTGATGGGTTTTTTAAGTGAGACTGATCAACAAGCAAACACACAGATAGACAGTGTCTTATTTCTGTAGAGAACCAGACTGAAAATTAAAGGAGGAAAGTATAATTAAGACCAGGCAGCTTAATACTATGGAAAAGAAGTCTTGGCAAAGAAACATATTTTCATTCATTCATATTTGAAGTTGGATTCATAGAATTAAAAGCAAAGAATTAATATACTTAGGTGCTTTATTAGTCACTTATAACACCTTGACTACAAAATAAATTGCACTGTGAATTATCAAAGAAGAGCTTTATTAAAGGGATTAAGAACTGTCTTCTTGAACAGAACTGGAAAATGAGATGCCATTGGGGAATCATAGCTACATAGAAGCTCAGCTAGTAGGGTTCCTTACTATTAAATTGTTTCAGTCAATGAATGAAGGCAAATATACAATCACCGGTAACAGAGTAAGGCAATTCAAATAAAAACAAGGCATTTTCACCATTAGGAAATACAGTTCCCTGTGGAACAAGCCATTAAGGGAAATAACAATTTTTAATGCCAGGATGTCTTCAAATCAAAGGTAAAATCACTCTGCTGGATTTCTTTTGTATTAAGGCTGTTGACTTAGTTCAGATAGGATGACGGAGCAGTATCTGATGGTCTTTTCTATCCAAGAGTTGAAATCAGATGATTTAATGGTCCTTTCTATGCTTAAAACCGTAGTCTTTGAAAACAGTGACAAAATGTCATTGATGAGCCCAGAAAAAAACCGAAAAAAAACCCAAAAAAACCCCAAACTTGAAAGATACAAAAAACCAGGGAAACAAAGAACAATGAGTAAAAACTCATTTTGCATTAATAAAACAAATATTCTTAAAATACATCTCCAGCTAGGATTGGACTTCTCTGAGCTTTGGAAGCAAGGGAAAGTCTACTTAGTAAGACATTGTCGATGCTTTGTAGTATGATTGAAAAAGATTGTAAAAGTAAAAACAGATTTGCAGATTTTCCTCAAGAGCAGACTTGCTTATACCATTTCTTTTGTTTGAAACTTTTCTGTTTGCATTAGAACAGCACTCTAGGGTACTTGCCTGACCTCCAGCTGTCACTCCAGAAGGTAAGAGTTTTTTTCTACAGGCCTTGTGCCTGTAGCTATATCCCTGTGGGTGTCTTTCAAATTCGAAGGTAATTTAGCTGCTCTGAGGAGCCTTTATGGAACTGAGGCATGAGCTTGATGCCTGTGTTGAACCCCATAGATAGCTGTGAGGTATCTAAGACTACAAACACTGGTGGAGCTTATGGAGTATTTTAGTCCTCCTAAAGTACACTTTAGCTATAGCTGAGTCCATCCACAGGACGTATTGAACAAGAGCTCAGTCCATTTTGATATGTATCGGTAGCAACTGCCAATTTAGATGCTCTAGGGTATAGTGTGCCTGGATTCCAAGTCCTGAGCCAAAAAGTATCCCCACAGATCCTGATCTCATCACATATGCCAGTCTCAAACTGACTCCCAACCCACACTTCTAGTAATGGTTTTAAAAATTTATCAGTAGCCATTGGTAAATGAGACAGCAAAGAGCAGGAAGCTTGACAAAATTCAGTGGTAAATTCAATCTAATTGTCAGACTCAGCTTTTAAAGACAGAACATTCAGGCAGCCAAGAAATCCTACCACAGTGTCACTTACTACATACTAGTGTTATGTGGTAGTTAAGATTTTCAGTAGGTTCCAGACACAGATGGAATCCTCAACATAGGAAGGAGATGGAACTGTTGGAATGGGGCCAGAGGAGGCTACAAAGATGATCAGAGGGCTGCAGCACCTCCCATACGAGGACAGGCTGAGAGAGTTGGGGTTGTTCAGCCTGGAGAAGAGAAGGTTCCGAGGAGACCTTATAGCTTCCTTCCAGTACCAGAAGAGGGCTTCAGGAAAGCTGGAGAGGGTCAGGAAAGCCTGGAGTGACTAGGGGAATAGCTTTAAATTGGAGGGAGGGAAGATTTAAATTAGGCATTTGGAAGAAATTCTTCCCACTGAGGGTGGTGAGAAACTGGAACAGGTTGCCCAGGGAAGCTGTGGCTGCCCCATCTCTGGAGGTGTTTAAAGCCAGGTTGGATGGGCAGCCTGGTCCAGTGGGAGATGTTCCTGCCCGTAGTAGGGGGGGATTGGAATTAGATGATCTTTAAGGTCCTTTCCAACTCAAATAATTTGATGATTCTATGATTTCAAAGTTTTCCAATAGCAAACAAATGTTCCAAGGTACCTCACAAAATAGAATGTCATTAGAAGTGACAGTACGTTGCTAATGACTTTCTTACCATATGGATGCACTCTTTATTTCCCTCCCTGTTCCTTTCAAGAAATCCTGAAAAACTCAGGGAATGAGGAATAGAAGTGTTTTCTTTGGATTCTGTAATAGGGGTTCCAAACAGAAATGTGTACTGGAACCTCTGCATACAGATTACAGGCTTATTGCTCCTCTGTGCGCGCTTATGTCCATTAGTAGCTTCACGCTTTTGTACCTGCATTATTTTCAGTAACAATTGTGTTGACAGTTTAAAGATCTTCCTCACTAAGTCAGTCTTGTTTTGTTCATTGTAATAATAATTGTAAGGCTGGTTAAGCTATTCCCAGCTGTTTCACATCTTATTTTTTGGTAAGAGTCCAGTTTTCTGCTTTTGAAAACACACTACAGAATCCTAAACCTGTATTTAACCTTGTGTGATGCCTTTTTACTTATTAAAAGCTATGTT
Organism: Phaenicophaeus curvirostris; assembly: GCF_032191515.1. Taxonomy (NCBI): domain Eukaryota; kingdom Metazoa; phylum Chordata; class Aves; order Cuculiformes; family Cuculidae; genus Phaenicophaeus; species Phaenicophaeus curvirostris. Next base: position 26,705,522 of record NC_091393.1, read on the forward strand.
TCAACCTAGGCTCTTAATTCTATATCCAATGTTCAGTAGCTAGCCTCCCACATATATTTGGTTTTTTCATAAATATACTCTCTCCTATGTCCAAATGCCCCAGAGCATTTCATACCCCTACGGAAATCTGCCTCCTGTGACTTTTCATTATTCTATCTCTGTCTTTGCTTTGGCTGTTTCCTTTTACCTTGTCTCACTATCAAATCCTGTATGCTAGCAGTGTATATACTGATATTTTCTCTCTCTCTCTCCCCAGTCTTGCATTAAGTTGTCAAATTATTCTGTAGACCATATGTCAGCTACATGATTTTTTGCAAGAATGATCCCCATCTGAAGCATCTTCTTCTGTAAACTTCATCAGAAATCTTGGCTCTTTGCTGTGCGCGTTTTTAAACTCTTATGCATTTCTTTAGGGATCTAGAATGGGCTCTCTGTGAGGAGTTTTGTACGTGTATTAGTGAATATGGCTTTAAACAAAAAATGGCTCTAAACAGAAAATGGCTGTAAACAAAATCTATTGCAAAGATCAGAGATTTTTTATTAATGTTTAATTGTATATGATATGTATAGAGATTTTTGATGCTGCAGTCCTCTTCAACTGCATGAAGTGACGTTAGGTCTTAATTTTACAGGACCTTTGAACTCTGGCAGAAAGGTGTCATTGCTTCATAGTTTTGCTGTGATCAGTTTTCTGACCTACTTGGAGCAGTAACCACATCTAGGACCTCACCCGTTCCAGGAGCATAACTTCTGACAAGCCCTCCACAGCACTCCTGTTTGCAGTTTGTGGCACTCGGATTCTTGGCTGAACAGTGTTTATCTCCATCTAAACTCTAGTCTGCTCATACCAAGATGGAGATGGGGGTTACTTTCCTCCAGGAGCAGTGGGACCTGGAATTACAAACAAGGAGCGGTTACATGGAAGACAGATTTTAGAAAATTTAGGAAGAAATTAGGAAGACATTCTTGACCATGAGGGTAGTGAGGCACTGGCACAGGTTGCCCAGGGGTGTTCTGGATGCCCCCTCCCTAGAAGTGTCCAAGGCCAGGTGGGATGGAGCCTTGAACAGCCTGGTCCAGTGGGAGGTGTCCCTGTCCATGGCAGGGGGCGTGGAACTGGATGGGCTTTGGGGTCCCTTCTAGGGCAAACCATTCTCTGATTCTGTTAAATATCTCTTTGTAGCTTAAATGAACCATCAACCAAATGTATATGCTATAGGTGTGGCCAGAGTAGTGATGCATATGTACAAGCCAGGTAACCAACTATCAAGTGTAAGTTATGTGAGGTTGAGATTTGTGGTTTTTAAAGAGAGATATGGAGGTCAACCTTCAAATTCAAGCAGCTGAACACCTAAATCTTAGGATGTTTGCTGCTTTAGAAATTACCTGCATCAGCTGAAGCCTGTATGTAAAGCTGGTTTTTTTTGGCTAGAGAGTTTGAAAGATTCTGGTGAAAAAGGCAGTCTTTGGAAGGAAACAAATGACTGCAAATCACCTCCCTCTAGCTTCCAACACGTCTGTGCCTGTGTTCTTTGCTCTTAACATCTGTCATCATTCATGTAATAAAGCCCTCTACATCCACCTCTCTCATTAAACATCCTTTTCTATTATCCAAGTTTTGACTGTGGTGTTTTAGTTGTTTTGGAACATTTATTTCTGTAGGATGCTCTCCAACTCCATAGTTCAGCTGTAAGTGTATTCATCATTATTTGCATCAAGCATTTTTGTCCATCGTTTTGATGACTTTCAGGTGCACAGCAGAAAGTTATTTCTGGACAAAGCCACAGTTTGCAGATTCTGTACAGATTTATAGCTCTTCGTTAAATGACTTGGCATCCACATTCTCAAGTATTTTTTCTAGCCTTTAACTCAAAGGAATCAACACCTCTTTCCTGGACCTTGTTATTTAGTTAAATATAAAGTGCCTACCTTGCAGATTGCTTCAGTTAATAGATTTCTGCTATTTGATTTCTTAAGAATTTCCATCTTCTGGTGTCACTAGTGGGGGCATGAAATATTTCCTTACCATTACACTTATAAGCAGAACAGGATTCTCAGGCTTCTTTTACTTACAGTGCTCTGTAGGACTCTTGAGTACATTATGCTAAACAATACGTTGTCTTTCAAAGTGAAATGATGCTACATATGTTCAAATTTGTTCAAAGTGAGTGCATATGCATTCACTCATGGTGTGAACACCCCTGCTGTAATGTATGTGAGTAAAGCCAAGCTCAGCTGCGTTGTTCTTCTCTGGCCAGCATTCAGGTAATAACTGTAATGATCAGTCAACAGTGCTGGGAAAGTGCTTTAGAAATGTAATCCCTCTGGTTCTGCTGCCTTCAGCAGCTTCAGAACAGGTCCTTGGTGCCATAAAAAGTCACACAAGAATCTTGTATTACTGGTTAACTATGTGATAAGATTACATATAAATTTCAAAGTTATTAAGTTTGACACATGGGATAAAAACACCTCTCCAGCATATGACAAATGGGAATGGCTACATGCGCTTTCAAAACTTAGGAAGAAAACCTTGGAGTCATGATAAAAAGTCAGTGAAAAGTTCAACTTGTTGTTCAGTTCTGGTCAAACAAAAAAAGAGAACAGTAAAAGTTAGGAAAAGAAGAGGCAACGAAATATATTATGGCACTATTTAGTTAGATGCACTTCTAGCCTTAAACTGTTACAATAAAACTTGTAAAGACTTAGAGAAGGATGAAGAGAAATATGGGAGGAACCTGTGAGAAAAACTGAATAAAGCCTGGAAAATAGACAACTGAATGGGACATAATATAAGCTCATTGTCATGAGAGGTACAGAGTAGATAAGGAGAGAACAAGTTTCGTTTTTTTCTTAGAAATAAGCAGAGAGAAAACAGACATTGAGGACAGTAATTTAAACACACTAAGAGCAGTACTTCTCTGTATAATGTAGTTAGTGTTGGCACTCTATAGCTCAAGATGTGGGAAGAAAATATTCTTATAGTCTCCTACGTGTACACTGTGGTCAGTGCCAGAAATGTGATCTTAGGCTAAAAATTAAATTCTTCTATTGTTTACTCTGTTATTGACATCTCAAAGCAGAGATGCAGTCAGTAGGAGCAAAGAGACCATGACTTCTCAGCTATTAAGAAGATTATAGTGGAGGAGCTTGTGCCTCCCCCTTCACTTCTTGAAGTAACTGGATCCCGAATAAGCTCACAGTAGCTGCCTGTCCCGTTGAGATAGAAGGAGGTGCTGACAGGATCAGAACGTTCACGCAGGTACAAATGATGAGAAAAGGCATTTCTTTCCCATGTTGCTTTCAACGACTTGTCAAAAACCAAAAAGTTATAATCACAGAGGCAGTTATGATGATTGTCTTGCTCGTGTTTACTTCACTGGTTCGAGCTAACCAAGAACTATGAAGAAGTGGGCCTGCAATACTAACAACGACAGCCCCCTAAGGGGGAAAGAGAACTTGAAGTGAACTTAAATGAGGCAGAATGTAAGTGCGATGGGTGCCTGGCAGCACCAGAGTCCGCACAGAAGCACATCAGTGAGGGGATCAATGCTCGCTTTAGAAATCTGCAGGGAAACATCATGCCTTTTTCCAGGGTCATAGGTGCACTGCATTATTGGTGATGCTAACAGCTGTTTTCCTTGTGTATTTTTGCTTTTCGTTATATTACAGTGCTGTTGCAGTATGGCACATTCATAATTTTCTTCCCCAACACTGAATGTACTTTTTTGTTTTTTCACTGCCTTAAGTTCACAGTTTTTATTCTCATCCTCATTCTGAGCACAACAGCTGAACGGCTAATGTGTGGAAAAGCATTACCCAGAATTAATATGATTGCATTCATGCCATCTCCTGCCGTCTTCTTGTCAGCCCTTATAAACTTAGCTTATACTTATTTTGGATTGACCTTTTCTCTAATTGGACAGGAGAGCACAGAGGAATTTCTAGGTGCTAGAATAATGCCTGACTATAGTATGGGAAAAAAAATAGGCAAGCTTCTATAAGAACTGTTATTTCTTGCAGGAGACATATAATCAAGACCCCCTCTTGCAAGAACAGTTTCTGCTTTTGTGTCCATCCTAAATGCTTTTTTAAAATATATATATACATCTCTATCCAAACATATGTTGAAGGGATATTTCTTTTCTTTCTGTTCTGAAGTATTGCCTACTGTCATGCTGGGTTGACTTGAAAACTGTCAGTGAAAGCTGTACTGAGGGCTGCATTCCTTTATGAGGATAGGAGTTGCTGGACTAGACCAGGGGTAGTAGGGTGCCTCCACTCCTACTGACAGTCTGTAGCAAACAATGCAGAAGAACATACCAGAAACCCCAGCCTGCACGTGTAAGATGGTCTAAGTATTCTTCATTCTAATCCTTATTACTTAGAGACTGGTTTGGAGCTTGAAATGTAGGATTTAATATCCCCTCTTCATTTTTTTTTTTTAAATATAACGAATGGATTTTTGCCTATGAAGCTTCAGCTCTGCCTTGTGGTCTAGTCAAACGCACAGCTGTGTCTGTCCTAAGCTTCACACAGATCAATAGGGTTCAGCAGAAGGGCATGTTGCCCATTTGTACAACTCTCAGAGCAGGATGGCAGCAAATGCTTCGAATCAATAACTTCAGTGGGAGCTGCAGTTCATGTTGGCTGTGCCTCTGCTGGAAGTGCTTTGACACTTACTTAGGAATTTTCATCCCTGCCAGGTGCCACTGCTGCTGAAGTGAGGCTTTCTCCCCCCCCATACACTTTATAAAGTCGAGGGAGCTTAGTGCATCGCTGTGTTTTGCTGTGGGGTGAGCAAAGAGGTCATGGCTGTACTGAGGAAAAAACACTGTTTATCCCTCTCTGACCTTGGAGAGACTCAGGACAACTAAAACCACCAACTAGACGTGACTAGAAGGCAGTTTGATTCTGCCCCACAGCTTGCTGTTGTCTGTGTGGGAGAGGAGCATAAGATTGCTGCTGAAGCAGGTATTTAGCAATGGAGCCCAGCGGTCGAAGTTCACAGATTAATAGAATCATAGAATCACCAGGTTGGAAGAGACCCACGGGATCATCGAGTCCAACCGTTCCTATCAAACACTAAACCATGTCCCTCAGCACCTCGTCCACCCGTCCCTTAAACCCCTCCAGGGAAGGGGACTCAACCACCTCCCTGGGCAGACTCTGCCAGTGCCCAGTGACCCTTTCCATGAAATTTTTTTCCTGATATCCAGTCTCAATCTCCCCTGGTGGAGCTTGAGGCCATTCCCTCTTGTCCTGTCCCCTGTCACTTGGGAGAAGAGCCCAGATCCCTCCTCTCCACAACCTCCTTTCAGGCAGTTGTAGAGAGCAATGAGGTCTCCCCTCAGCCTCCTCTTCTCCAGGCTAAACACCCCCCAGCTCTCTCAGCCATTCCTCATAAGACCTGCTCTCCAGCCCCCTCACCAGCTTCGTTGCTCTTCTCTGGACTCGCTGCCTTCGTCTTGAGTCTTCACATTAAAGAAAAGAAAATGTGTTTCATTGCCTTATGCATCTGTGTAAAATTTGAGTAGCTCTTGTAAAAGCAGAGCTCTACGATGTATTTCAGTATAGTGGCTCATTAGTCAGGGGGAGTCACAAACAGGCTTATCATGTAACCTTTGCATTCCTGCTTCATATCCAATATGCAGGAAAAGGCATGTAGTATTGCAGTCACAAATAACTGCTGGACTCAGTGTTCAGTTTAATTAATGCCACTTCCCTTGTCGGAACTTCTGAAGCAAAAAAACCAACCCAAGCTTAATGAAAATATGGGTCTCAGCAACTTTCTAAGAGATTCTTCTACCAAAACATGGATAAAGAGCAAGTTAACAGGAGACCTAAAGGACATAGGCACAACACAGGTTCAAAGACATCAGCATGACACCTTGACCTACTCAGCTCTTGTCAAAGTTGCCTGCCAAGTTTTACATGTGTTTACAGAGCTCATTTTGCTCTTAGGTAGACTGAGAATGAAATTGTAAATTTTAATACAGCACGGATTTTTGATAGTCTACGCGAGTTGCCAAAGGAACAACCTGTACATTACACAACCTGCCATTTCTCTGAGAAAGTAAGATTGGGCAGGGGATGATTGGAATCATAGATCAAAACCCAGTACACAGAAAGAATTGAAGTTGGTGTGTTCACTCAACGTACAGGGATTTCTGTCGCAGAGATATGTTTTTGAAATAACTCCTACCTCATTCCTCATGAGATATGGCAAATGTCAAGACAATCTAAGTAAGTGCTTGAATTTCAGAAGATAGACTATAGCTATACAGTACAAGTGTAGCAGAAATATTGCTGTGGCGCTCTAAACCTGAGTGCATATTTACTGGTCTCTCTCCTTGACACGGTTAAACAAGAGGTTTAAACTTTTCAAAAATCAATGTCCTCGTTATCTTTGTCTACCCTGTTTAAAGCAGGGGTGCTGAAATAAATAGGCAAGAGAGAGTCAGAAAAGTAGAGAATATTGCACAACTTTTGCTAAAGGCAAGAAATGTGGGTTCTACACCTGGTTTCTTTTGCCTGTGGAAGTATATATAATGCATTGTTACAAGTATAAATGTTCTTGTGGAAGCTTACACTGGTACTTGGCTCCACCAGAGACAGTTCTCACTTGTTTCAAATGGCAGCATACGTTATAGTCTCCTTTTTTATTTTATGCAGGCATAAACTGTAGCATTCTTCTGAGACATTGAAATATAGAAGGATCTGGGACACTTCTGTTTTTTCCTCATCTATTGAACTGGCTGCATTTGTTCAAGTCTGACATAATAAGAATGTTAATAAAAAGAAGGTTCTTGCCTGGAATTACTTTTGTTCAAGTACACAGTAAGAGGCTGTTTGATAACCCTGCTTCTGCATGGAACAAAGGCAAAATAAAATCAGCTCTTTATGATCAGGTGCTCTCAGATTTTTTTTCATTTGAGCTGATTGAAAGCTTCACCAGGTTGTTTTTCTGCTGTTTTTAAACAAATGTTGTAGACATCTGAATAGGTAATATTGCTCCAAATCTTGGTTTCATACTTAGTGCACTCTCTATTAGGCCACCTAAGGTGAAAGTCAAAGCAGAATACAGACCTGTCTAGCCAAATTTAAATTTTCTCTCTTTTTCTGTGCTTGGAAAGATAGGTGAAGCTGGAGGGGAAACAAAGAAATCATTGATTCCCCTCAGAAGGATTAACTTTTCTCCACATGCAGGGAAGCAATTCTAAGGTCTCCTAAGCCGAAGATAAAGACTTTAGTCCACTTCTAGTATTCTAACTAGAAAGGCTCTCAGCAGGTTACTAGATTGTCATGCTAAGTAGGAATATAGCATAATAACATCCAAAGTAATTGTCACTGTTTCACTTACAGTGCTAACAGCAGAAAATTTCTAACTGTATCTGAGTTACAAGTTTAGTCTTTCATTGGCATCGCATTCATTTAGAAAGATCGTGAGGAACATTGAATTAGAAATTAGAACAAGAGCTTTTATTCTTGTTCCACTACCTTTTCAATTATAGGAACAATTTATGACTCATTTAATATTACCCTTATTTGATTAGACTGCAGCCTCTCTTGACCTAACAGCATTTAAGGTATACAGTTAGAATGTTGAATATTAATGGCTGTGCTGGGTGTGATTTGATGATTTCTCTAAATATTTGACAGAAGTTTCTTTTACATTTAAAGGCAAAATGAAACAGCCATGACATGAAAAAAGTTTTTCAGACTGTTAAAAATGTGATCGCTTTAACTACAAGGTAGCCTGATAATGTGAACATGATAGAAAAAAAAATCAACAAAATAATCAAACCCAAACCTATTTGCCTGTGGAAATTTTTAAGGGACAAAGAGTAAAATTTAAAATAAGGATGTCTGTATAAAAAATTTAACTAATTATCTATAAAGTAAAATATTTATAAGACACCATGTTGAGGCTACTCTACTGTTTAAAATTTCCATGTGGGTTATATTGTCAGAGATATTTACCTACTCCAGTATTCACAATTGCCTTCCATTATCAGCATCTCATTTTAGAGCTACTCTTGTTCAGGGTCATTTTTTACCCAGACCTCTGAAGTCCCAAATCTGTTTGCTTATCTGACTCCATCATCAGCTAAAATCATCTTTCCCTACAAACATTATCATGGTGGCTTGTTTTTCTTCAATTTTCTGGTGCTTTAAATGAAGAAAGCAACGTAAACACGTTGCTTTAAACTAACTTCCACTGGGAAAAGTCCTTGAACTAGTGACAAAGAGAATCAACTCAGTTAGTCATGGCTTTCCACGTGCACAGCTAACAGGCAAGATAATGAAAAAAGACCAAGAAGGATTATGGTCAGAGAGGTTATAATCCAAGATACCAAGAAAGGCAAGCCTCTCACAGGCTTCCAGGTACACAAACCATTCTTACAGCTGACCTCCTGCCTGCAATCTTCAAATACCTGTTCCCAAGTGTTTCAGGTCTGTGGGTTACGTGTTTATTTCTCCTGACAAGTATTTTGGCTTCACTGGCTCACTCTCTTTTTTTACTTTCTTATGTTCAGAAAAAACTCAGCGAAATACAAATCATTGTAATAAAGTTATGTACGAAGCACAAAGAGTTGACATTTCAGTGCTTTGGGCTTCATGTGGCATTTATTTCAACACTTTATGTGTGGTGTCAAAATAGTTTGGGGAAAAGGGGATGCAAAATACAGCCTTGTTTGTAATGAATGTATCCATAACCAAGAAATGACATCGTATTTATCCAAACCATCATTTATATTGCGAACTATTGAATAAAACATGACATGCAACTGTTCAAAACAGTGTTGCTAATTATTAACTGAAAACTCAGTGCTAAAATAAACTCCTGTTGCCTCCTTCCTTATTACTCTTTCCTCAGACGTATTTAAAATAAAATAAAATTGCTTGCAGATATTTTTTTCAGGAGGATTTTCTTGATGAATGGTAGGTTTAGAAGAGCAATGAACGGCAAATTCTCCCAATACTAGAAACTCAAGGGAGCAACTTAACAGAAGTACATAGTCCCTCCCAACTCCACTGACAGTAATAGTATAGTAATTTCACTGTCATCCTCACCCCCTTACCACCCCTAACCCCTCAACAATCCTAGCTTTATTTTTCATATTACTTATGAGAAAGGCATTTACTATTTACCTGACTTTTCCTTCACAATTAACAGCTCATTTTTCTGCACTGATCTATTTGAACGTCTAATCTCAAATGGAGATACTCCTTCTGTTTCTAATTTAGGTAGAAAGAAAGTATTTGATGGTGACTGGAATCTTTATTTTCTGTGGTGAATAGGTTTTGGTATCTTTCAACATGTAACTTTAATAAGAAAGTATGTGTTTTTTTGTAACTGTGAAAAAACATTGGCAGAGGATTCAGTATGAAAGTGTTTGATTATATACAAATAACTGGTAAAGCCTAATGGAGGCTCCATTGCTCTGACACACACAGCTCAGCCGGGAACCACTGTTTATAAATTCATTTTTCAGTAGAAAAAAATGCAAGACAGATTTGATTTTAGCAGCCGAAGCACTTCCTGTTTTTTTCTCCCCTTTTTTGGTGTGGATCGTTTTCTTTACTCTTTCACATTAGTATTAAATGGAAAGATAGGTTTTGTGTCTAATTGCAAATGAGCTGTGAAATGCAAGCTAAAAGGGCAACTTAAGTGCATCAAAGATTGCAGGCAGATGAGTTCTCACCTCTTTCCCTAGATATTTTGTACCTTCGTTATAATTCTTAGGGTCTTTCAGCTTATGACACAGAGTCTGCACTTGTCAGATGCAAAATAATTTCGTACCACAATGTTTTGTTTTATTTTTTTCTCTCCAGTGGATGTCTCTGTGTTTATTTGATGTAATGTTAGGAGGGTATGAAGGGATGCAGCTCCTATTTGTATTCTAAAGTTTTTTTAAGGTGCAGCTTGTCACTATAACGACTGATACCTCTGAAAGAGTTGAAAATCATGAAAGTTCACCCTAGCTGATTTGTAACTTCTATTTTGCATATATTTTTGAAAGCATTGTTAAAATAATGTAGATTACCTGAGGCAAAGGTAAGTAATACACTACATTAATGTATGAACTCTGTTGTACAAGTGGACTAGTGATTGAAGCTGAAGACCAGGTTATGATTCTATGTTACTAACAACGTCAAATGTGTGGAGCACCTCATAGCATAGAGAGACTTCAAATTTGATGAACATGCAAAGCAATTTCAGGGGTGTTTCAATGGTGGCATAAAGAGTGGTTTCTTTGAACTTTCTGGAGATCAGAACAACTTTGATGTGTTTACTATACACTGTACCTCAGCTAGACATCTCCTGGGAGTATCCAGCACCTGCTGTCTCCTCAGAGCCTTCTCTTCTCCAGGCTGCACATGACCTGAACTCCAAATAAGACTGTATTGCCTAAGAATTCCTCCTGGCCAGTGATTTAAGCCTCTTCTAAGAAGTATCCTGGATCATTCTGTCCTCCTGTTGCTGGTCATGTGGTGTCACTGCAATGGGGATACGATGGATGGAGGTGGCACTCAGTATTGTCTCTCCGGGCACAGATGGGAAGTGGGTTCTGCTTCAAAGGATGAGCAACCTCTGAGCCCATTTTGAGAGCAGGAGGGCTCCAGGAATAACTGCGTGAATCAGAGACACAGCATTCATTAATAAAAGGGTATTTCTAGGCAAAGTAGACTTTGATACCTGGGAAATATAGGTATGAAGTTTCTTGTCAGAATAATACTTTTCTACTTCCCTTCCTCATTTTCTTTTTGTGTGCAGAAATATCAATGCATCATACATTTCATTATTACGACTGTTTGCTGGGATCTATTTTATTGTCCTATAGCTCTATTAAAATTTCATTCTGTATGGACATCGTTGGAAATCTCAATGATTGTTGATTGCTAAATAATTTTGCATTTGCATAAGAAGTGTGTTGTAGCCTGGAGTTGTACAAACATATGTTGAGGATAATGCCTCCATTTTATCAGCTCTGTGGTTGCACTTTTCTTAGATTGTGCATTTTATGTACTGTGAAGTTCAGGCTTTCCAACATCTCTACTTGTGACTCTTTTTTCTTAAAACTCTTTTTTTTTTTTCTTTTTTTTTTTTTTCTTAAAACTCTTAAAATCTCTCTTTTCTTAAAACTAAGAGCTGAAGAGCAATTTAAGCTGAATTTGCTGTTTGACACAACAATCGCTGCAGCACTGGATGGGAAATAGGAAATTTGTATTTCTTACAACACAGGATTATTTTTGTTTGGTTTGTTGCCACAAGCACTACCTTATTTGAGCATCTATAGCTCAGATTTTATTTTTTCTTAATGCTGGAATGTTGAATACTACCCAAGGCAGAGATTTATGAAGCCCACAGCATGCAGCAGAGAAGAGCAGAAACTGAACTGTGGTTTCATGCTGCTGGTGCAGACACTTTTCAAGCCATGTTCTCTTTTCTGTAGTGTGAAGAAATGTCATGACACTCTGGATAATAATGTATTAACATACTTCCGAGTGAAATGGAAATTCTCAGAATCGAGAAGAAGAATCAAAGCAATAATTATTGAAAAATTTGAAAGATTACACTCTAACCAATTTCATATTTTCTTAAACAGACCTAAAACTCTTGGAAAGCTCTTTGTGTGACCCACATTCATAGGTCCCACATTAACAAAGTGGTAGAATGTTAAGCAGATTTTATAAACTTTTTTGTCCGGTACGTTTTATATGCAAATTGTGTGCCATACATACTAGCAAATTCCTGACAATGCAAATCTTCCATGCCACTGAGGTTTTGGTTGTGGGTTGGTTATTTTTTTTCATTTTACTGACTTTTTGAAACACTTTCATGTAAAGAAAAGTTTCTCTGGGGTCTCTGGAATGTTTTATATTGATCAACCTTCAGTCATCCATTCAGTGACTCAAAAAAAAGTGGCTTTGGAAACTTGCCCATGTTTGAAAAATACAAAAGAGGGTTTTTCTCTCTCCTTCCAGTCATGTAATTTTGATGGCCTAAAAGGGATCAATACCACCTTCACAGTACTGGCTCATTTTGATAAGCTGCAATTTTTTGGATGGTGTCTTTAGGCAGAAAAGGCGAATCAACTGACCCAGTGCTGCACTTAGTGTCTGCTCTGCTGTAGGGATTAGATGCGGAGGTTTGACAGGCTGAAAGTTGCCTCCAGAATTAGGGAGAGGGCATTTCTTCATTTGACTGTCTTAACACAGGGTAATATCCTGTCAGACCTCCTTCCTCCCACCACTTACCTGAAACCTATTGAAACTCCGAAGACTGTTATGGAGTCAGAAGTTAACCACCCACACTTTGGGATGAAAGTCTGCTAGGTTTTATTTTCATTTTGACACCATGTTGTTGAGAATCTCTGAAATCCTTAAGTAAAGGCAAGCACAACAACAGTGAAAGTTAACAGGGAAAACTGGAAAAGTGCTGGAAGCACTGCTTTTGAAAAAAAAAAGCACACACAAATAAGTAAACATCAGGGACTTGAACAAATAGGCCTGTGGTAACGGCAGAAATTATATAATGTATTTCAGGGAGCAGAAAAATCTTTCTAACACATATTTAGAATTCAATGATGAAGATACAGTAACCAGACCTATAGATATATAAAGTATATATTTATATACTTCTGCAGAACAGAGAAATGCATTCATTTCTATGTCACAGTTTTAATGGTTTTATTTTAAAAATAAAAATTAGGTGAAGTCATTGGGAATGAAAAATGATAATTTAAAGTACCAGGCTCTGCATGATCATCTGACTTCAGCTGGTAATGCAGCAGTTTAGAAATTTTGCTTACTGGCCTTTTTTACTCTAAAGGAAGTATCTGATTTATTCTAACCATGTCCGATTAATTCAATCTAATGAGAACCCGTAACGAACAATGAAATATTCTCTGTGTATATGTAAATGGATGAGTCTGCCTACGCTGTCTCTTCACATAATGGGCATATTAATTATTGAGGACAAACATTCCACTTTCAGATTTTGCTTTCAGCAGTTTATAATTCTGCGAGTAGAGTTGGCATGCACAGAAAAGTTGCATTGCAGGTGTTAATGTTTGCTTTGCCTAAGCTTGTATTGGAAAGCTTTGAATAAATCTGTTGTGTTTCCATGAGTGCCTCTATGAAAAAAAAGAATTTTAGGTGTTAAAAACTATTCTTTAAATCCTTTCCGTATTGCCATCACACCTAAAGTATCACCAAACAGCAGCCCATTTCTCATACCTATAGCCCTTCTCAAAATAATTTTTCCTGTTTCTTAGGGCAACACCACCCACTCACATCTCTTTCTGTTGCCTCCCTGGTAATATTGCTTCATTTTGAGTGTGTTCCTCTCCTCCTTCTAACCCTGTAATGTGGTTCTAAAACTGGGAAAAAACAGGGACCTAACCTGAGGCTTTGTAATTGCTGGTGCCCTGTTTACATGTGTGACTGTCCAAAATCTTATTCAGGTGATAAGCAGGGGAGTAGTTTATTTTAGCTTTTGCTTAGCTTTATATGACTATGTGGTATAATGCCTGTTGCTGTAAGTTTAGGTTTTTTTGGTTACAAATAACAAGTAGCTCCTCTGTGTGGAGGACACCCTAGAACTCCCTCAGATCTGTAAATAATTCAATGGCAAATTAATTGTCATCAAAGCAGTGCAAGCTTGGGAGTTGGTAAATCATTCTTGTGATAGCAAAGACAACAGAGAACATGATCCACGATGTCAGGTACCCTATAGACGTCTAAGTAAAGCAGTATGAGGATGGAAATCAACTCATGCAGGTTTTGTTGTTTACACCAGACTCTCAGGGATGCATTCAGGACTTAAATGAAATATGTTAAAAACCTAATAAAATGACCAACTGAACAAGCAGAGTTCAAACTGTTCACCTTGTGTGCTTTAATACACAGCTATTGTGAAATTAAAGAACAAACTGTAAATCATTCATTTAAGTCTGTTTTCAAAGCTTAACTTATAAATAAGTTAATAAAAGAAGCTTACAAAAATAAGACCATTTTCCTTTTTTAAAATATATAAATATCTGACTTAATCAGAAAGTCTAAAAAATACAGTTGAAACTGCACATTTTGTTAAATTACTTTCCTACCAAAAAATGGAACATTTCTACAGATTTCACTTTGCCAGCTTTTCTTTAAAATCAACGAAATTCACCAGGTTTACAGCTATTTAATAATATTATGCATTTTACTTATAAATAAAGATTTATTTAAGTATGTTTCAATGTCTGATGATTTTTGCATAATAGTTCTAATTTTCAAAATATGGTAGAGGTGGTGCTTTTGTATGCTTTTGATAAGTTGGTGGGTTGTTTTTTCATTTTAAAAATCTACTTTTTAACAATTTGAGGCAGTGATGAATTATAGTAGTTGAGGATTTGTTTCTCTGCAGATGACACTAAGCTGGGTGGAAGTGTCGATCTGCTGGAGGGTCGGGAGGATGCAAAGGGATCTGAACAGGCTGGACCGCTGGGCTGAGACCAATGGCATGAGGTTTAACAAGGCCAAATGCCGGGTCCTGCACTTGGGGCACAACAACCCTGTGCAGCTACAGACTAGGAGAAGTCTGTCTAGAAAGCTGCCTGGAGGAGAGGGACCTGGGGATGTTGGTTGACAGCGACTGGACATGAGCCAGCAGTGGCCCAGGTGGCCAAGAAGGCCAATGGCATCTTGGCTTGGATCAGAAACGGCGTGACCAGCAGGTCCAGGGAGGTTCTTCTCCCTCTGTACTCGGCACTGGTGAGACCGCTCCTCGAATCCTGTGTTCAGTTCTGGGCCCCTCACCACAAGAAGGATGTTGAGGCTCTGGAGCGAGTCCAGAGAAGAGCAACAAAGCTGGTGAAGGGTCTGGAGAACAGGCCTTATGAGGAGCGGCTGAGAGAGCTGGGGGTGTTTAGCCTGGAGAAGAGGAGGCTGAGGGGAGACCTCATTGCTCTCTCCAACTACCTGAAAGGAGGTTGTGGAGAGGAGGGTGCTGGCCTCTTCTCCCAAGTGACAGGGGACAGGACGAGAGGGAATGGCCTCAAGCTCCGCCAGGGGAGATTGAGACTGGATATCAGGAAAAAAAATTCACGGAAAGGGTCACTGGGTACTGACAGAGGCTGCCCAGGGCGGTGGTTGAGTCACCTTCCGTGGAGGGGTTTAAGAGACGGGTGGATGAGGTGCTGAGGGACATGGTTAAGTGTTTGATAGGAATGGTTGGACTCGATGATCCGGTGGGTCTTTTCCAACCTAGTGATTCTGTGATTCTGTATGTCGTTTATAAAACAAATAATAAGAAAAAGAATAGATCAATGAGAAGAAGGATTGACATTCCCATCAAATGCATGCAAATACTGTGGCTGTACTATAAAAAAATCTTAGCCAAATCTGCTTCGAAAGGCTATTAGAGAAGCCAGTTAGTCAGGCTGGGGGACAAAATATTGGCATGGATCGGAAAGCAGATGGGCCAGAAATGGGGCTGTGCTTGCTTGGTCAGTATGACAAAATGTAAACAAGAAAGTGAAAATGAAACAGAAAACAGCAAAACGTGCATAAGAGGAATTAAGTCAACCAATGCTTCGAAAGATATTAAAATCTTCAAAGCAACTACAGGAAATTAGCTCAACAACAGAACATTGATTTTGAGTAAATGCGGTAGAATTGCAGTTTTATAAATGATTTTGATTAAATAGGTTGTTTAGCTTATTAAAAAGATTTTACATTTTCCACAAAATCTGGATATATGTCTTTACACATTGATATTATTTACACATTTATATTAAATATGTTGTCAGTAAAGTTTTGAAATGAATCCTTCAAAACGCATGTTGGAATAAGGGAAGTTAGATACTGACAGTTTTGTATTCTAGACCACTGCAGGCTATCCATATGAAAGAACAAGAAAATTTATCAGTATCCATAACAAATCATAGAATTATAGAATGGTTTGGGTTGGAAGGGACCTCAAAGCCCATCCAGATCCAACCCCTCCGCCATGGATCCCACTGGATCAGGCTTCCCAAGGCCCATCCAACCTGGCCTTGAACACCTCCAGGGATGGGGCAGCCACAGCTTCCCTGGGCAACTTGGGCCAGGGACTCACTACCATCGTTTTGAAGAAATTCGTCCTAATGTCTAGTCTAATTCTGTCCCTCCCCAGTTTATACCCATTGCCCCTAGTGCTGTGAACAGTCCCTCCTCAGCTTTCCTGTAGCCCCTTCAGGCACTGGAAGGTCGCTCTAAGGTCTCCTCAGATCCCTTCTCCAGGCTGAACAACCCCAACTCTCTCAGCCTGTCCTCATATGGGAGGTGCTCCAGCCCTCTGATCATCCTCGTAATCATCCTCTGGACCAGTTGCTACAGCTCCATCTCCTTCTTATGTTGAGGATAAATCTGAATAGTGAACAATAAACAAACAAAATATTTGAGCTACTGATGATTTCATTATGTTAGTCAGTGGTCTATTGCTAATTGAGCAGATGTATGTTTACTGCATTGAGAAAGCCTAGACATGACTGGAAAATGGCCATAGGCCAAGGCTTGACTGCCCAGTTTTATTACCAGAGATGACAAGATCCTAAGATAATGTTTTGTTGCTACTAACTCTTTACCTATTAAGTTGGGGCCTTGAGCAGCCTGGTCGAGTGGAAGGTGTCCTTGCCCATGGCAAGGGGTTGGACCTGGATAGGCTTTAAAGTCCCTTCCAACCTTAACCACTCTGTGATTCAATGAAGCTGTACTTTCTCAGAATAAAAATGGTAAATTTCTGTTTACGAAAAAAATAATTTGATTCATTAGGTAAGGAAAAACATTTATGCCTGTATTAACTAAGAAAGAAAATATCATGTTAAAAGCACTTTTTTTCTTTTGTTATATTGTTTTTAATTTTACTTTCACAAACTTTAGAAGGCTAGTAAGAGATTTAGTTTTCTTTGTTTAATCATCTGTGATAGATCTTTACTTAAATTCTTAAGTAGGAGATAAAGGATTTGTGTCTTGGTTTTTATTTCTAATCTGAAAGCGTGAGTCTGATGATTGCAAAAGAATAAGTAGTAATGCAGATAAAATATATTTCATACAAAAGTTTCCAGTTAAATAGAGTGTACCTTCAAGAAAACAATGGCACATTGTTCATCAGAATAATCTGCCAGTCTTGTCTCACTCAGTTGCTAAAATATTCTTTTGATATTTAAGCTCTTAATTAACACAATGATAATGTTTTATAGGTCACAGTCTTCCAGTTACCATACTTTAATCACAAAGAAGACGCTGGCTCCAGTATGCTCACATATGTAAACTTTTCATTTGTTTGAGACTCTAGGTGTAACTTTTCTCCTCTGTAGTTAATGAGAGTTTTCTGGTTTTATTTGAAAGAATATTATTTCAAGGGATTTAACATGAGAGGTCAGTAAAATTTTGAGGCAGCTGAGATTGACCGGTGTGGTGTTCCCTTGCATGGTTTTTTGTCAAAAATAGGAGAGTTAAGTTTCTTGGAACAAGGCGGGAGGGAGAAGGGAAGGCTAGTACAGATATTTGCTGCTTGCGGCTGCCCCTGTGGGGTGGGGAGTGATGAGTCCTGTTATAGGTCATCCTCTGAATCTGTCCAGTCTCATCTGCCACAGTACTACTTTGGAAAATTATTGCTGTGCTTACACCCTAAGATTTGCCTCTTTCTGTATCTGAGTGCAGAAAAAAACCTGATATAGTCATTAGTAATTGCTTAGATATTTTTGATTTGAAAGATTTTCTTTTAAAAACTATAAATCAAGAACCCTCGTTTGTTTGGATTCAAGATAGTGGTACTATAATAAGTGTACTGAGTGTCCTCAATCTTGTACACGTTTATCTTCTGTCCTTATAAATAAGTTACTTACATATTTTAGTACGAATACAAATCGCAAATGTAAAATTCTTGGAGTTATGGTCTCAGTTGGAGTTGATGCAATTTAATTCAAACTGTCAATTTTACAGGAGAAATATTAATTTTGTGTTGCTTATGCACTCAATTGCTGTGAAAAATTGGAGAAAGACCCTTCAAAAACTGCAGAGATCTACTTGTGTGCCATTTGGTACCTGTCTGCTTGCAAGAGCTTCTTTTAAACAGTCAGAATTCTAATGGACTCACTGAGTTTAATCATATACAGTCTACATTTCCCTTGATTTCATTATGATTTAGATCAATGAGATAGAATGTTAACTTATCACCACAGTAAGAATATTCAAAGTATATAATCTATCAAAGTAAGAAAAGAAAATTAACTAAGAGTGTTAAAATAGATATGAACTCTCCATATATATATATAAAAATGAATAATTTTACTAAACATGGTTTTTAAGAGTCTAAGGTTCCAAATTAATGGATCAAATATGATGGCTGGATTCCATGTTTTGAAAAATAAATCAAAATAATAGAAAATAGTATTTTGAAAATGTAAGAAAGAAATGGACAATGTCTATAGTGAAACAAAAAGGGATTGCATCTCTTTCCTTCCATACTATAAATTGGTTAATCTCTATTGATTTTGAGTCCTTTGCCTCTTTGTTTATTTTGGGAAGGTAGATAGAACCAATTGTCTATACTGCTACCACAAGAAACAAAAAGACCATGATGACACCATGCAAGGCTGTGGTATCCTGTATATTCAATGAATTCCTCTCTGAGTGAACAACTCAGCAATTAAACGGTCTCTTTAATCAGTGTAAATGAAGTTTGTTTTAAATAGGCTTTCAGTATGAAATATGTTGTTGTTCTTTTCCATACCAACCATCTGGAATACAACAGCACTTTTTGCACCTACTTCTCCTGGTTTCTTTGAGAAAGGGAAGGTGTTCTGCAACAAACACTTAATTAACCTAATTAATATCAAGCCAGCTGAGACAGGTTGCATCTCTCTCAAAGCTGGTGAACAGTTATGACATGTAAAGTCATGTCAACTTACAACATGTAAGTTGGTTTTTTTTTAGTAAGGTTTCCTTGTTAGAACTTCTGCTGAATCAGAAACCAGAATTAATGCTTTATTTTCACTGGGAATATTGTTCCCAGAGAAAAAAACCCTAAACTCTAAAAATATTTCTGTATACATTGAAAAATTTGATCCTAAAATCTGAGTTTAGAGCCTTTGTTTCATTGGCAATATTCCTTAAATATTGTCAATATTTGAGCTAAAAATAATAATAAAAAATATTTTCTTTGATTAGTTTATAAAAATCTCCTTTGACAAAATTTAGTCTCCTCAGGTTCTCCTTGTGTTTCACTAGTTTAGTTTGGGAACAAGTCAGGTGGCAAGTCCTGATTTCTTTCTAGCTCTTTCTTAACAAAAGTATCTTTGGAGCTGTGTCAGAACAGAGCTGGAGCGAGGCAGCAGTGAATTATACCCAACGGAAATGGATGTGTAGACAACTGAGCTGAAGATCACAGGGAAAGAAACATTCAGCAACCATTGAATTCACCAAAGAAAGAACAAAATAAAACCTCCTAAGTCAGATCACACGACTGTGGGCCTTCCCTAATTGCTTATAACAAGTTTACAAAGAAAGCACTTGAAAGGGACTTCTTTGTATCAAATCTTCTCACAGTGTCCTATAAAGAAAATAGAGCAGAGGATCACTGCCACTATGTCATTAATATTGCCTTTCAAGATCAGAAGTTTGATCAGTTCCTTTTTTCTCTCTCCACTTCCCCGAAAATATTTTTCCCTTGCAATAAGTGTTTTTGTCTTGGATGAAAGTTTCTTTTACAGACTTGATACTTAAGAGGAAAGGTAAACTGCTTTTTGTGGAGAGATGAGAGCATAGAGTTACAGAATCATTTAGGTTGGAGAAGACCTTTAAGAGTATCGTGTCCAATTGCAAACTCAACACTGCGAAGTCCACCACTAAACCATGTCCCTAAGAACATCTGCACATCTTTTAAATGCCTCCAGGGATGGTGACTCAAGCACTTCCCTGGGCAGCCTGTCCTGATGCCTGATAACCCTTTCTGTGAGGTATTCCCAGAAAACTGAACTAGGGTAACTTATCTGGCAAGATGATTTCACACAAGATTAAAGGAAGTCAAGCAACAGCATTTTCTTTTTAAAAGTAAAACTGCATTTGTGCCTAATGTTTTGACTGTTTGCTTCTTTTGCTTGTTTTTCCTTAATTTTTGCTCCCACGTTCCTTGTTCTTTGCTTTCTCAGCATCTCCTGGGATCAGCTGGTACAGCTATGTTGATTCTCTCCTGCCCTTCCCTGTGTTTTGTTCTCCCTGGCTGGTTACCTAAATCACTCTCCAAGCTTCATCGGCTACGTCAACTAGATCTCCATTGACTGTACAGGAACATTTAACAAATAGGGCATATTTTGGTACCTGCTTTAACCATGTATATTTAGTCTCACATTGACTTTCACAGAAAATATTTACAGAGTTCTTGATGTTAATAAGAAAACTGGAAGTGGTATGGTATTTTTTCATCCATAAACTTGGTCTGATCATGTCTACAGAGCAGATGTCAGCAAAACTCACCCTGCTATTGTCTACAACACAGTAGGCAAAGGTATAAGTGGGAGTTCAAGCCAGGTGCCAGACCCAAATACCAAACATTTACAATGAAAAGACATGAGACCATGAAGGAGTTCTGTATTCCTCACTCCAGGAACTCAGTTGTAATCTAGCAGCAAATTTGAAGTAGCAATTTTTGTGACTTCAGATGAATCTTAGTAAGAAAAGCGTTGTTAAGGTATAGGAAAGCAGTTGAGCAAAAGCCATACAAGACAAGAAAAAACGATACATGTGTAACTGTTGAGGCACTAATAATTAGCAGCTTAAGGCTATGACAAAAACTGTTTTGACACAAAAAAGTCTAAAACTCTAAGAAGAAAAAAAAGCAACAAAAAAGGAAGAGAAGCTGCAGACACTGCAGTTCTGCAATATCAAGACTTAGTCTCCTTCAGAGAGCAGCAGAAGGTGATCCTTCCCCTTCTGACTGACAGCTCTCTGGCCAGCAAATCCTCATCTAGTATCTAATCAGCATGAGGAGTACATTAACATTTAGCACAGTAGCTCATTAGCCATAAATATCTACTGTGTGTGTTGGCCAATACCTGATGCTTTGTTGTGTATATACTCTTGCACAGTATATACTTCTTTACTCCTGATAGAAAAGGTCCAAGCATAAGTAATCAGAAGGGAGGGGTTATAGCTGGAATTGCAATGCATGTTGCTTAAATGACAATTGATACGTAAACCAGATCTTTTATAGCTTCATCAGGCACGTCTTTATTACCAGTCCAATGACTATGTCAAAGTTTTACTTAACAAATCTGATTACATTAATTCCACAATGTGATAAATTCATGAGTGTAGCGTGGGGACTTAGTGAAAGGTCTCACATCTATGCTAATTAAAAAAACTTCAGTGATGCTGTTCTTAATGTTATGAGCTGAAAATTGGCAGTAGATAGTGTTCAGTTGCACAGGGAGGCGATTCAAGAAACTCTTAATCAAATAAAAATTTCAAATTTTTCCCTGAATGCTTGAAATCAGTATACAGCCCTAAAACCCTGCTGCTGTTTTGCCACTCTGGAGTGAATATGGTCAAATAGGGGTGAGAACACTTCCCAACAGAAACGTTTGACAGTTTATGTAATTCTCCATCTTCCACCTGTGATGGAATGACAAGTGAAATCCAGTGGGCAGCAAACTGCTGTACTGCCGACTGTGCTGGAAACTTTTGAAACCACGAAACAGATGTCACAGTGCAAGGCTAAGTACTTCTGTCATTTATGCCAAAATAAACAAATCTGGAGGCTAGGATCTAATCACAAATGATTGCAGCTCTTCACTCTTATGTGTTAAAGGAAAGTCCACATTAGCTGAAGGATGTAGATGTTACCCAACCTGAAATCTATCCCGGCATACTATGATAATGACCAGGTTATATAATTTCTGCCAGTATTGGGGAAATTTTTGCTGCAGTAGGTCTCTGCAAGCTTGAGGCCATAAGTGATCCTCAGAAAATCAGTGTTAAGGCATGATTTGTCTGACTTTTGAAGCCATGAAGATTCAAAGACGTGAGCCGAACAAAAGCAAGATCTGTGAGTGATCTTTGTCAGCCAGTGAAAGCCTTTAGCCCTGTGAAAGGGCTGTGACTTCTTGGAGAGAGTTTTGTGTTATTTAGCTATCCAGATTAACTTCCAGACTGTTCACTTCTTTCACAAGGGCATGGCAACAACAGTCTTTAAGTAAGTAAAGAGCAGTGCTAGAGTCTTTTGCTGTCACGCGTGGTCCTCAGTAAGGTCCCGTTGTTCCACTAGTATGACTGCTGTGAGCAAAACCCTTTCTTGCATTTAGACACGATGCTGTTCAGCCCCACATGCTTTAGTGTGGATGGTGGCGTGTTCAGCCTATGGAGAATCTGAACTGACCTAAATGTTGCAAAGTGAGCAGTCCCTGCTAGCACAGGGCTACATCAGGTACGGGCTTCAGACCTCATTATTGGCTGCTTTGTTTGTCCCATTGAACATCTCAGCCTACACGTCAGTATGAGGGAAGCAGCAGACCTCTCTCTGCCTCTCTTAACTGTGAGTACTGGCAATAACAGCATGGAAACAGGCTGCCCAGGGAGGTGGTTGAGTCACCTTCCCTGGAGGGGTTTAAGGGATGGGTGAGTGAGGTGCTGAGGGACATGGTTTAGTGTTTGGTAGGAATGGTTGGACTCGATGATCCGGTGGGTCTCTTCCAACCTGGTTATTTTATGAGTCCATGATTCTATGATTCTATGAAATCTGCAGACAAACTCTGCCAGTCTGGCAGCATCCTCTTTCACTACCTCTCTTGATGATGAAGCCATGCAGAGGAGAGCAAAAGCTGGTGTAGCTTTTGGGAGACTAAATAGCCTGTCTGGAATTAAAAGGGCATCTAACTTCAAACAAATGTTAATGTGCACTGTGTGCATGTCACCATTTCTCTTTATGGTTGTAATACTTCAGCAAATTAACACTTTTCACGTCAAGCCTTCAAGCCAGTTCTGTGTGTTATCTTTCTGCCTTTCATGGTGTTAAAATGTATAGCACAATATAATCCCGAGCAGCACTGAATCAGTGTTCTTCCAGGGTTGAGCGATGCTGGTCCAAGCATCCGATGCTTATCTCACAAAAATGATTGCTCAGAGCTATTTTCTTATTTTAAAATGTGTGAACAGCTGAGAGGTTGGGCCAATGAATTGTTAACCAGACACGCTAAAAGCAAATCTTCAGCTGTGTGCCATTTTTCTACAACATGGGGCATGGCAGCTAAAAAAAATGATCTGCTGTGCCAGTGATTATGAACTGATGCTGTCAAAGTCAATGAGCAAAGCTGACTGACATTGTGCAGCACGGAACACAGCAAAGGAAAGCAGGAGGCTGCCTCTTGTGCATGTTTCTCTTTTGTTGAAAGCACCAAATCATCCATAAAAGCAGAATCCTCGTATGATTAACTAGTGGAAGACTGGCAGTACCATTTTCTTTATTAACCATGTAGATACTTCAGTTCTGAAGGTTATGAAATTGAGCATCTTTTGTTTTCCTATGATAGGAAGACTGCTATCAAAAAACAGAATGAGGTGTGTTTCTTTTAATTCTGTGAAAACTGCACTTTATTGAATGGGGAGGTTGAAACCCTTTGGTCAAAAAACTTGAAATATTTCTGTTTCCCATGAGGATTTTTTCCAAAAAGATGAAATAGTCTCTGCTCTAGTCTTCAGACAGAAATGGAATCTATGGCAGTACTGCAGCATTTTTAAATCACATTTCTCAGGTGTTAACTTTTTTAATGTTACAGTTCAATATTCTACCCAAAAGTAATCTATGGAAAGTTGACATGTATTTGCATTTGTAGAAAAATATTTCCACAGAAGAGAAAAATATTTTTGGATCATTTCAAGACAATCTTTTCAGTAATCTTGGGATTTCCAGGCATGAGTCTTTCACAGGCAATTTCTGCTTTATGAAAAAATCGTTCTAAGTGCTTTAAGAAGACAAAGAAAATTAAGTTTCTTATCCAGCAATGCCCATTATTTCCTGGCTGGTGAACAACAATATTGATTAAGTAACCTTCATATGACATCATACTTTGCTTTTTCTTTCTTGGCCTTAATTTTAACTTTTTAATCTCCCGACGTAATGGAATGAATTTCTTGGGCAGCACATGGCTCGCAAGGCTTGGCTCATGTCTGTTCCAAGATGATAATCCTGAACAACAAACTTCTAGGAGCTGCTTAGTAGCTTAAATTAAAGCTGCAGTTTGTGTCTCAGTAATTTGAACACTGGCTGAGGAATCAAGAGTTCCTGACTGCCAATCTTGGCATGGTGTCCTCCAGCTCTCCTAAATCCCTTATCTCCTGTGTGAAAGGACAATATTAGAATAAATAGAAGTGCCAGATTTGGAGGAATAATAGGAAAAATATTTTTTTGCACATGTCTGTATAATACTTTGAATAAAAAAACACACCGTTTTTAAAGGGTAAATACTAACAATGTTTCAGCAGTCATTATGTTTATAGCACAGATAGCTCAATTTTGTTTCAGAAGAGACTCAAATGGTACCCCAGAGTAGCTATTATGGGCTTAGTCCCAGAGGAAGGAAGTTCCTGATCTTCTGTCTTAAATTTTGTCAATTTGAGCTTTTGTGAATTTGCATTGAGTATAACAGCATATAACAGGGAATAACTGACAGTGTAAAATCTTGGGTTCTCTCAGACTTTGATTTTGTTTAAATAAATGTATAGTACTGAAATGGGGGGGAACATGTAGAATAAATCAAAATCTTAGCAAAAAAGGTGCCTTTTGGAGCAGGATTTGATAGCTCTTAATTTCCAGCCCAGTGACACATTAAAACCAGTTATGTGAATTATGATTTGGAGATGATAATACTTATAAACTTCAAAAATCTCAATAAAAAGGAAAGGGGGAAGGCTGCCTGAGCAAGCAAATGCTGAATTATTCATCTAGTCTTCACCTGGGATAGAAAGAAAGGATTGTCAGCACATGCCAGATTTGTGACCCAGGTTAAAAAACAAACAAAAATTTGAGGGAGAATTCTGATACATAATCTAATGAAAGTTTTGTGGTGTTTCTGTTTTGACAATGAGAATTTAAGATAAGGTAGGGTGATCAATTCAGTACTAAGTATTGTTGTTTACATGAAGAAAATGATAAATACGGCAAATTCTGACATGCTTGAAGGTTTTTGCTTTGGTTTGTGGTTTTTGTTTTTGTAAAATCAGTTAGGATTTCATAATATTCTCATACCATTGCCTCTGTTCTCCAGGGGAAAAGAATTAAGGAGGAGAAATGTTGTAAATATCAAACCAGAAATTTATAACATTTTTGCATACATTTTACTTGAGAGAAGAAAATGGATGATATCTACAAGAAAGTGAAGAAAAGCTCTCATATGCATTACAATCATAATGTCAGGCAGACAGTGCTTGCTAGAAATTATTCTGGAAGTTTGCAGTAATATGAGGAGTTATAGGTGAGATGTAATGTCTCCACAGGCTTTATAGGAGATGTAACGCCTCCATTGCCAACTGCAGCCCTTATTTATAACTTGGTGGAATTACAAACTTGCAGTTCTTTCTCACAAATGGTCATGCACTCGTTGCAAATAGTTTATACAGATGTAGCCTGGTATAGCCCATAAATTAGATGATTGATTCTAAACCTCATGGGAATTATTTTGGAGTAGTTTCCAAGTACCAAGAGAGAAGGAACCAAACTGCATATATTAAATATTAAAGTAGATGTTGATAAATTTATGCTTGGGGTTAGGTGATGAATGGATCTGGAAACTGCATTCTATGACCTAGGGAAACTCCTCTCCTCTTCCAGACTATGTTGTGGTTAAGTCTTTATTCTATGTCTAAAACATTGTCTACTTGTAGCCAGTTTTAAATCCTTCAAGAAAACATAAGCATTTAGAAAAAATGATGTAATTTAATATGACCTGGCTTCAAGTGTCTAAGAGTTAGAGAGGAATATCTAGTTCCTGTTTTGCAAAGATCTCTCAAAGGTTGTTTCTAATTTCTATGAAAGCTACTTACAGAAGAAGCCCGAAATTAGATGACGAACATGTATTTGCCTTGTTTTGGTACATCAAACATAAGACATTGCTTGAAAAAAATGTATAGATCGCGCTAATTAGGTACAAAAAGTGCATTACTTAAGGTCTGTTTGAGGAGTTTTTAAACTTAAAATCAATAAAATTGACTTTGCAGTCATACTGACGTTGGAGCATTTTTCCCCTTTTGCTTTATCAGTTTGCAATTAGATGTAGTCAGCTGCCCTATAATTGGAAGGGCAAATATATATAAGAAATGTGTGAATTCAAACCTGGTGATAGATTCTACTAACATTTTCTTTGTTTTTTCTGCAGCCTCTGCTTCAAAAGTATAAATTGTCTCGTCGTGCTAGGCTTTCAAAGTTAAAGACTTTACATAAAGACCTGCATCTTTGAATTCAGCAAGATGATCAGATTTAGAGTCATCTAAATATCCAGAGGTCAGGTTGTCACAGCTTAAGTAGTAGCTAGTTATACTTTCGAGAACCTTTTCCCTTTCTAGGGCTTCCATGACCTTTGCGATAAGTGCTGGGTGCGCTTATATGTACAGCAATGTAATAATTACTGCAATTAATGCTGTTGTCAGTATAGCAAAAGTTCATTTTCTTGATGAATGAATAAGTGCAGCTTCTGCTCATAGGCTTGTTATTATAAAAAGTTATTTTGCCTTGACCACAATATTTCCCTTTTCCCCTCTGACTGCTTGCCCTGTTATTTACATATTTTTTATATCTGTATACTTATGTTCTCTTCTCTTGTTGCCGCTGTAAGAAAATTGAGGCTAGTCTTGAAACAGGTAAAATCTTCTTGAAACTGTAAAAGGGATTTGACTATGAAACGGCCATTAGTCATATGTCTAAACCTATTGTTTGGAAATGTTCATCTTTATTAATTCATCTTGTTTATTTGCTAAATAAAAGTTGTCTCCACAATCTAATAACAGTTCTTCAGGTCTCCAGTAAGATGTGAAAATTTAGAAATCATGGCAGCCTCTCTAAGTTTAGGGCAGAACATGTTCATTGCTAGAAATGCATCTAAAAACCTACAGATGCTTCATTAAAATTTTGATGGGCAAACATATTGTTAAATTGTAAGTGGCTTAGCATTTCCCAAGTTTTACTGTCTCTTACAGTAGCAAACATTTCCAAAATTTGTTTTTTTCATGTAAGAATGTGTAGGTTTCCATAAAATGTAGGTAGCAATTTTAGAAATTATTTACAGCAATACAATCCCTCCAAAGTTCACCTCATGTTATTTTTTTCATGTCCTTTTAAAACATTTCTGATAAATTTCAGAGCCAAGTGTGAAATATCAAGTCCAAAAATAATAATAAATTCATTATATCTGATCGAGTTCCTTGGTTTAGATTAAGAAAAAAAAAATTACAGTAATTTATAAAAAGCCTTAGAATTTTGATGGGCCAGTGCATTTTCTGTTCAAACAGTGTAATCAACATCAATAATAAAAGCTGAAATTGTCAGCTTTTTAAAAACATGAAATACTCTATTGATGTTCAAAACATTTTTAGCATAAAAATTAAACTAGGTTCTGCTTTTACTAGCTGCTTGCCCAGCCCTGACTTATGTCATCGAGTTGCATATCATTTGTTTATCCTAAATAGCTCAAATCTGTATCTGCGGGGAAATGTTGCAAAGTTTATTGGTACTCAAGCACCCTACATGACTGCCGTGTACCCTAGCAACACAGCTTTTTGCATGCCCCGTGTACTGAAGGTTAATATTAGATATGTCATTACCTGACTGCTATTATTTGGAATAGGTAGGCATACTTGTGAAATGGAATGACTAAAATACCATTCATCTGCATAATAACTGATTTTCACAGTCTGTTCTTCAAAATTAATCCAAAATTACCGGCAGTGATTATTTATGCATGAACATTGGAGACAAACCGCATTGTGCAGCTGACGATTTAGTTGGCATACACAGTAAATCAGATGTATTTGACAATACGTGTAAGATTATTTTGGAAACTAATTACAAATTAACAAATCATAAATATGGATGTGCTGCACACTACTGTGAAGAATGTCTTTGTTTACACTGGGGCTAAGAAGATCCCCAGGCCATAGAGAATTCTTCAGATTTCTGACCATGTACTGACTTCAGTGAAAAGTTTGGCTCTTCCAAATTAAATTCTTCAATTAAAAAAAAAAAACAAAACCATATTCTCTGCAAGTACCTTTTCCATTTTGGTTGAATGCTGTTATTCTCTTATCTCCAAGGACCATTTGGATCTTCCATAAGTGTATGGGAAGAATTTCTGCCTTTTTGTTGTATATCTCCCTGTCCTCCACAGCAGAACATTCTTATCAGGTTATCAGTTTCCAAGTGTGCAATGCTCAATAATTGAGAGATTAGTTACATTTTGTCAAACATCTGCACATGATGAGTGCTAGAATTTCATCGAATCACAGAATCACCAGGTTGGAAGAGACCCACCAGACCATCAAGTCCAACCATTCCTATCAAACACTAAACCATGTCCCTCAGCCCCTAGTCCACCCGTGCCTTAAACACCTCCAGGGAAGGTGACTCAATCCCCTCCCTGGGCAGCCTGTTATTATGGAGCCTACAGCCAGCAGCACATTTTTATCTGGTCAGAGTGGATTTTATCTTTGCTAATCCATCTTTGCCATCCACAGATCTGGTGGAGACAGCACTAGACACCAAGATTGAGAAATACTCCTTTTCCAGTGGCTGTTCAAAGATAAAGGTAATCACACTCCCCTAAAGAACAAGGAAGTTGAGGAGCCTCAAATGAGGCAGAAGCTTAGGATATGCTCAATCTTTAGATCAAGAGGAAGGATGTATTTTATTAATCTGAAATAAAATAGGTGAAATTTGGCTGATCTTAAAAGTAATGAAGAAAGATGGAAACTCATAAAATATAATAATTTAAGTACCATTTGTGTGACTGAAGGGGGAAAAAGGCTTTGAAGAATATGTTGACCAGTTTAAGAGAGGCAATTGAATCAAAAGCCATGTGATACAATGAGTATATAATGATACAAGAAGGATGCTGAGACTCTGGAGCATGTCCAGAGAAGAGCCACAAAGCTGGTGAGGGGGCTGAAGAACTAATCTTATGAGCAGTGGCTGAGGGAGCTGGGTTGTTCAGCCTGGAGAAGAGGAGGCTGAAGGGAGACTTCATTGCTCTCTACAACTACCTGAAAGAAGGTTGTGGAGAGGAGGGTGCTGGGCTTTTCTCCCAAGTGGCAGGGGACCAGACAAGAGGGAATGGCCTCAGGCTCTGCCAGGGGAGATTGAGACTGGATATCAGGAAAAAAAAATTCATGGAAAAGGTCATTTGGCACTAGAACAGGCTGCCCAGGGAGGTGGTTGATTCATCTTCCCTGGAGGTGTTTAAAAGACAGGGAGACGAGGTGCTCAGGGACATGGTGTAGTGATTGATAGGAATGGTTGGACTTGATGATCCAAGAGGTCTTTTCCAACCTGATGATCCTATGATTCTGTGATCTCTAAAAATGACCTTATCATGCCTAGAAGAATACAAAGGTTGAAAAATGGGTCTAAGGAATATATATCTGATTCTTGGGAACACATGTTACTGCACTGTAAGGAATTCTACTCAAAATGGAACCCTGAATCGCTTCTTCCAGAAGAACAAAATTCATTACTTCAGGCCAAAACATTTGAGAGCTACGATCTTTCTAACACCAATTCACCCAGTGCTAGAAAAAATTTTCACTAGCAGTAAAAGCTACAGGAAGAAACTTCTAAACAACAATCTGAAAGAGTGTGTTGTTCAAGGCAGTGATGGTGCTAGAATGCTTTGGTCTGGCACAGATTTTGATATTATGTTTTTGATCACAGAAATACGGAGACAGCCCAATCTTACACATCGGTGTGTGTTCTCGTGCCTTCAATGTTAAACAACTTTCAAGTAATAAAAAAGTTTTGCTGATTTTCAAGGTTTTAAATAAAATTCTATAATTTTAGAAACAATACATTAAAGAGGAAATAAAATATTTTAAAAAACTGAAGTTAGTCTTCCAACATATTTATCTCCTCCAGTACACCTGACCTGTATCCACAGCGACAAATACTGACTAGAGGAGCAAGTAAGCTGCAATGCACACAGTAAATAGAATCATAGAATAGTTTGGGTTGGAAGGGTCCTTAAAGATCCCCTAATTCCTACCCTCCTGCCATGGGCAGGGACACCTCCCACTGGATCAGGTGCCCAAGCCCCATCCAACCTGGCCTTGAACACCTCCAGGGATTGGGAATGCACAGCTTCCCTGGAAAACCTGTTCCAGTGTCTCACTACCCTCATGGTGAAGAAATTCCTCCCTATGTCTAAGTCTAAATCTGCCCCTCTCTAGTTTATAGTCAAATAGACTGCTGGAAATTCCTCTCAGGCTAAAGGTATTTTCCTCTGTCTCTTCTCCAAGACACACTCACCCAGGGTTCTTACCCAGGTTCTGTACGAATGGAGCATCATCAGTCCCACTTCATGCCTTGCTGGTATTTCAGAATTCTTCGGAATCAGGCAGCAAATGCATTTTTATAAACACTAAAATATTTTAAGTTCCTATATATTATAAATCACAAGGAGATGTATAAAGATGTCTATCACATTTAAAAGTTCTTAGGCAGATTGTTAAGCCTCTGGTGGTGAGTTCTTAGTAAAACTCATGCACGTTGCTGGGTGAACATTAGATATAAGAGTACGGCTCTTATTCAGATATAAGCAGCTTAGACAAACTCTGTAGTCCCAGAAATTGTAAGTTTAGTATGGACTTCAGATGTTATTCAACTGGTGTGTCTTAATACTGTAAATATTCTTTTTTAATGCAGTCAGATAAAAAAAAAAATCTAGTTTTATTAAATATGACTTTAATATATAGTTCAGTCTCTAGAATGTGATATCTCAGTTAAACAGAGACTTATGCAATATATTTCTATACCATTAGAAGAAAAAGTCAGTAATGATGAAGAGACTGTTCCAATGGTGAATAAAACATACATATTTTAATCGGTATATGGAAAAATATGTGAAACTATTTAATTTACATGGATGATATTTTTAGTTCTAAGTTCAATTTTTGCAAGATCAATTACATAGAATCTGAACATAGTTAACAAAGGGCCTGACAGTTGTTATTCATGAGTTTCAGTCAATTTTAGAAACTTTTTTTTAATACTAATTTTGGCACACAGTATCTGTTGTATTTATGTGGCAAAATAACTTTCTTAAATAATTCCATACCACATCTCTCTTCTAGCTCTTTTAATCAGCGGTGATTCAGAGTGAATAACTGAGTGCCTTATCAAAAGTTCTTATTTATTAGAACTTATTCTTTTCCAAGTGCTGGGATCAAATATTAATTCTTTTGGAGACTGAGAATCCACTCAGTGCATTTAAAACCATAGGAAGCTTTTGATTTTTAGACAGCTGGAGATCAAACACGGTTTAAAGATAACAGAACTAAATATATTAAAATTTTGAATGCGAATTTAAAATCATCGAATGTTTTCCTGAAATATACTTTTGGGGTTTTTTTTTCTTCCCCAATGGGTATTGATAGGTTTATTTAATAGAAATGCTACCCTGCTTTTCCTCTTTTCATTGCTTCAGCCTTGAAACTTTTTATGCAACATAATACACCGTATTTCTTTAATTGCCAAGATTTTAATTGCATCAAGCTTGTTTCTGCCAAGAATGATTCAGCTGAAGTTTATTTCTTGGTAACTGGATGAGATTCATTTTGTCTGTCTCAGTCAGGATGAATAGTTGAGAATTTAAGTCTCTTCAGTTACTGAACAGATATGGCAAGAGGCATGTCCTGACTGTATTTGTTCTCAGCCTAAAATTAATATTTAAGATAGGTGGGTAAATTGTTTTGTGAGGCTGTTTATCTCTTTACATGAGCAATAGGAGGAGTCTAACTGACAAACTGAGGATGGACACCTCAGTGGTATGCTTCATGTAGAATATTCCCCAACATTTTAGAATAAATGTATATTTTCGTTATTCCCTAAGTATTTCCTTAGACGTTGCATTTTTTCATCTGGACAGAATTTCTGAAGGAATAAATAACACTGTCCTACCACTTTTTTTTGCTTTCAATAACTTCAGGTAATTTTTTAACTTTGGGTTTTTTTCTGTTTCTTAAGAAAATATGAAGATAACATCTCAGTAATCAATTTCTTCCTTAATTTTTTGAGTTTTAATTGTGGGTGAGAAAGTTCTCTCCACATGGAATGTTCAGGGGGAAAAAATGAAATTCCTCAAAGCAAAGAAGGATGTGAGAAAGAAATTATTCTTCAGGGACACTCTTCATCAGCCATGTATAAAGAGGCAGTGCTGCTCTCGTAAGAAAGTCTTAGTGTCACCATCCACAAAAGAAAACGTTGATGAAAGGACTAAGAATGACTTTTATGGTGCTGACAATTAATTATGTATGATATGAATGTGGGAGGAGGATCACATGAAAGGGCATCAGTATTGTCACATAGAGGCCATCAGCTACTCCACAGAACAAATCCAGAAAAATTGTACTGAAGTACTTTCTCAGCCACATCTTTGAACCTAATAACCTATGACTAAAGTATAAGTTGTGACACTTCCATGACATGTTAATTAGACCATAATCTATTAGCTGTTACATTCATGCTATCAGAAACAGTAAAAAAAGGGCAGCTGAAAGTTTTTAAAGCACAGTTTTATGCAATATAACATGGTGAGAAAAAGGATGACTTTGATCCTAATAAGCATAAAAATTAATTCTATTAAGAGAGAATGAAGGATTCTCAGCAACAATATGAAATCATTAGACTTTTATTCTGAATACAATTACTCCTAAGGGCGACTAGAAGCGTATCTGGCTTGAGTGAATTCTAAATCAACTTTAATAAATAACCAGTAAACTCTAAGTGTAATGGTAATTTCTTCTATTCCTCTTTAATAGTTGTGCACATGGAAGTGCAGACACTTCACAGTTAAAATATATACCTCTTCAAATTATTGCCTCATTTTATCACTATTAGTGAGCCCCAGTAAACAATTGATGTATCCAGACATGTAGAACATAGGACCTCAATTTCTACTCTGGCATTCTTGAAAGATTTGATGGAGGATGCTGAGCTAGACTTAGGACTTTAGCCCTTAAGGAACTATTGGACCAGACTTATTGCTGTTTTTCAAATTCTCAGATAATTTGATAACATCCAGAATAAAACTTCTAAAATCAATCACTCATTCATTGGTGTGGTTGTGCTGCAGACTTTGAGTGTATTTGTGCTTTTATTGGGGATATTTGAATGATAATGAAATAATATTCCCCTCAGACTGTATTTAAAACTTGGTAATTAAATTGTATAAAGTAATCATGTTCAACTCGGTGAAAACACTCCACTGAAGTTCACAAATATTCGGCCATCCAATAATATATTAATCTGAAAAATGTAATTATACATGGAAGTTGAAATAATTTTCCTAAACAAATAGAACCATCTGCTGTTGGTGCTTTGTCCTTACCAGTTTTGTAAACTGGGGAACCTCTGATTAGCTTTCTTAGGAGGATTATAATTGGTGTGCCCTTATGATCATGCTAAATAGACTAACAAAATGAAATAATACATCTTTGGCACATTTTTGATAATACATACTAATGTAAAGCCTCAAAAATTCATTAGTTTAAGGCAATGTTCAATTCAATGGCATTTACCTTCTGTATCTACAGGTTTATCAACTCCTTTACCCACATTTACTACAAAATGAACCACATATTTTCCATGGATTTTTTTCTTTATAGAATAAACTAAATCTTTTCCTCATTTTCTAATGTCAGTTGGGAGGGAGAAAATTGCAGAAAGTACTAAAATTCAAAATCATTCAGTACCATGGGGAACAATCAGTCATCCTTCCCTGTCACAGCCTGCACTCTGAACAGCAAGCACTGAAATAATCTGCATCAGTAACTATTAAACTGGTTCCTCAGTGTGCTAGAGGCAGAGGAAAATGTGGGGGAAAAAAGTAGAGGGAAAATCAAGAAAGGAGCACCCTTTTCTAGTAGTAATCCATGAAACAAACTTCTAGGCCATCTCTTCGAAATAATATTGTGAGGTTTCAAAGGCAATAGGCTACTTCTGGACACGATTTAATTAAATTAATATCTTCACTGGCAAACAAAAAGTTGAATTGATAAAACCAGATGCCAACTACTTTCATTTTGATTCAGAAAGATATTAGACTGAAGTAAAAATTGACTCAGTTTCCTGAATTTCTAAGAAAGTATGATTTGCACCTCAAAAAACAGAGCTAATGATAATGTAATTCAAGGTATGTAGTCCTTTTATTTCTTTTCAGCCTTATGTAACTTCAGCTGTGACACAGCTTTTTATTTAGCATGGTACAATATTGCCAGATGGCATGCTTAGAATCTGTCATTGATAATGATAAGGATGAAGATGAAGTAAGCATCGAAATCAGTGATTTAGAAGGCATGACGTACCTGGAGTGCTTTGAAGTCTTGCTGGTACCACCCTGTTCACTACAGTTTTATTGTCTGAAAAAAGGAGAGATGTTCATGTGCAGAGCAGCCCTGCAGAGAAGGACTTGGGGTGCTGATTGATGAGAAGCTCGATATGAGCCAGCAATGTGCGCTTGCAGCCCAGAAGGCCAACTGTATCCTGGGCTGCATCAAAAGCAGCGTGGCCAGCAGGGCGAGGGAGGGGAACCTGCCCCTCTATTCCTCTCTTGTGATACCTCAGCTGGAGTATTGTGTCTGGTTCTAGAATCCTTGACATAAAAGGAGATGGGGCTGTTGGAATGGGTCCAGAGGAGGCTACGAAGATGATGAGAGGGCTGGAGCACCTCCCATACGAGGACAGGCTGAGAGAGTTGGGGTTGTTCAACCTGAAGAAGAGAAGGCTCCAGGGAGACCTTACAGTGACCTTCCAGTACCTGAAGGGGCTACAAGAAAGCTGGAGAAGGACTGTTTACAAAGGCTTGTGGTGACAGGACGAGGGACAATGGGGATAAACTGGAGAGGGGCAGATTTAGACTAGACATGAGGAGGAATTTCTTCATGATGAGGGTGGTGAGGCCTTGGCCCAGGTTTCCCAGGGAAGCTGTGGCTGCCCCATCCCTGGAGGTGTTCAAGGCCAGCTTGGATGGGACCTTGAGCACCCTGGTCCAGTGGGAGGTGTCCCTACCCGTGGCAGGGGGGTTGGAACTGGAGGGGTTCTAAGGTGCCTTCCAACCCAAACTGTTCTATGATTCTGTTCTATGATTCTGTTCTATGATTCTATGTGGCTACCTCAGGGAGGCAGAGGATAGTCTAGTATAAGATATATTAAACAGATCACATGGTTGAGACAGGAATGTTAAAATCATTTGAGTAAAGCTCATTTAATGCTGCATACAATAATATCGTCCACAAAATATTGCTCAACAAATATGAAACTGCTAATACGAGATTTTTTGATATTACTGTCAAATTTAAAATGAGTTTCAGACCAAAAGGAGATATTCCTTCAGCTGAAGTTTTAAATGTCATGAGTGGTGTAACTAGCTCTGCTTTGTGTCATCCAGAACTGACAGTAATACCATAACTGCTGGTGTGGCACATGTATTTGACATCATTAATGATTGCCTGGAGCTATGGAGTTGAATAGTGAGCTCGAAGGAAGTGATTTAACAGGGAGGGTACTGCTTTGATTTAGACATCAGGCCAAATACTTTGAATAGGATTCCTGTCTTTTGCTGTCCCCACTAGAGGTGAATATTTCAGAGATAATTCCTAAAAATGGAAATTTAAGGAACTAAATTGGAGGGAAAAGTCCAAGCTTTTGCCTTTGTTAAACTTAAAGCAATTCACGTTGCCTGAAGCAAATTTCTAGTATATTGCAGGGGTTTGTATCTGAGCTGATTGTCTATACTTCCTTTATTGTTAACACCTGTAAAGTGGAGCTTCTGTGGTGACATTAATCTTATTCTCGCGTAGACTTCTTAAATAAGCCACTCATTACCATGGGAGAGTCATCTGATTTTTTCAAATATCTACACTTAACAGATGAAGTGAATAGCTGTCAGGGGTAATGCAAGAAAAATGTATCAATATAACAACTCCCTTTAATTTATCTTAATTTCTTTCAAAATCTCGATTCTTATTGGCACAATTAAATACAAACATGAGCAAAGATTTCTGTGTTCTGTGGGAACATTATTGGCAAGACTGTGACAATGAACTCCCTTCACTAATTCTGTGGAATTCCTTACGGTCTTGAAGTCACTCTTTAAAGAGTGCAAACATCAACTTAACAAATGAGAAATTAATGGAATTACAGATATGTGAAAGAACTTTTCCCCATTATTTCTTATTGATTATAGTTGTCATAACTCGACTGCCGTGTTGGTAAATGTTTAGTCTATCAAGGGCAGACCTGAGTCAGGAGAATATCCAGATTCCTCCTCAGCTTCCCTTCTTTCCTCCAACCATTTAAACCATTAGAAAGAGTTATACATGCACTATCACACCAATATTCGCAAAACAATATTTGAAAATAAGAGATAAAGTACCCATGGAGCTCACATCAGCAAAGAATTAAGTCAATCAAGCACTGGGATTAATAATCATGGAATATACATACATATGTTTTATTAAGCATCTAGATATTCACTAAAACTTGCTGTAAGAGACCTAATTGTTCTAACATCATTCAAATATCACCGAGAAAAGTTTTTTCAAATCTTAATAGCAACCAATACAATGATAATAGAGATGACACAACTGCAATTGAGAAGACTGGCAGTTTCCTACAGTCAGGTGTCACTAGCCAGGAGGGTGTCACTGTGCTAGCGACATCCTCAGTCATTCCTATCCTAAAATTATCTTTTATAAGATTGCTTTTCCTGAGTGCAGTTACTAAAAACTACAATCAAAAAAACAATTTTCTGAAATGAGTACCACAAACTACAAGCAAAATGACACCTTTTGGCATCTCACTGGGCAGAGATTGTTTTCACAGGTTTCAGCGAAGTGCACGTGGGTTTATGCCTGAGCTGCAGCCCACCATCCTGTCTAAGAGAAATAAGACAATGGGATCAGTCACTACTAGTCACTACACTAGTCACTACAGTCACTACACTAGCCAAAAGTTCGTTCAAAGAAAGCAATGTTAAATTTCCCAGTGCTGTAGAAGACAAAAATCCAGTAAAATCCCTTGCAGTAGGAGATAAGATAAATGCAGGCATTATCGCAAGCTTCTGCTGACTCACACATCTGAATTTCATTTTCATTAACACAACTATTCGTTATTTACATCTGTTTTGTACTTATTATTCAGGAATGGTCACTGGAAGAATTGGGGTTGTTCAGCCTGGAGAAGAGAAAGCTCCGAAGAGACCTTATAGAGACCTTCCAGTACCTTAAGGGGCTACAAGAAAACTGCAGAGGGACTGTTCACAAAGGCTTGGAGTGATAGGATGAGCGGGAATGGCTAGAAAATGGAGAGGGGCAGATTTAGACTAGACATGAGGAGGAATTTCTTCATGATGAGGGTGGTGAGGCCCTGGCTCAGGTTTCCCAGGGAAGCTGTGGCTGCCCCATCCCTGGAGGTGTTCAAGGCCAGGTTGGATGGGGCTTGGGCAGCCTGATCCAGTGGGAGGTGTCCCTGCCCATGGCAGGGGTGGAACTGGATGGACTTTATGGTCCTTTCCAACCCAAACTATCCTATGATTCTTATTCTGTGATTCTGTGATTTATTTCTTGAAAATTTTGTGGTGAAGGATAGACAAACAGGCAAATGTTAGAGAATACAAAACAGATTTATGTACATCCAATATTAAACTTTTATTATTAGTGCTTTGGATGACATAAATGCCTTTGTAGGCAGCACACTGGAAGAATAGGTCTATGAGTGATAATTAATGAGGAATGAGTCTCACAGAGAAGAGCTGGAAGTTGTACCATGCAGATGAATTATGTGTAAGAGGACAGGGGAAGAATGACTATGGAGAAAACTGACAAGTGAACTATGTGGTTGAATACTGGGAGTGGGAGTGCATAAGAAAAGCAAGAGGGAGGATGATGTAGGAAGAACAAAATTATTCATAACGTTGAAGATAGATACATTTTTATGTAAAGATATTAAAAGACCAGGAGGTGTTCTGAGACTGTAGTAATGATGCCACATAAAGTCACACCATGTGTAGACAGAGAACTTCACAATTTTTTTCATGATTGTTAGGGGAAAAAAGACCCTGCTCTAAATAAAACTCACTTAAGATGCTGTACCACAAAAGAAGTTTTCATTTTGTGATTTTTCTTGATCCCAAAACACAGCATGGGTGAGACTTCATCAGTTTTGGCTCCTTTCTACTATGCACAGTTGTGTGACACTGCCACAGCAGTTTTAGCTTCCCCAGCCCAGTGCCATTCCTGTTGAGAGCTGCCAACTGCCTAACAAGTTGTAAGCACTCACACGAGCACTAAGCCACCAAATCCAAACTCCTCCTGAGTCCTAGAAGAAGCAAGTTTTAGGCCCCTCATTACAAGAAGTTAATACACATCTGCAAGATAAATGAAAATGAATCAGTAAATTCAGAATGACTGAATGACAGTCTGATAACTGTTACAGTTGTTTTTATAAATCATAGAATCGCGGAATCATTTAGGTTTGAAAAACCCTTTAAGATCATCGAGTCCAACAAAAAGATGCTGTAAATTGTTTGTAAATAAGTCAAGCTTCCTTCTAATTAGGAAAAGTAACCCACTGATGTTTGTGACAAGTACTTTCAGTTGGAAAAAGAGACTGAAGAACCATCTTCTGATGACTGCTGATGGGTTTAGTTTAACTGCAAGAGGGAAGGGCGAGGGAATACATGAAATAATGCAGAAGGAGGCTGCATGCAATAATCATAATAAACTTAGCATAGAATTGTGTGCAGTTTGTAGGTTTAATATCGTGTTTGGTAGCAGGAAAAAAGGAATTAAACGGTTCACCATTTGCTGAAACACTATAGTAGTGCAGAGCTCTGCATCCATCCTTGCAGAGCGAGGTACCAGCACAGGACAGAGAATTCTGATATGTATGAATGTGTTTGACAAACATGAGTGAGTTGTGTTTGAAATATGTTTTGACTATCCATGGAAGTTTGCCAGTTTTAAATATCATAAACAAAGCATTCTTCTCCTGCAATAAACCACATGTTTACTTAAAAAAAGTCCTTGTAGACAATCTTACAAATTGCATTCTAAAATATGATAGTCTGTCTAAAAAAGAGCATTGAAACCCTTGCTTTTTGTTTTAACAGTGTCCCTAGAGAAATTTAAACAACCATAGCAAATATTTCTCTTATCTTTTTCATTTTAGATTGTGCCTTTAAAGAAAAATCCCTGTCTAGCTACTCATTTGCAGAGACAGTTTCTTTCAGTGTAGTGCCCTGTAATTAATGGGTTTAAAACTAATCAGCGACATAAAAGACTTTAATGGCAAGTTAAATAGAAAGTAGAATGAAAGAAAGGTACAATAATCATCCTTAAATGGGTTTATATTCATTTCAAGAGAGAGCTTTAATAGACGGATTAGCTTAATTGATAAAGGTGTGATCATTTTTGTACTTTTTGCATCTAATTTAAGGAGATGAGTCTTGGAAACTTACCTGTTAATCAACTCTGTTAGGCATTTGTGATTAATCTTACTTGTCTGTCTCTAAGGGCTACATTTAGAAAGTGGGTTTCTGATCTTCATTTAAACCATTGTAGCGGTGTGTTAGCTGAAGCGCTCTAATGGCTCATGCTTGAGGGCTTGTGACACCAAGTGACAAATGGGAACCATGCAATGCAGTGAAGCAAAGATGAGAGTCGCTGCCAACTTTGTGACAACATGTGATTATGAATACACTGCCCTTGCTTATAGATCCTGAAATAATTTCAGTAACATCTGGCAGTGAAGTGGGCTGGATTTATCAATTTATTCTGTTGGAGAAATTTGCTGAATTCAGTGGCATACACAGCTATTAAGATTTATTTTAAGCATTTTTAAAAATCAATTTTCTCTTAATAATTTTGGCTATGGTTCACTGATTTATATTGGTTTTTTCAGTTCTTTGCAGCCATGCTGACACTTAAACTCTTTCAAGTTGAATAGCACTTATTCTTGTGAGTAGCTCAATAATTTGCATTTGAGTTTATTGCTAGTAAATCTTTGTTATTCAGTGCATGGAGTTATTTATTTTGGGCCGGCTTTGCACCTACATTGTACATAAAATACTGTGATATCTTGCAAGACTAAAAGTCAGTCTGTTTGGCCCTGAATACATGGTTTCACAGTTCTACTAATGAATGGACTTACTGGCTACAATGTTAAACGCAAATGATCTTCCATCTTTATATAAATTGGATTCACAAAGCACTATCAGGAACAGCAGCTTGGCAGAAGATCATGCTTGCTAAAATTACGCTAACATAATAATTACTGGAAGAAAAGAATGTGATGTTCGTTTAAGTAATGTGGATACTTTTGAGTATCTTACACTTTACATATTCTCAGGGAAAAGGTAAGGGATAGATTGTTACAGTTTTTATTCCTGAAAAATAACCTGCCATCAGTGACTTTGGTTCAATATCTGAAGTGACAATCAAAAGACAAAATACTGTAAATAAGAAGTCCAACTAGTTCTGGCTCAAGGAATCTGTCTTATACTTGATATGACCTCAGAGACACTCTCCAGCCTGCCCATGTTGGCAATTCATCTCCACTCCAGTCTGTCCCTTCAGTAATTATCACTGCATACAAATGTAATCATGTAGGAGAAGAGGCTTTTTCTCCAAGGAATTTTAATAAGGATACCATAGGTGGCATATGGAAATTATAATTCTTTTTCTAGAAACTAAGCAGGACATCAGGCTTGATGCAACCTCAGCATAATATGCTCAGCTGTGTCTTTCTTCCGTATCATGTGGTAAAGGAACATATATTGCAGTCAACTCTTTCCCCTTTCTTCCTCTGGTTAATTTGTGTCAACATGGGAATATGAGATAGTATTCATACAGCAAAGGGCAGTTAGCAATACAAATTCCCCAGGCAAAATATTAAGGACCGAACACCTCGTTTTTTTCCCTTTAGTTTTCTGAAAATAAGTTACAGTGATGTTATGGGCAATGTTGTAATGAGTGCTTGTACAATCAGATTTTTATCTGTTAGATGGCATTTGGCCCTTTCCTGTGAAAAGGCTCATCAGTCCCACCATGCATCCTTAGAACAGCACATGCAGCATCAGTGACCTGAGCCACAGGGTAAGAATAGTTCAAATGAAGCTCCTTTACTCTAGTACGTACTCCTTTCTCCCTCCATTTTCATAGCAAAGTGACCCATCTCTCTGATATGAATGACGTATCTCACCATCTGCTCCTTTGATGCCTGGCGTTGTGCCCTAATGTTATGTGGCTTTCGGAGGGATTTCTAGGAGAGCAGGAAGGCTGTATGTTTGGTATGGTCCCTTGTCCATAGAAACACAGAATGGTTTGGATTGGAAGGGATGTTAAAGATCACCTGGTTCCAACCCTACTGCAATGGGCAGGGACACCTCTTACTAGATCAGGTTGCTCAAAGCCTCATCCAGCCTGGCCTTGAACACCTCCAGGGATGGGGCAGCCACAACTCTCCAGGCAAACTGGGCCAGGGCTTTACCACCGTTGCAGTAAACCATTTCTTCCTAATATCTAATGTAAATCTCCTCTCTTCCAGCTAAAAGCCATTACCTCTCATCCTATCCTTGTTCTCCCTGACAAAGTGTCCCTCCCCAGCTTTCCTGTAGCCCCCTTTAAGTACTGGAAAGCTGCTCTAAGGTCTCCCTGGAGTCTTCTCTTCTCTAGGCTAAAGAAGCCCCACTCTATGAGCCTGTCATCATATGTGAAGTGCTCTCGCCCTTGGATCATCTTTGTGGCCTCCTCTTGACTCACTCGAGCAAATCCATGTTCTTCCTGTGCTGAGGACCCCAGAACAGGATGCAACACTTGAGGTGGGGTCTCATGAGGACAGACTAGTTAGGCAGAACTAACATTAAACAACAGCAGTCCCAGTACCAACCCCAGCAGAACATCACTCAACACCAGTCTCCAGTTGGACACTGAGTTGATGTCCACAAGTCTTTGTGTGTGACCAGCCAGCCAATTCCTTATCACCATGTGGTCCATCCATCAAATCCATGCCTCTCCAGTTACAGACAAGAATATCCTGTAGGACAGTGTCAAATGTTTTGCACAAGTCCGGGTAGATGATACTCTTCCCTTATCCACCAATGCTGTAACCCTGTTGCAGCTGTCAGAAATCACCACCTTATTTTCCATGTACCTCAGTAGAGTTTCCAGGAGGACATACCACATGATCTTGCTGGGCACAGTGGCGAGACTGACCGGTCTGCAGTTCCCCAGGTCTTCTTTTTTTCCTTTTTTAAAAATGAGAGTTATGTTTCCCCTTTTCCAGTCAATGGGAACTTCACCAGACTGCCACAACTTCTTAAATATAATGGGTAGTTGCTTAGCAACTTAATCTGCCTGTCCCCTTACAGCCCATGGATGCAACTCATCATGTCCCATGGACTCATGCACGTTGAGGTTCCTTAGATGGTTGAGCATGTTCTCCACTGTGTCAGGAGACAGCTGTCAGTTCAAGCAAAAGCAGAGCTCCAGATCTTCCCAAGTATGAAAAAGCTATGAAGACTCAACAGTTGCTTTTAGGTTTGGGTCTTGGCGTGGTTTAGTTTAGTAGGGACACTGTAAAGTTGTCCTGTTACAAGTAAACACATCTGAATAGTCGCTTACAACTCACTGAATAAGTGAGCAGCCCCTAATATTGCATTTTTAGGGTCTTTTCATCTGTTTCGAACTGGTCTATAATTGTTATGCATATGTAATTTCATCGAAATATGTGAGACATAGGAGTTCAGTACACAACCCTCACAATAAATTCAGGAAAATCATCCAGCCAGGATTCTTACTTTTTCTTAAGAGTGATACCATTGACGTGAGGTATCAAATTCTTTACCTGAAACATCGATATACCTAGGCTGAGTCATGGGTAATACCTCCTTACAAGATATTTGTACTTACAAAAATAAAACCCAACTTTTCTGTAAAATTCAGGTTCTATTCCAGATGGTGACAGGTTTTCAGTACAGTAGAATTTCATAATCATCTCCTTATGCTGCCTGGGTAATAGAGCTATTACCCTGATTTGACATGTGTCAAAATATCCCTATAGTCTCTGTCGTGCTGGTTAATACACCTCAGATGACAAACTGCTTTAGGTCTTCAACAGTATGAGTGAAGAATATTACGTGAGCATCATGTCAGCTCCTAGTGCTGTAAAGGTTAAGATATAACATTTTTTATAGACTTACATTGCATCATCACAGTTAAAATCTAGTGCTACTTAAACTTGTTTAATAATAATGATAACAACAGTGACCTGTATGTTCTTAAGGTTTTAAAATCTGAAACCTTTTAAAATATTTTATAGTCAATATTTTTAGGAGCCATTTTCCCTAAGATCAAAATTTGTCCATCCACTATGCAGGGTTCTGCATTTTACTTGCAAACTTAGCAAGAAACTCATTAATTTAGTGAAAGAAAAGAACAATATTAACTGAATAAATTATTTTATTTCTGAATATCAAAGAATTTCTTTTTCCGAATGTGTTAGGTTTGAGATAAAAAAAATTAATAAAAGTCAGTCGTTGACTCTACACCATAAAATAAATTATAATGTGGCTGATTGGCCTCAGCAAATCCTAGATAAGGACACAGTATTGATGTAAGGAGACAGTATTTTCTTGCAAATGGAATACAAAGAAGTATCCCTTTCCATGAATGCAACAAAAAATCAGTGTTTTCACAAATTGATGAAAGAGCTCCCTCCTCTTTTTGTTTTTTCCTCATGGGGTTTTTGTGAAAGTAGCTTTTTGGATTGCTGAAAACAAGAACAAACAAGACTTTTATCAGTAAAAATATCTTGTCCTATATATTCAATTTTATCTTTCAATATCTCTTCGTTGTGGGTTTCAGAACTGATTTAACTTTCCAGAACTCATTGAATATGATAGATTAGGACAATGCTATTATGGCCTAACAGCTGGACTCTTTGCATGAAACAATTATTGTCAGTGAGGAAAGATGTGAGCAATTGGTTAGGAGCCTAATGGAGGCAGAAGGGAACATTTTTAACCCAGAGGTAATAATAGAGGGATATGATTTAATTATTTCTAAATTGAGTAAAGCCAATAAATCTTCTAAATCTAAACTAGACTTAATTAAAAATGAACTACCAAGCAAAAAGAAAATATTTCAATTCTGAGGTTTTGATTCAAAGTTTTTCCAGAGAGAACATACTTCATATTAAATGAATAGCATAAGTATTCAGAATTCTTTATCTTTCAAATCCATGCCATATTCCCCTGTTAAGAAGCAAATTTTTGTGTAGTCTCCTGACATAAAGAGAGAAATTCTATCCTGCCTTTTAGCCCCATAAGAAATATGACCAAAATAATGAAAGAATTGGAGCATTTCAATATAGGACTTAATCACGCAGTCAGAATTTTTGCACACACATCCTCATGACCAACTTATCAC
The DNA here is from genome assembly GCF_032191515.1 of Phaenicophaeus curvirostris. Classification (NCBI taxonomy): domain Eukaryota; kingdom Metazoa; phylum Chordata; class Aves; order Cuculiformes; family Cuculidae; genus Phaenicophaeus; species Phaenicophaeus curvirostris. Next base: position 26,750,231 of record NC_091393.1, read on the forward strand.
ATTTCTGTGAGTGGATTTATACATCTAATACTACAAAAGTTTAACACTTTCTTGATACCAAAGTAAAAAAATAACCAAGGAATTTAAACAATAAGCAATGGGTTCTTATTCCTAATGCAGGCTGCTTCTTCAAGAAAATGATTTGCAGGAAATACTCAAGATAATATTCCAAGAAAAATATTCCAAGACAACAATAAAAATACTTCTGTCCCTCACATCCTTAATATCAAAAAGTTCATTAAGTGATAGCATTTAAAAGATTGTTATATTTACAGCAGATCAGAAAACTTTGTGAGGAAAAGAAAGTTATTTGGAAAAGTTTTCCTCCTCAATTTTTTGGTGTTGAACACTGAAGCGTTCTTATTTTATTTAGATGGAACAGTTCTGTTGGTCGTTTTGGTTTTTGGTTTTTGGGTTTTTTTGGTTTGGATTGGTTTATATTTTAATATAAATATATGAGATCAAATCAAGATACAACCAAATTATTTGGTGCCATACCAAGTTAAACCTTCTACTTAGTACTTTTTGTTCCTTAGTAACATACATTATTTTTTTTATGAATCAGTCAGAAACAAGACAAGCACCAGGAAAGTCCTTTGGTTTTCTATGGGTCAGATTTCATAGTATTGTAGAATCATAGAATTGTTTGGGTTGGAAGTTAAAAAGTCCAGCAAAACCCAAGTTTCAAGCCATTTCAATACCATTTGAGAAAGAACTGGTTATTCTATGATTCTATGAACTCATAACTAATGTCTTATAGCAAATTTACTACCTAAGTAGTCAAAGTGTTTTTCTTTATACAAAAAAGCTATGTCCATATTGTTCCACAAACCTTCACTAAACCAACCTGAGACAAGCCAAGACCTTCTGGTCAGAGCTTATTAATTCTGTAGTTTGGGGGAGATGACAGCAGCAATATATGTCTATTTATATTTATCCTTATTTAACTGAAGTAGTAAATAATGTTCTTACATTTGAAGTAATTCAGAATGACAAATATGCGGGCCACGATTCTCCTCGTATACTTGCATGTGTCAATCAAAAGTAGGTCTATTTAAATAAATGGAGTTACACCCTTGCAAACTCCCTGTAATTGCAAGAAGATAACATTTCCAGGGTTGCGATGGTAGAAAGATGTTATGTGAAAATGACACAATTAATTTTCTCCTCTTCTCCCTGGCGTAGCTTAGGGAAAGCTGGTGACAGCTCAGAGGTGAGAAAAGTTGTGACAAGGGACAAGGGGAGAGAGGAGGAACGGCTGACGACCATCAGTTGGCGACTCTGCTGTCAGCCAGCAATATTTGCTACTATAAATAGCAGATTCAGGGGAGCTTGATTTGAAAGCCACGTAGGGAAGAAAGAAATAAAGCACATTGTTTGTATAACCTAATTAGGAGGGGAGAAGTTTTTAGGATTTTTGTGACAGTCCTGACAGGTAGGGAGCCTCTTGGCCAAAAGGGATAGCTGGCAGAAGCCAAACACTTCTCTGAGTAGACAACGGTTATTCCCAGACAAATAGAGTTATCCGCAGAGGTACACAGGTTGTTTTAAAGCATTTTAATAATACTATTTGAAAATAATTCCCAATTTCCTGGAGAAATGGCATCATGTCTTCTTCTGGCTTCCCTTGCAGCGGCTGCAGCTGCAGTCAGGGCAGCAGTAGTGTTAGACGTAGAGCAGAGGAAAGGCTCCATCCCTGTATATAATTTTGTATTTTAAACACAGGAATTCTGGGTTTTGGGGAAATGTAGGGATGTATCCACTTCCTGGGTGAAGTCATTGTGTTTTGGTGTGGGTGAGATGATTGTGTCTCTTGTGAGACCTCATCTGGAGTATTGTGTCCAGTTCCACAATCCTTAGCATAAGGAGATGGAGCTGTTGGAACGGGTCCAGAGGAGGGTACAGAGATGATCAGAGGGCTTGAGCATCTCCCCTACAAGGACAGGCTGAGAGGGGTGTGATTGTTCAGCCTGGAGAAGAGAAGGCTTCAAGGAGCCCTTATAGAGACCTTCCATTTCCTGAAGGGGCTGCAAGAAAGCTGGGGAGGGACTGTTCACAAAGGTATGGAGTGATAAGACAAGGGAGAATGGCTATAAACTGGAGAGGGGCAGATTTACACTAGACATAAGGAGGAACTTCTTCACAATGAGGGTGGTGAAGCCAGGGAAGCTGTGGCTGCCCTATCCCTGGAGGTATTCAAGGCCAGGTTGAATGGGGCTTCGGCAGCCTGATCCCATGGGAGGTGTCCCTGCCCATGGAAGGAGATTGGAACAGGATGGGTTTTGAGGTTCCTTTCAGCCCAAACAATTCTATGATTCTATGAGTCTAATTACAGGGCAACTATCAAGTTCCATTTCAAAATAGCTATTCCAATGCACAACAATTGTTATATAAATTGTATAGAACAGTGTTCCTGGTAGACACAGCGAATAACTAGATAAGTAGTCTTATTGGACTTTCAGGAGAAAGTTGTTCATTTTATGAAAGGCGTTATTAATTGCAACAGTCTTTATTATGAGAGTTGTACCCGACAAACTACAAGATTCCTATGATCCTGCTTCTTATGTAGTACAGCCTTAATTTTAACAGTTTGAGGTATGTTAAAGGATCACCAGCAAAGCAAGGAATTCCCATGTCCGTAGTACCAATATCCATGTGAATCACAATTGGCATAAAACAAATTTAATGCAACATTTTTTAAAATGTAAGGTCCAAGGATCAATCTTTCAACTTTAAATATGGATGCAAATGTGTTGATTAGAGACTTTTTAGGAGTTTTGGAACTTTTTCATGGCAGGGTGCTTAATGTTGAGCATTCAGTCTTGGCGTTGCATGCCAAAGCAAACTCATTGCTAAGAGACATGGGCTCAAGTCCATACATAAGCCAGATCCTTCTTCCCATTCCACTCATCAAGTTTTCTTTCTATTAGGTACTGTGTTATTTTGCAAATAAATTGTTTTTATTTTGTATCATTTTTGACACTGTGGAGTTACTATAAGTCTATGTCTTGTCTATGTATAAGAAATATAACATATTTCTATTCTTTAAAAGAATTTTTTTTGTTAGCAATTAGTCTTACTTTCTGGGAATATTTTAAGCATATAGGAAATAGGAATAAGGAGAATTTAGTTGCACATTCTCAACTGTTTGTACTTTTCTTGGCTCAAGAAATAGCAAAACATTAGTTTTCTTTGTTCAGTTTCCTTGGTGTCAGTGTGGAAGCAGGAAGCGAATAAAGGGAAGATAATGCTTACCTTTACAGTAAGTGTTTTAAAACAGTGACTAGCAGTTTTGATGACACTAGTCATTTGTGAAGGTAAAACTTCACAAGAAGACCTGGCTTCAAAGAAATGTGTTTAGAGCTTTCTGGAGATTTCAATAAGGTATCTCAAACTATAAACTTACAAGTAAAGAAAACTGAATCATCAGCCAATTCTCAAAGTCTTTGTGTAAATGGGTACTTTTTCAAACTGCCAAAATGACTTTTGTGCCTTACTCAACTCATGATATAAAAAATATCCAAGTTAGTTTTGACTGTCTCAAACTTTTCCATCTATCTGTAATATTCTATTTCTCTACCACTGCTAGTGCAGCCTAGGATAGAAATCTTGGTTTCTACTTAAAATAATTATTTTATTTGCCTTGTCCACTCATAGTAATAGAAGTTTATCTTCCTGTTTTTTAGGCTTGAGGTTTCTTTTAAACCCTTTTCTAAATGTTTTACCCACTAAAAAGTATTGTTTTATTATGTAGATTTCAGGTGGTACATATCACAATTATTTGTGATATTTTGGTTGGAGTAAATGAAACGTTCACTTGATAATTATTTCTCAGTTTTGACTAGGAGCAATATATTGGGCTTTTTACATATACAAAATGTGGAACCACAACAAAGAAATATGAATTTTAGGATTTCTGAGGAAAAAGAAAATTTGGGAAACTGCATTTTTTTGTGTGGGACTTCTGACAAACTTGAAGAGACAGAGCCTACTTCAATGTATCAGTCCTAGATCTATAATGTGCTGGAAGGACTTTAATGACACTGAGTGAAAGAGAAGGTTGTTCTAAAAAGAATATGAATCTGAACTTGTTGATTTTGTCTTTGAAGTTAGATAGGGGCATTTTCCACTTCATACAGTGAGATTTTTCCATATTTCTAGTGCTCCGTTGTATGGTAGAGGTATGGTAGAGGTATATCTTAGCTGTTATGACCAGGTCAACCCAGTTGTGGGTATTGTTTAAAGAAGAAAGGGTTGAAGTAAGTTATCAGTGCAGAAGCAGCTTGAGGATTCATTATAAGGAAGAGGAAGTCAGAATTTACAATCACAACTAGACTTGTCTTAAAATCATTATCGTTAAAAGAGTTGTCTCAGTGGTACTGGAAATATTTCCCAGCTTATAAAAATACAGATTATTATTGCTGACTTTAATGACCACAAGCTGAAGGCAGAGGGTGTGGAGATGCCCCATAGCAAGAGGTCTTTTACCCTGTTGCATCAAAGCGGTATTTGAAGATGGGTACTCTGTGTTACAGAAATAAAAGTTCATTGTCTGTACCACAACACTGGCAAAATCAACATATTTTTACACGTAAATGCTGATCAGTCCACCTGACTCATCGGTTACTGATAGGAATGATTCTCAGTGCAAAGACATTTCTACTTATGTTAAGCACATGCAAAGTTAGGACTACTCACAATGCAAGGTTTGGAACTGCATAGACCAAGTTCTGTTTTCTGTGATCGTACACAGACCAATGTTTTGTGCTGAGTTGAGTGAAAAAGAGGTTTAAAAGCTCTTCTCATAATTATGTATTTTGTACATTGTGTTTATGACTGGCCAAAATAGTGAAAGGAAATAAATCTATAAGCATGGAAAAATTTGACTGAGCTATTAGAGCAAATAATAGCTTTAATATTAACAACTGTTTATATTTTTAAGATTTTAATATATCCAAATTAAATCATTTTATAATATTAGGCTTTAGTAATTTAATATTTCCAACTGAGCCAGATATCTGTTGGAAGAGAAGCTTGGAAAATAAATTTTAGAAGTTTCATCAATTCATTTAAAAGATAAAATAATAATTTTTGGAAATAAAAATGACCAAATTATTACTTGCGTCATTAATGGAGCTGTAAATATACTTTACTTTGTAATTCAGAATTAGTGCAGGAAAGACTTGATCACATTCTTTTTAGATAATCACGAAAGTTCTATTTAAGCATGAAATAAGTCACCTTTACAATTTAAAATCTGAAATTAGGGGTATGTGTTCTCCTGAGAAGGTTATTCTTTTGAGAATTTCATTCAAAATTTATTAACTACCCTGAGTGCCTAACTTTTAGTATTGCAAAATAATGTTGCGCCTGTCAAGAAAATAGAAATACAGAAGTATTATTTTGCCTTCAGTATTATTATACTTTGTTTGGTTTTTCATGCAGGAAGTTTGCTGTTAATTATTTACCATACTGAGAAGTACTCAAGGGGTTGTAAGACCTTTGAGAGTTTGTTTGAATTATCAGCTTTTGTCTTAACAATGGCATATTTCCAGCAATTATAATTCTTGCTTAAATAGTTTATGTGCCTTACTTTGTGGTTTCCTTGATGGGAGTGAGTGACAGTGGCATATAGCAGCTCATCATTCCTCCCTCTGCTGGGTGGGAATTTCATTGTTTTTTGCCTTCCACAAGGTGGGCTGTTTGCTGCTAATGACTGGGAATGCCCTCCAGACAGCCAAGTGTCTTCAGATATTATACATAACATTTATTTTTGAGAAAAAAAAACCCGAGCCAACAAACAAACTAAACTTTCTACTCTGAAATCACCACAGAAACCTGCCCTCCTGATGTTTCATGTAAAGTCTGTGGCAGCTTTCTATCAGGATTAAGCTGTAAATGAGGCCAGTTTAAAGCCCAGATCCTGCACATCGTTGTTAAAAACCAGCCCAATACTAAAGAAGGACTAAGGCTGCTGTTCCAGTGCTTGGATGGAACAAACAACTGAGGCAAATGCTGTGTGGAGCGGTGGGTACCTGTGCTCACAGTGTAGCATGAGAGGGGAGGTACTTAGAGGGAGGAAAGCAGTGTCTGGGAACTATTTACCACGCAGCAGCTCCTGGGCTGCCACCAAGTACAGACATACTCCGAGCATCCCACAGCTTGTGCAGCAATACCAGTCACAAAGGAAGCTGGGACAGGTGTGATGTCTTGGCTTGTATCAGAAATGGTGTGACCAGCAGGTCCAGGGAGGTTCTTCTCCTTCTGGACTCGGCACTGGTGAGACCGCTCCTCGAATCCTGTGTTCAGTTCTGGGCCCCTCACCACAAGAAGGATGTTGAGGCTCTGGAGCGAGTCCAGAGAAGAGCAACCAAGCTGGTGAAGGGGCTGGAGAACAGGCCTTATGAGGAGCGGCTGAGAGAGCTGGGGGTGTTTAGCCTGGAGAATCACAGAATCACAGAATAACCAGGTTGGAAGAGACCCACCGGATCACCGAGTCCAACCGTTCCTACCAAACACTAAACCATATCCCTCAGCACCTCGTCCACCCGTGCCTTAAACACCTCCAGGGAAGGTGACTCAACCACCTCCCTGGGCAGCCTGTTCCAGTGCCCAATGACCCTTTCTGTAAAGAATTTTTTCCTAACGTCTAGCCTAAACCTCCCCTGTCGGAGCTTGAGGCCATTCCCTCTTGTCCTGTCCCCTGTCACTTGGGAGAAGAGGCCAGCACCCTCCTCTCTACAACGTCCTTTCAGGTAGTTGTAGAGAGCAATGAGGTCACCCCTCAGCCTCCTCTTCTCCAGGCTAAACAACCCCAGCTCTCTCAGCCGCTCCTCATAAGGCCTGTTCTCCAGCCCTTTCACCAGCTTTGTTGCTCTTCTCTGGACTCTCTCCAGAGCCTCAACATCCTTCTTGTGGTGAGGGGCCCAGAACTGAACACAGGATTCGAGGAGCGGTCTCACCAGTGCCAAGTACAGAGGGAGAAGAACCTCCCTGGACCTGCTGGTCACGCCGTTTCTGATCCAAGCCAAGATGCCATTGGCCTTCTTGGCCACCTGGGCCACTGCTGGCTCATATTCAGTCGGCTGTCAACCAACACCCCCAGGTCCCTCTCCTCCAGGCAGCTTTCTAGACAGACTTCTCCCAGTCTGTAGCACTGCATAGGGTTGTTGTGCCCCAAGTGCAGGACCCGGCTGCACTTGAGAAGAGGAGGCTGAGGGCAGACCTCATTGCTCTCTACAACTCCCTGAAAGGAGGTTGTGGAGAGGAGGGAGCTGGGCTCTTCTCCCAAGTGACAGGGGACAGGACGAGAGGGAATGGCCTCAAGCTCCACCAGGGGAGGTTTAGGCTGGACATCAGATAAAAAATTTTCATGGAAAGGGTCATTGGGCACTGGCAGAGGCTGCCCAGGGAGGGGGTTGAGTCACCTTCCCTGGAGGGGTTTAAAAAACAGGTGGACGAGGTGCTGAGGGGCATGGTTTAGACTGATACGAATGGTTGGACTCGATGATCCTGTGGGTCTTTTCCGACCTAGTGATTCTGCAATTCTGTGATTCTGTCTCTGGCTAGTGGGATGACCAAATTTTGTGTGAAACCTGTAAGCAGGAGAAATACAGGAAACAATCTGCGGAGTCAGCAAAGCATCACTATGTGTCCCTGGGCACATAGGTATGAGGAATACAGTTCTGCTATAGCTGGCAGCATGTCCAAAGCATGTATTGACAGCATATTTGATCCAGAGGACAATGTGGGGCATCTTTTTGAAGATGGTGTAGATTTTTGCCACTGAGTCCCACTAAAGTCACTTATGGTCACAAAGAACTGAGCAGAAGGACCTAAGTGAGGAGTACTAGGTCATAATGTCTTTAACAGAAACACAGCTAAGGGCAAAAGCAGGTAACTTTCTTCTGAAGACCTGGAAATTATGCATATTGAAAAAGCCCATTGATGAAAAAATTATTTCTATCTTGGTTAGTAACTGTTTCATACTATGCCACTCAATAAAGGAAACACCTGTTAATTAATCACTGAGTTATTATAAAATTACACCTGCCTTCACCACTGCAAAACCACATAAGATCTCACAGACTGCTCTTGAACACCTGCATTTAATTCAATAACATTGTTTGTTGAAACGTAATTTTATTTTAGACCTAGGAAATCTAGGCAGATCACACGATTCAATTGTATTTATCTGATTGTTAGTTCTGATGAGGACCTAAAATGAAATCAATGTCGGCAATTTCTATGTATAATCAAATATTAATATTGAAATAATAACTCCAAGATGCAGTACTCTGACTACATAAAATCTTAGTTGTTAGGAACAAGTGAATGAGGGAGATCTGCTGGGTCATGAAATCTGAGTCCCTTCTTATTGCAAGCAACTCAGTAATATGATGCTTTTAATAAAGGGCACTTCTGCACTTCAGCACAAGAAAAGTGAGATCTTACATCTATTTTCCTACTATGAATTTGTTTGCATCTGTTATCGCTCACTATCTATTTTTAAATTATTTCAAGAATGGAAGACATTCTGTAACTTTACAAAATACAAATTACTAGATATGTTTGTTCAGATATCAGCAGCAGTTACAGAGCTTCAGCTCAGCCCATGAGCCTGTTCGTCTACAGTCTTCTGTAACACTTAATGTTGTGCATTATAATCCACTTCAGTGTCTTGAAACATCATCTGTATATGTAGCATAGAGTCTGATTCATACAATACCCACTGTCTCAGATCTTCTCCCTGTGTTCACCTCATTATCAGCATTTAGGTAAATGAGACTAGCAGTGGGATACTTTTCCACCAAACTGCAGTCTCCTGAATATTAGACATCTAGCCTCAGCTAGTTGTCTTCTGTTTCTCTGTAGGAAATGATTATAGGTAGATATCCTACTGAAATCCATCCTACTTGTGTTGGGATGAGATGACCTGCTTCCCTATGGTATCACTTTACTAGAGGAGCAAAGACAACCAGGTTACATTTGGGATCTTCAGCTAAGTGAGATGACCCGTTGTCTACTGGTTTGACTCAGGTCACAGAGTAAAAAAGGACATCCCTGGGAACTACTCACAGACCTCAGAGAAGTCATCGGTTTCTTAAGGGCTAAAAGAAACCATTCCCAGAGAAAGATGACTTGTACTGCTGAGCTGCTGTAACTGACATCCCAGAAAATGTCTGTTGCCCTGACCAACTGGTTGTCTCCTGTACCGTCCTTAGCATTGACTCAGAATATACCAAAAGCTAGGAACTAATTCGAAGCATCATTTTGGAAAAGGCCACCTTGGTATGAACAGCACTAGAGTTTAATGTACATGTGTGTGTGCAAATACATGCTAGTTGATCACCAGGGTCTGCCAGCATCCCAGGACCATTTTATTGAATAACACCACTGCATTTTTGCCCTTCTAAATTTTTCTGTTTATCTGCTTTCTTCTGTTTTAAGCCTGGAACTAGGTCTTCATAATTTTAAACTACTTACTACACATTTAGACTTAGGACAGATGATACTGCTTCATATTTTTACTGAATGTTCTTTGCAGATAAAACTATTTTTTAAGTCAGTGCAGATAAGTGCATAAGTTAATAAGATAAGTTTTAAGTGTTTGTTCCTTTCAGTCAAATACTTGCTGATATTCCTCTTTCTTCTCACCCTAAACATTGTTGTTGAATTATGATTCCTTAGTTGGTATGCTCCCCTGCACAATACCTGATTAATCTTGACTGCTGCTGATCAAAGATTGTTTTCAATAAAACTGATTACATTTTACTCAAAGACTGCAGATTTATTTGATCTTTTTAGTGCACCTTCACTTCTAATTGACTCTTACTTGTGAAGTGCTCTGCTAATGCTTATTATCTGAATGAATAACCGATGGTCTTTGCTTGGTATAAATCTTTATGCTGATTTATTGCATGCTCGTGGGGTGATGACCTTGGCTACTCAGAGGTTTTGCCCTCTCAAGGTGAAATGCACTTTAAAATTAAGGACTGAATGCTTTCATTAATAAATTAGCTAAATATTTTAACATTTGAAATATTTTTCTTTATCCACCTATATATGACTTTTTACTGGTTTTATGCCTTAAGCTGATATTTTTTTTCTTATTTAACATGTTTACTTTAAATTATATTCTGCCACCCAAAAAAATCATGCGATTTGGGATACTAGAGACATATTCTGAGAATTGAAAGAAAAAAATTCATATCTCATATATGCTGAATGATATAATACTAAGAATGTGAGAGTATGTAGAAGTTTGAGGATGTGGTGGTGGATTTGTTCTATATCTTTTGCAAGGAGTACCTGCTTTGCTAACATTCAGAATGCTGTGAGAAAGATGGATGGAAATTCGCTGGGGTCTCCAATCTAGTTAGTGACTCTAGAAGTTAAAAATTGTATTAAGCATCATTATCTTTGTAGTAATACATAGGAAACCAGATCAGATGGAGTCATAACAGAAAAGGTTATGCAGAATTCATTATGATATAATTGTTAAATACTCTTAAATTTTCCCTGGACATTCACATTAATACCAATTTACAAGCAGTACATTCAGTGTTATAAAGGATATTATTTATATCATGTTTATTCTTTTGTCATCAACATGATATGACAGTGGTCTGATGAAAAATGCATGAAAACAAGTTCTGAAACTTGTTTTTCTTTCATTAATAGCATGAACTTCAAGATAAACGTCCTTAAATACCAGCAGAGCTTTTGTGATACTTGGCAATTATGACAGTATCAGTGATTTTTGAAATCCCTGGTAAGTGAAAATAATTTTGTCTTGTTCAGTCGAGGCAGATGATGAAGATGACAGAGGAGAGAAAAAGTCAATGACTTTCCTCAGATTCTGGAATGCATTATGACTGGTGATGTTATTAGACTTAGACAGTTAAAATAACTTTTCAATATACTGAGCATGAGAAAAGAAGAGACTGTGTTAATATCAAAGCTGACTACTGCTAGCAAAAGTTCAAATGTGTTAGCATTCATCTGTGTCCTGTCATCTTGGCTTTTCTTCATCTGCAGTTTTGTGAGTGATGCTCTGAGTGGAGATTGAATTGTAATAAATATTTATGTCCAAATCTAGGGTAGGTGTTAATGTGAATGTGGGCACGTTCCAGAGTTGTAAACTGAATACGTGTCATAGTTTAGAATGGAACTTTGTGATGAAGGTACCTAAGCGATTTAAGTAGTTTCAAACACAGAACTGGAAATTTGAAGTCTTAAACGATGAGGATGAGAGCTACATATTTTCTATATTTAGTTAGTATTGTTGTTTGGGGTTTTTTTGGTTTTTTTTTAATGGAAGGTATCCAGAAGCCAAAATCCCAGTGTTAGGGGATTTGAACATTCTCAGACATGCATTTATTTGAGAACAGTGAGACATATACATCTGAAAATATTCTCTTTATGCTCAGCTACTTATAGTCAACAACAGAGGATGGAAATGGGATCTAGGCCAGGAGGGTCATAGTTTTATTTTGTATTTAGCTATGTACTTCTACCCGTTGTCCCTGAACCCTGCACCAAACAGATTGCTGGACACTTCTTCAGTTTTGCTGTACTGTGATCTCATGCAAAAAATTTCTTGTCTGCTATTTTTACATGAACCTTGACAAAGTCAAAAGTGCCCATCTTATGAGATGCAGTAAAATGTGGAGGTGATGTGGACCACAAAGGAAATATTTCCTTTAACATGGTAAAGTCAATCAAAATCTCAGGTGAGCTGAGTTAAAGTTTTTTCTCAGTCTATAATTGTCTATACTTTAGCATTCTCAGTCCTATGAATCGCTTATCTTACTAACGTGAGAGCTTATACAGCCCTTATACAGCTACAGGTCCATCTACTTTTTGCATAGATCTATGTGAAAAAAAAACAACTCAACTTGTAAGAAATTCTTTGCTTAGTATCACGGCACACATAACAGCAAAGGACGAGGTTAGAGAAGAGAATTCCAAGCAATTAGTGTGAGACAGAGTGTGTGTAATGGCACAATTCAGGGACACTACCCACGGACACATACAAGCTTTCTTCCCTTTCCCAATCCTTCTGCCATGGACTCCCCACCCTTACTTTCCTCTGACCTCTGAATGCTCCTGCAAGCATTCAGCCCCCTTTGTTTGGCCCCAGGTTACTCCAGGACCTTCTCTCTCCTCACGAGGAGTCTGGTTTCCTTAGAGGGTTCCCTAGAAGAGAATCCTTTCATTTGCCTGCCTAAAACATCCTCCCTCTTCAGCCTGACATCCTTCTGCATTAGGTTTCCCTTCCTATATGCCACTGTCATCTTCCTCCTTTATGATGCTCCTAAACTTGTGGGACATAAGAGAGTGTTTTCCTGGAAAGCTTAGGAACAGCACTAAACTGTATCTACTCACAATACGTAAGTTGAAAGTCAACTCTTGACACCAAATAGTAAAGATAACTGTCCATATTCACTTTTAGACTGGGAAACAGAAGATGATTTAGAACTATTGGAGTAGCAGGATTTGAGGAGAGTTTTTCAGCTGGAAAAGTAAACTCAGATATGAAGGCGAAGCCTGGCCAGTTAATGAAAGTTGTTCTGTGACAAACCTGCCTGCTGGCGGTGAGGACTAGGTCTGATGACTGAGGAAATCCTTTCTACTCCTGAATTACATTCTGTTCTTCATCCTTTTGACTTCCATTTCTGTGTTGAGTTCCTACATCCTGCCAGGCAAATTCTATGTCTTCTTATTTTCTAAAACCTCAAGTAAAATTTAGTGCTGCATAAGTAAGAATGATATTCACCTGTGTAGCACATTAAATACACGGTAAACTTCTCCACAGGACAGTTTTATCAACTCCTGTCTTACTTTTCTTAATAGAAATAAAGCTGTGTGATAAGCACAAAAAGCAAGGGCTAATATAGTATGTATTTTATGTTGCTGGAGGCAGAACAGAGAGATTTTTCTTCATATAGTTTTGAAAAACTGATGGGAACTACTTTGAAATTAAACATAATAAGCAATGCAAGTATCATCTGGTGTTCTCAATGTGCTGTCAGATAAAGGATGTTCTACAGAGTATACGTGAAAGAATAAGACAACATAAAATGTTAACTAGAATCTGGCATAGAGAGGGCTAAAAATAATTCTTAAAAAGCCCTCGCTATTGAAAACAAAACAGACAAATGATAAAAGTAAGTGGTAAAAATCAAAATACTCCATAGGAAGTTAGTTGCAAAAAAGCCTGTTAAATAATGTATATCTATAGATGTTTTGATTTTGACAAGAAGATGATGTTTTCTGGGGACTGGTGGAATATACAAAGAATAATATCCTCAACAAATTAAAAGAAAAAGAGAGACTACAGCTGTGCTGTCCAGCTCTTACTTTTATAAATACAAGTCTTATTAGGAGCGTCTGAGGGAGCTGGGGTTGTTTAGCCTGGAGAAGAGGAGGCTGAGGGGTGACCTCATTGCTCTCTACAGCTACCTGAAAGGAGGTTGCAGAGAGATGGGTGTTGGTCTCTTCTCCCAAGTGATAGCTGATAGGACAAGAAGGAATGGCCTCAAGCAGCATCAGGGGAAGTTTAGATTGGGCATTAGGAAAATGTCTTCATAGAAAGGGTTCTCAGGCAGTGGCAGAGGCTGCCCAGGGAGGTTGTTGAGTCCCCATCCCTGGAGGTGTTTAAAACATGGGTAGATGAGGTGGCTGGGGACATGATTTAGTAGTAGACAGGTACAGTTGGAGTTGATGATCTCAAAGGTCTTTTCCAACCTAATATGACTCTATGATTCTATCTATTGATAGAATAACTCTTATCTCAAGGGTTAGTTTTACATCTCCCAGTAGTATCACTTTTGTTTTAGTGTTCTTATTTCACCTCAGTCTCACTAAAGACTTATCTACATTTCCAAAACAGAATCAGCCTGAGATGAAACTTTTCCATGGTTTTAATTTCCACTTTTTTCCCTTCTTCTTGGAAGCATGTCTCACTTAGTATCCATATAAACATTGATGATGTAGTCCACAATGCTGTGTTACATCAACAGTGGTCTATGCCATGTCTGGACTGTGTAATTCTTTGTTCACTATATTTAAAATGTAACTCATGGAACGATAGAATCATTTCAGTTGGAAGGGACCTCAAAGATCATCCAGTTCCACCCCTCTGCCATGGGCAGGGAAACCTCCCACTGGATCAGGCTGCTCAAGCCCCATCCAACCTGGCCTTGAACACCTCCAGGGATGGGGCAGCCACAGCTTCCCTGGGCAACCTAGGCCAGGGCCTCACCTCTCTCATAGCGAAGAAATTCCTCGTTAAAATAAATATTTTTTTATCATTTTATGAAGGCTTTATCTCTAGGTTATTGATTTGTAGAAGCCTTCTGGTTTCAGTTATTGTCTGGAGAGCATCGAATAAATAAACATTAAAAAAATTGGTTATAGTGAAAATCATCTTGATCCAATGAAATGTTGTGGATTGAATTTGATGATGCTGGAAATTCATATTACAGACTTTATCCAGGAACAGAACTGGATAATAATTTTCAAAAAAAGAAAGACCTACTTCGCAGGACAAAACTCGAGGAGTAGAAAAGATCATGCAAAATGTATGGGGCTGAGCATGGCAGAGTGAAATAGCTAGAACAGAACCAAAGATATCTCTCTTAATATTTCCCCTGCCAAAAGAATAACCTGTAAAACACAGATGTTTAATATCTTATCCTTTTTACTGGCTTGTTCATCCAAAAGACGATAGCTATTTATGTCAATCACTTCAGGAGCTCAAGAGACAAAAGTCTGTGTCATAAATCAAAACTCTGTGAATACTAATTTCATATGATGAACTATGTTTGTAATTTGTTTCTTGAAAATCTCAGGATTTACATTCAAAACCACGTTTTGACAGATTTTGTGAGTAACATTATTGTAACATAGGAAATACAATCTTGAAACATTCAGGCTAAGGGAAAAATAAAAGAATATTTCTATCTTCCTCATACATTTGGGAAATACATTTAAATGTGTGTCAGAGACACAGAGGTCCTTAGGGCTTCACGTGATGATGTTCTGAAGTGACATGTACCCTATGCATACTGAGCCCTTAAGCTCTTTTTTATAGGTTTTCCTATTCAGTCTCTTGTTTATTGGCACACACTTCAAATTTTTCAGGAAGGCTTTGTTGGTAACGATCTATTATATTGATCTTATCAGTGCTTTCTACAAAAGGAGAAGTATCTCCCTAATTCTTTCCATCCTGTTTATATGTGCAGGGTCACATTAGTTACAGGTTTGCACTGGAAGCTCCGTGACCTTTAAACTGTTTTCTTTCCACAAAAACAGCCTCCTATTTTTTTCTTGGCACCTACAACCAAGGTTTTCTCTCACTTAACCTCAGCCTTCTGAAATTTACTTTTCTTGCCTAATCATAGAATCATAGAATCATAGAATAACCAGGTTGGAAGAGACCCACTGGATCATCGAGTCCAACCATTCCTATCCATTGCCTAAGTCATCTGGTTTCCTTCTGCTGGAATGGACAGAGATGGTTACCTACAAAAGCTGGTTAATCCAGCTAAATTACATTAATCCTGACTAAGTTACATTAGTCAACTGTCTGGAGGCACCTCTGACCGCAAACTATAATGTAGTTCACAAACCTGCATTTGAGGCAGTTAATGGTAGCTACGATTACTTACCTTCTAGGGGAAAACTAGAAGTAAGTAGTTTTGCATTTGTCTCTGTTTAAATGAATTTGTTTAAATTAATCCAACTTTCCAGGCACCCTTACAGACCAGTACAGGCAGGGCAGTACATTTTCCCTCATTCACAAAACCATCAACAGCCCTCACACAGACACAAGCAGCACAAACTGCCTCAATCTTTCCAGCTAATTAGGTGGAAGTCATTAGCAGCAGCCTCTTACTATCCTGAGTCCATCAATAAGAGACCTAAGTGTTCTCATTTTTGTTATTGTCTTCAATATCTCTCATTGCATTCATGTCCCTTGGTGTTTAGTTTATCAGTTTTCCAGTCTCTTATCTTTGTTTCTTACGTTGAATAGTTCTTAACCAGTTATCCTCAAAGCCCACATGTCCCTGTGTCTCAGGCATCTGCCTTGTCCTTTGCCTTACACATATATTTACAATCCTGTTATGATAAGGGAAAAGAATCCCACTGTCTCAGCACCTTCCATTTGAGAATCTCAAAATATTTAAATGAAAAATAATGAGTTATTGACCGTTCAGCAATGTATTTTCCTGTGATGCAGACACCTCCCATCTGAAAGGTAAAGAAAAGAAGCCCAGATTTCTCTTGGTTGAATTCAACTGAGGTCAACAGAGTACTAATTGTGTGAATTTAGCAAGAGAGGCTAAATTTATGAAGATTTCTCAGGTATCTAAAATGGTTAGCTTCTTTGATAACTAAGCTTAATTAATTGTGCCATGTTCCTGAAAGATATGATGGAAAAGTAAGACTTCTGTTAAATCTACCATAACTAAAACATGTTAGAAAAATCACCGTTCTTACTTTTTATTTTCTCTTTTCATAGTCTGGATCAATTACCTCATCTTAGAAGATGTAGGTGTGGATGTTTCTTTCTATAAAATAAAACAGAATTAATTGCCAAGATGTTAAAAATCATTATGAAAAGAGAGCACTGACTCTCCTGAAACCAGCAATTATTCACAAAGAAATCTGTGGACATGAAATCTGCCATTTAATGAAAATTAGCTATTACAGATGTGAAGTTGACAGCTTTTTTCTTGTGTAAAAACTAACTGATGACTGTCACACTTGCATATCTGGAAATCTGTTGTAACATTGCATATTAACTGTTAAAATATTTTTTACGTCTCAGATAAGTAACTAGGAAAAGTAATGGGAACAGAAGGAAGCATAAGTATGTAGCAGTGACATATTAGCACAAAGTTCCTGTGCAAAGCACTATAGGAAATTCACTGATAGCAGATATAAATGATTTCCAGGCTGAAAAAACCAGCTTCAAAACACTTTTGATAAAACAGCTTCATATGTCAAGTCTGAAACATTTACTTAGAGCTAGATTCAGTGTCAACTGAAGTAAAGGAATTATTTCCCGTTGTGAACACCAGATAGAGTGGGAGAGAAGATGCTGCATGTATTGTTTAGGATAAAGTCAAAACCCACCTAAAACTGCACAGAAGAGCACAGCAGAAATCTTGCACAGAAGCAGAGAACAATTCAAATCTGCTTAGCAGTTTAGCGAGTGTCAATAATGTTCTGGTATGTTTTGCTCAGGTCTGTTTTGCATACCTCCATATATGCCTGATATAGCTGAAAAAAGTAAAAATGCAATGGGAAAAATATTATTCTGAAACAGCCAGAGGGCCTGAAAAAGATGGAAAGCAAGATTTGTGGGTTTAGCAGTAAGTTTGATTCTCATTTACCTCTACAAGAGATATCATGGTTTCTTCAAATTTGTAGATACCTATCCACCAGTCAGATGTTTTTCTACTTTTGCTATAGAGATTACGGATTTATCTCTATAGCAGAAATAGTGTTAGAAGCCTCAAACCTCCTGAGTTCCAGTGTGCATTGTAATCAATTTGATGTCTGGGCAGATGTTTGCCCTGACTACTGAGAGTATTTCCTTGAATGTGGTTAGAGGAACACTTCTCCCAAGTGACAGGGGACAGGACGAGAGGGAATGGCCTCAAGCTCCACCAGGGGAGATTTAGGCTGGACATTAGGAAAAAATTTTCATGGAAATGGTCATTGAGCACTGGCAGAGGCTGCCCAGGGAAGTGGTTGAGTCACCTTCCCTGGAGGGGTTTAAGGCACAGGTGGACGAGGTGCTGAGGGACATGGTTTAGTGTTTGATAGGAATGGTTGGACTCGATGATCCAGTGGGTCTCTTCCAACCTGGTTATTCTATGATTCTATGATTCTACAAAGCGTAAATGTGAGTTCAGCACTTATTCAATCATGAAACAGTGAACAAAGGATAGTAATATTTGTGGACTACTAAAATGTGCGATGTATAAAGTAGTGACAGCAAGAGATAATACAGATCCTTCTAAACAAACTCCAAAGAACACTAAGCAGAAAGGTTTGTTTCCAAGTGTGGATCATCAATATTTTATGTCCAGAAATTGCCAAGGAATGGCACATTAGTGAAGCTCCACAAAGCTTAATAGTTATCTGCCATAATATAAAATCAAGGATGGGATTTCCTGCTGGTTTATGCAGTCATTAGATTTCATGATCACAGCTGTTAACTATAACTATTTTAATTCTAAAGTAAGAAAGGACATTTTTAAGCAAGTTAAAAATCAAGTAGGTCAACACAAATGAATTATCTGCAAGTCAGATGAAAAAGATATTCAAAAGCCATCCGGGTATGGTCCTGGTCAACTGGCTTTAGGTGGATCTGCTTGAGCAGGGAGTGTTTGACCAGAAGACCTCCAGGGGTCCTTTCCAACCTCAGTCATTCTGTGATTCTGGGAAGCACAATTAATGAGTATTATCTTCATGGATAAGTCAGAAACAAATGCATGAAGATAAGCAAGCATGTCTCCAATTTCTCCTGATAGGTTCCGAAGGTGCTTTAAAAGTGACTTGCACACATTCATGTCAGAAGATGGCAGAGGTAGAAATGCATCCCCTCAATTATCAGCTCCCTTTCCCGTTGTATTTTCATATTATGAGGGATCAGTTCACACTATGAAAGCTTTGTGCTCCCTTGAGAATTGAAAGAGATGGCTAAAGAAAACATAAACTTTAGAATTTCTTTCTGGCCATCTTCTTTGATAAGCAGTTCTTTAGAATCCCTCAAGGATGTGCTAATAGACTCTTTAGTGAAATACCGTTTACAAATTGATCCTACTGTTTTACCTTAAAATATGTTTCAAGCACACACATGTCCATACAGACAACAGCATCCATTGAAATCTATAAATAAACAAATAATAAAAAATATTAATATGCTTATTTTATCACTTTTTTGTTTGTTTGTTTCTACTACTTGGTGAATTTCCTTTAGAAGAAAGCTCCTTTCTTTTATCTGTAAAACAGCAAGCATAAAGTAGACAAAGATGATAAAAGGTTTTTAGCTCCAGAAAAGATTTTCTCCCTCAAAGCCTGAGTATGTTATCTAAAATAGATTTCATATAATTCAGCTTCACATTCTGTTGAAATGCAAATTCATAAGTACGTGTGTATAGAGAACTGAGATGCTTGAATGATAATTCACAGTGAGAATTTGTTCTCCATAAGCCTGATGCACATAATGCACATACTTGCCGAGCTGAACCCATATCTCATTTCTTAAATTAATATCTAAGATCTTTAGAAGCTCAGTGAAAGAGTTTCTAATCAACGCGAGTCAATACACCGTCTGATTTCCTCCTTTTCTCTTTGCCTATGTCCTAAGCAAAGTTCTCTTCTGCTTAAGATTCTTTGAAGAGTGTATTCAATGACTTGAATAACCTTCTTTCATCTGTGGGTTCAGTAATATTTTTTTATATCCACCTGCAGGGCCTCTGATTTAGTTTTGTCTTTCACCATGTAAAACTAACTAGTGGGGTAGGTGAAATTTCAGAATACCAGTAAAATATTGACCAGAACCTAGAGATTGAAAACAATTGCAAGCAATTAAAATTCCTGTCCAAGTAAGATGACAAGTCAGCATCTGTCCGAGCAAAAGACAGCAGTAAGGGGTCGCTTTCTCTCTACAAAAGAGGAAAGTCAGGCTAGGCGAGTTGGACTCTGCTCACAGCATCTTGCAAACAAAGGATAAGCTTATGTTTTTATGCATTTCTTAAACATATTAACTTGCTAAATAGAGTAAGTTGCAACAGGGAATCTTTAACAAGTGAGTTACAGAATTTACAAGACTACGCAAAATCATCTAGAAGAGAAAGGGGAAGATGAAAAGAGCTGGAATGTGAAGAAACATATTGGGAAGAAGGCACAAAGGAAGGAATAAATGTAAATACTAGAATAGGAAAGGAAAAGTGGAAAACAGGACTCGAGAAGGCAATTGCACTTTGTTTCTTTTCATGTTTACTATGCTTATCACTCTTCCTCCTACCCTTCTAGTGTATTTTTTACTAAAGTGCAAACTGGAAAGAAACTTTCTAGTCACTATGGGGTCTGGTCCTTTTTCTTTCAAAAAGGCTTAACTTTCACAGCAGTCAATACATAAATCATGCAGTAATGGGGAAAATAGTTTGGTAGGAGAAAGATCTCATTATGATGCTCCACTTCTGCATTGGAATAAAATAATAGAATCAGAAAATGGCTTGGATTGGAAGGAACCTTAAAATCCATCCAGTTCCAACCCCCCTGCCATGGGCAGGGACACCTCCCACTGAATCAGGCTGCCCAAGCCCCATCCAACCTGGCCTTGAACACCTCCAGGGATGGGGCAGCCACAGCTTCCCTGGTGCCTCACCACCCTGATCATGAAGAATTTCTTCCTAATGCTTAGTCTAACTCTTCCCCTCTCCGATTTAAAGCCATTCCCCCTTGTTCTATCACTCCATGCCCTTGTAAACATTCCCTCTCCAGCTTTCCTGTAGCCCCTTCAGGTACTGGAAGGTCTCCGTAAGTTCTCCTTGGAGCGTTTTCTTCTCCAAGCTGAAGAACCCCAGGTCTCTCAGCCTGTCAGCTGATGATTAACTGTTGATGATTTTTACAGGATTTCAGACTGTGTCTTTTGAATTTAAAGCATTCATGTTCTTTGCTCTTTTCCTAGGATAAACAAAGGTCTAGGAGACTTTGATCAATCAAAATAATTTACATAAATAACATCATTCATTATTTATTTGGAAATTGAAATTAGTTTAATATACATGGGAGGAAAACAACATCCTCAATTCTAAACCCACAGCAATTAAGTATGCACCAACACATCATTGTGATAACATCAATACCTGTTTATGCTGAATCTTGGACCTGAAAAAGACAGATTATATTTCAGACATTATTTTGCATTATCTATGATAATGTTTTGAATTATTTTGTCTTAGCTATGCTTGTAATAGTTTTTCTCTGTTGTTTAATTTCAGCTCTTTGCCTATGATATTTACTTTGATTTTTTAAATGTTAATTAATCTTTAATTCAGAGAAGAATTGTGCAGCACACTGGCAGACCTTTAATTTCCAGAGTTGTGCCTCTTTTCTTCTGTGCTGCTTCATAAAACAAATTGTTCCCTGTAATCTGTAAAATGATAAACGGAATTATTATATCTTAGCCCATTCATTCTCTACTGCCCTCCTGAATACCATTTTCTAAATTAAGCTGTGGAGGAAATTACCGGGGTAATGACAAAGAAAAAGAAGACAATTATTTTGAAGAGATTATTAAAAAGGGAGAATATAAGTTAAGGTTAAATGAAATGAGAGTTGTATTTATGATAGGACCTAATTTTAAACTAACTTGCTTTAACCTTCATTTAAAAAGTATACATGAAAAATAAATACTGCTTGAAAATGGCATCATCATTTAGAAAAGCATTATTTCTACAGCCAAGTTAAATATGCAGGTAGCATTTTCTGATATCATCAGTATAGCACGAGATCTTAGAAAGGGCTAAATGAGGCTAAATATCCCAGAAAACCAAAACCAAGTAAAGAATTCTCATGTGACATTTTTCTTAATGCCTAAATTTGTGACTAACCTATTTTGGTAAAGGTCTTTTCCAATTGAAACCATCCTGTGACTCTATGAATTTCTTGGAGTTTCTGGTCAGAAAGCTCCCTTAGCTCTATAAAAATTGATGATGAGAGTCCAGAGCAGAGACAAGTCTCTGAAGAAATGTGTGATACTTCTCTGCATGTAGGCTTACAGAGCTCCAGATATGCCTAGTGACAGCTGCCTGTGTGTTGACCGCTCCTCTCTTTCCTCAAATTGCCTCAAAGAACTTTTTAAACCTATGACAAAATCACGGACTGGTGGAAGTAAAACTTCCATAGTCTCTCTTTCAAACAATATTGAACTCAGTGAAGCCCTGTTGCTTCTGCTATGCAGGAGGTCAGAAAAGATGATCACAATGGTCCCTGCAGGCCATGTAATGAATGCAGTAGTGCTGAAATGCTAAACATTCCTTCATTTTATATTCTGCTGAGGCTGCAAAGTCATAGCAGAGGCGGTTCTGAGATAACAACCCTCATTCTTCTTAATAAGCATAGTGTATTTGAGCTAAACTCATTATTTTGCCGTTGGTTCTGCTGCTTATGCTTTAGTTTCACAAAAGACTATTACATGTGTTAGTTTATTGATATTTCTTCCTAAATCTACTTTTCTTACTTCCTCATTCAAACCTCTGCTGCTCAGATATTGACCAGCATTAAAATAAGTTGGTGTGAACCATCCTGTGTGGGGTTTCAATTGCACAAAACATTGATCTTCTCTTTTACTGTTTCAAATGATTCCGAAAAGTCCATCTTTATGTTTAATATCCTGATACACTCCTTCCAGAAACTTCCTGAGGGTCTTGTTATAAATATTGTAGCAGATAAAGTCTAGCTCAGAGATGTTAGTTACATTATTGAAAGACCAGAGAGCAGCTATTTTAAACTGCCAGAAAATATCTCAATTTGAATGGCCTTTATTTGTTGATAGAAGGTCATATCATTACTCTGTCAAAATCAGAGCAATTGTTTGGGTTTTTGTTGTTATAGGTTTAATAGAAATAAATACATTTAAAACATTTCTTGATTTTCTGTGGATAGTTTTAGAAATTGAAAAGGAAAGCATCCTGATAATATATTAGGAATGTCTAGTCTGAAACATTCCTTTGAGACATCAATGCATTTGTTAAAAATCTGATAGAAACATAAGAGTCTAATTTACGGTTTTGATTGTATTTCAAGTGGCAATATATTTTGAAATGTAGAGAGTTCTTGTAAACAAAAGATTCTGAAGAAGGATACTCAATGAGCGTTCCTGCTGTATTACCAAAGTCTGTGAAAACATGTATTTTGGGAAAACTTTAGAAAGTCTCATGTAAAGGTGGAATGTGCTGAGCTCCAGTTTGAGTCCATTGCCCCTTGTCCTGTTGCCAGGCACCATTGAGAAGGGTCTGGCCCCATTCTCTTGACTCCTGCCCCTTAGATTATTACAAGGATTGATAAGGTTCCCTTTCAGTCTTCTCTTTCACAAGCCAAACTGACCGAGCTCACTCAGCCTCTCCTCATAAGAGCGATGCTCCTGTTCTCCAGTAGCTCTTTCTATTAAGCTCTAGAACTCAAACGTGATTCACACCTTGGTAAGGAATGGGCACTAGATGTTTTTTAAGTTCCAGGGTTTTCTACTGAAAACAGTGACTGATCATATACTCCATCTGGCAGTAGAAATAGGAGCAGCATCCTCCATTTCCACACTGGTCTGTGCTTGTTTGGTAACGACTCTGCCTTCATGGAACAAGGTAGCTTCCTCATCAGCTATTAACATTAATAATCAAAGACTGGCCACTTCCCTATGAATACTAAATGTGGTTAAAATCCAAAATAAACATTTTGTTTATGCCATTACCTTGATAATACTTCAGTTTAGGGGTCCTGCACACACTTTCTTCTTGATGATGTGTTGCTGCATTTCTTGTGAATAATTCCTTAACAGTCCGCCTTTTCTTCTTAGTATTGAAACATGTTTTGCCCTATTCTTTCCATTCATTTCTCTGCTTGCTCTTTTTCCTTCCTTCCTCCCTTCCTTCCTTCCTTCCTTCCTTCCTTCCTTCCTTCCTTCCTTCCTTCCTTCCTGAAAGAAAGGCAAGGCAACAATCTGTCAGGTTTTTTTTAGTTGTTGTTTGGCAAGCTAATTAATAACTGTACATGTTTCCATATTTCTACTGATGTTTCTACTTCAAAGGGTGATACACTCTTATGTGAATAACATATAAATCAATGTGGAATAATGTTAAATATTCTGATCTTTATTCCTATTTCAGCATTCTTATGCAGGAAAGCAGATATACCTTATTGAACTGAACTTTAGCCCTTCTTATGGCAGTTTGTAGTCATTTCTTGCACTTAATTTTACATTTCCACAATAATATTTGCATTTCATTATCTACTTTTGTGATACCGGCTAACATTTGAATGAAACCTAAAAAGATGTTAATTCAACAATCTAGTTTGGGACCTTTTAAATGCTAATGTGATCAAATGGTAATCTGATTACACCAATCACTTTAAGAAAAATAAAGCAATGTATGACTGATTAGAGCATGTAAAGAAATAAGCAAGTAGTTCAGAGAACAGGAGAGAATGAAAACCCTGGAATCAAAAATACAATCCATAAGAGCGTAAGCACAATATCTGTACCTGTAACGTGTCCACTGCCACAAAACACTCGACATTAGCTTAGAAACTATTGTTAAAACTGAGAAGGTGGTTAATTTTTCACGGTGCTTCTAACTCTGAGGTGTCCCAATACAGTCACTCTATTAAAGGCAGCTCTTGTTACAGAGGCAGCTGCTGTAATGAACAGGGGATTTTAATATATTTTTGCCTCCTGAGGAAACACCAAACTTCTGGACACGGACCACCTTATTGCCACCATTTAATAATTTCCAGTCGCTCTGCAAGTGTGCGGTAACAGAATGAATGACATCTGCCATCAAGGACTGGTTCCTGAGAGTGTCTGCAGGCATCTTGGGTTTTTTAATAGTTTTGTAGAGTAACTCTGGATACTTTATGAAGCACGTGTGATCCACTGATGACAGGCTGAATGACTCTTTGCCTACCAAGACCATTTGCAATTTTCCTTTATTTATTTTTGACTTTTCTTCAGTGTTAATACTCTTACCTAATTCCTATGGCTTATTAACTACCGATTAAGCGCTGTGAATGACAGATGGTAAAGAATAATAGAATCATAGAATGGTTAGTTACTATTACATTCAGTGCAATTTCTTGCAGGTGTTTTCAAAGAAACACAGGAGATAGTTAATGGGCCAGTCAATATACCATGTTCACATACTGTGGTCAGTGTTTTTCCATCAACTAGCCAGGGAAAAGCACCACTGAATGTGCAATTTGAAATTTGATTTTGGAAAATTCAAATGTTTGACCTTAAAATGTAGTCCTTCCAAGTACATGAAAATAAAAGTCTTACACGGAGCAATTAAGAAAATCTCAAGATTTTACTGTCCATTTGAAGCTGAACAGCCATGTATGGGGAATCTTTATACCTTTGGAATAACTATAATTTCAGATAAGTGATATGAATTGCTTGCCAGCATTAAAGATATAAAAACTCAGCTGATGTAAAGGTTAGTATGAGGTGGTGGAGATAGTGGGCTGTGGATTACAACTGTTTATATGAGGCATGGTTCAGGCTATTTGGGACAGCATATCCTGAAAATGTTAGCAAAACCAGCGTCAATTACGGTGATAGCACTTTATACCTGTCTGGATTTCCTAGCTCTTCTTTTTGGGTTCTGCTTTATTTATAGTCTTTTTTTGTAATTTTCTATGGGCTTCTGTGTGCAATCGCAACATAGATTTTAACATAATTATTTTAATAAGCCAATTGCAACATTTCTGCATGTTTTTGTTTTTCCAATTAGTCTTCATTTCTTCAAAGTGTTGCTAAATAAAGCACTGTAGCTTGTTTAGTATCTCTTGTACCTCTTGTGCTGAAACAAGTACTGTTCATTTTATGAACTAAGTAGTTCTTTGCAAAAGGAACTGTATTTTTTTGATTTTCTTTGTGTGAGTCTCAGCCACATCAGTTAGTAACTAGATCTGTACTACTTTGTTCACACACATCTAACAAAACCAGGCAAATAACATCGTCAAACACATGAGGTTTCTAATATTCACATGAGAAACCTCATTTGTTAGAAGCATCCTGCTAGGTTCTCCTGGGAATGCCTGAGACAGAATTGTCACACAGTCTGACACAGATTCAGAGGAAGAGTTTTTATTAGTACTTCTACAAGGTGTTCTTCCCACATGCATCAGTGAATTTTTCAAAGCTGTTACTTACTGCTATAGTATCAATTTACATAAATGTGGTTCTCAGTCAGTATAATCTTTTTTGTTTCCTATTATATCGCTTCTTTTTGTGGAGAAAAAGAAAAAAAATCTTTAACCAAAATCTTTAATTGAGAGTTAGGGTTGTTCAGCCTGGAGAAGAGAAGGCTCCAGGGAGACCTTATAGAGAACTTCCAGTACCTGAAGGGGCTACAAGAAAGCTGGGGAGGGGCTGTTCACAAAGGCTTGTGGTGATAGGATGAGGGGCAAGGGGGATAAACTGGAGAGGGGCAGACATAGACTAGACATAAAGAAGAATTTCGTCACAATGGTTGGACTTGATGATCCGGTGGGTCTCTTCCAACCTGGTTATTCTATGATTCTATGATTCTATGAGAGTGGTGAGGGCCTGGACCAGGTTTCCTAGGGAAGCTGTGGCTGCCCCATCCCTGGAGGTGTTCAAGGCCAGGTTGGATGGACCTTGAGCAGCTTGGTCCAGCGGGAGGTGTCCCTGCCCATGGCAGAGGGAGTGGAACTGGATGGGCTTTAAGGTCTCTTCCAACCCAAACTATTCTATGATTCTATGATTCTATGAAACTAAAGATGGAAAAGACTGGCTAGATGCAACATTGGATTATTTACTTTTATTTGCCTTTAAGACTAATGCCGTGACTATAAATGTCCAAGACACTGGGGGTCTAATCTAGAACAGTGTTGAATTAGTAATGTTTTCTTCTCAGAATTTGTTCTGAATTGCTTCCCAGATCTTCCTAAATATTAAAATTTTCTCTATTTGTATGCTTGGAACAATAACCTTGTGAAAAGTATGATTCTTAGGGGAACTCAGATACAGTCACTTGTTTTTCCATGTTAATGAGTAGGCTTTTGTGTTGTTTATGGTTTCAAAAAATCCCTTCTGTAATTAAAAACAACCCCTTGTTTTGTGCCCTCAACAACTCGTTACAGAAAGTTACTGTTTATTGTCCTGCATTTGCAGAAAAGGAAACAAGCTCCTGGAGACTGACTGAATTTTCACAGAGATGCCAAAACAGATTACACTGGCTGATTAAAACTTTGGAGGCAGTTTTGTCATCCAGCGTTCATACATAAACTAAATCTTGCTTAGAAAGTCTGCTAAATTGCTGTAAATCAATGTTACATCTAGAGAATATTTGAACAGAGCAGAGAATTCAATGTAATCAAGGAGGAATTTAGAGAGTTTTTACCCAGAAGATCCTGCACATATCAAGAAAAGCAGGAAGCTCAATTGGTCATCCCCTGAAGCCAGTCAACAATTTCCCTTCCCTTTGACTTCATTGACGGTTACCGAGAGCTAAGTTTGAGCACCACAGCTTTGTTTTTTGACAACTTAATGGAAAAATCTGTTGTCAAGAAATATGCTTGGTGTAGCTTCTCTGATTCTGTTCGTAGTAGCTACTGGTTTTTATTTTATGAGGATGAGTTAACAATTTAACTGTTCAGTATATCTTAAGTAAAAAAAAATCCATAATTTAAAAGCAGATTTTTTTAACTAATTCATTAATATTTATTGCTGTAAAATCAACAAACATTGAATGCATTCTCTGTTTAAAGTCATTCTCTTGAAGTCATAGATGGTTCATAGTATTTGAAATGTGTGTTTACAGAAAGTGATTTGAAAAGTGTATTTACAGGAAGTGACAGATCATTAATCCAAGCCTCTCTCTAGGCATGACCTCAGTTTCATGCACAATGACAGTAATTTCTCAAAAATTCTGACTTCTCATTAGGATGTCTCTTCTACTTGTACACTTGATTGCATCTAATAAAATGCATAATAATAACTTGCCCTTCCTAACTTTATCCACCAGTATTAAGGAACAAAAGCTGAGAATTACAATTTCTTTTGAAGTAAACTCTGCAAATATCTTGATAAAAAGCAACATTTCTGTGAATTTCATTGTTTGAGAGTAAGAGTTTCTACAGCTGGTCTTTGTATATGCTTGGAATGTTCTATTACTAAGCAACTTCACTGGAGCTGATGAGAATTTTCAGTATTCAAAAGTGAAAGGGAAGCTGCATGATACCATGACTTAACATTCACAAAGAATACATAATATCCACCACTTTCACAACAACTAGGCTCCAAATTGCCTAATAAATGCATTCACACACTCCCTCTAGGTGTCTGAAATGAAATGTTTAGCCTTTTAACATGTGATTGAGTTTCGTATGGACTTAGGCATGTGAGTTCGGTACAGCTTCAGTATGTGGATGAAAACTTCAAAGATTTCCAGAGGACTTAGCATTATAAATTCCAGTTAACAAATACCATGGATACTAATGAAATTTTTATTCTAAGATTCCTTTGATGAAATATATTATCTAAACTGACCATCTTTGTGCCCTCTAGGAAGAAAATTATTTGAACCTGCAAGCTGTCTCATCACATCTTCAGTGTTCATCACAACTCTGCCCTAGGAGTTTCTATCCATTAACTCAAGAGTATTTAGTCTAACTGGCCCAGGTGTAAATATCTGTGCTGATGGGAGTTAAATTCAGGTGCAAATCCCAATTTAAGGGTCCATAAAATTATGTGGGAAAGGCAGCTGTGAAACTGTTGTGCCAACATTACTGAAGTGAATTTAGGAAATATAATGAGGTTTTGTAAAGAAATCTAAAAGTAAACTTAACCCTACAGTCTAGCAACCATTCCTGAGAGACCTAGGATAGCACAGGATGAGGATAACTTACCCCAGATTCTGCCACATGATAAACAAATTAGAGAGTTGGGTTTCATTATCTTAGGGGTCTTTTCCAACCTAAATGTTTCTATGGTTCTTTAAAATTAAAAAAAACATACAGTCAATGATTAAACTTTTAATATGAATGTGTGTATCTAGAACTTGCTAAACATGAAAAATGTAAAAACTTTCAGTTAAAAATCTTGCGGTCCCTTCTCTGCATCTGTCAGGATAATGTGGGACCTTATATATTTGCCTACTTTTATATGCATGTATCCTTTATTAATTAATCCATGGAATGACTGGATGATTTGGAAAGCATTAAATGGCATATGGAAAGCTTTCAGAATCCAGGAAAAGTGCTGTTTAAGGGCCCTCAAGTGATTTACCTCATCTTTTTAGCTGAGTCCTGGTAATATACGTTTTTAATAGGGTAGAACCAATGCCTTTGATTTGAGAATGCATGCTAAGAAATTTACTGCTTGATGAGATGGGATGCTACGTTCAGTAATTAAGACCTCAAAAATTTGAAATTTTCAAAGAGAAGATACTAGCAAATTCTCAACACCTCCTTTGGATTTTCCTTCCTGTGTCCTTTCAAACACCACGTGTGTTTATTGTTCCTGTTGCCAGTGTCTTTATTTGTGCAGCTACTTTGCAATAAAAAAGAACCACTGACCTTCAGGAGCAACACACAATAAAAACTTTAATTCCTTAATACCATCAGGGTCTGACAAATATTTGGCAATCTTACATTTTCCATGAAAAGTGCTTGTGTGCTACTAAATCAGTGAAACCTTCTGAGCAAGCCAATAACACTTTTTACTGGAGGGAGGAGCATGAGAGAAAATGTTTATGAGTGGTTTTGATCTTTATCTGTACTAAAGCTTGTTATTCACAGATGGGAAGAAGAGTTGAGGAACAAGTTTTCTCTAACTTCTCATGTACGTTCCTTCCAAAGAGGTCACTTGCTTTTACACATGAATTGATTCAACGGTGGAAATGTTATTTTGACAGAGAAACTGCATGGGGCTCCCTATATATTTTAATTAAAATCAGACGCATGAAGCTCTGTTTTGAATCAGTTGAAAATAAAGTATTTTTCAGTCTCTGGCCTCAAGATTAAACTAATTTCTGGCCTGAAGTTTAACACACTCCTCTCTGGATCTTCAGCAGTGGTTAGGTTTTGGCTCTTGGATGCAGGAGATAAGTCCCCATTGTTGTTCTGTATAACTTTCTGTTATAAACAGCTTATACTTTGCAGAATGAGACATTTTGCTACACTTCTGTGCAGCTAAACACCCTGTTGGTTTCAGGATATCAAAAAATTGTACACTTTCTCTTCTTCATTTCAGCTAATTAACATTTTCATTACATGGTTCTTCATTATCTCACAGCTCAATCCCTGCTGTATCTGCATCTATTGCTGTACCTGGATGGAAACTCTTTGGAAAGCCCTGGAACTTGCACTGTTTTCAGTGGTCTATGAATCTGGGAGGCAGCATTGCCTCGCCACATATAAATTATCTTCATTCTGCTTCCCTCCAAGGTGACACGCAGCTAGCATGGAAATCCATGGCTTCCATACAGTATCCAAAAGGCTGTGAAATATTTAATTAGTCCTATTCAACACTGGCTTAAGAAACATAAAAAGAAATTTGTTTTTAAAAATGAATGATTTGGTTAAACATTGACCTTTCTTTTTCTGATTGCTCAATTAGAATCTCTGAGTCGGGTTATTGCTTTTTTTTCTCATCTGCATCCCCTAGTCTAGTAATCTTACCTTTTGTGCCAGTTCTTACTTAGAGTGCGTCAGTGGAAGGAATACATGCCTATAGCCATTACATTGTTATAGTGTACAGACACAATGCAGACCCTATTTTAGTTTAAGTCAGTGAAATACATTTATTTTATGGATTTTCTGATTGCTCAGTTACAAATGGGTGCAGTTTCATTTGTAATACGTTTGGTTTTTTTTCCAATTTATATATCATAAAATTTGTATTTCCCCTTTTGTTGAAAATAAACTGTTTCTTAAGGAAGGTAAGTGTTTCTTTTGCTCTTTTAAAGAAATATATTGAAACATGATGCTAAATGCACATATTCTTGCTACTTTGCTGTGTTGAGAAGGCAAGATTAAGACACTTGAGGTCTAATGCTGTAAGATTTTCCTGCATAGTGAAAGGCATTTGCTTTAGGTCAACTCAAGTTGGCATTCCAATGATATTGTTTTGCAATATGAAAATGAGAAAGGGAGCAAAGTAATTTGATAGAATAAAACAACTATAACAACTAATATGTCAGTAAACACTTTAAAATTAGTTGGGGACATTTTAACTCTAGCAATGAGTTTTCTGTGAAGATAAACTTGATTCTTTTCCGAATTATCTGCTCCTCTTTAAAAATAGTATTTTAGTAAACCATATTTTTGCACTGCTATGTCTCATTCACTCATCCGCTGAAAACAAAAAAAAGGTGGTTTTCAGACTTATGTTTCACCTGCCTGCATGTTGATATCCATAATGATCACACCTTTGCACACAAGAGAGTTGTTTCATACTTGCACATCTGATCTCATATAAGCTAGAAGTCTAAAAATGGTCAAGTTTGATGACGATCCTACTTAAGATTTGAGCATCTGACTCTTGCCAGTTCAGCAGAGCTAGGATTAATAAATGAATCATCTAATGCACAGAAACAGGAACAAAATGTTATTCATAAGTCAGGCAGATGAAGGAGGGAACAGGAAAATTATGTGAGATACTTTCCTGCAGAAAATAGGTAGAAGAAATAGGACTGAAACTTCTACCTATTTGCATAATATCTGAAGGGGGCCTACAAGAAAGCTGAGAAGGGACTGTTTACAAGGGCATGGAGTCATAGGATGAGGGGCAATGGGTATAAACTGGAGAGGGGAAGATTTAGACTAGTCATAAGGAGGAATTTCTTCATGATGAGGGTGGTGAGGCCCTGGCCCAGGTTGCCCAGGGAAGCTGTGGCTGCCCCATCCTTGGAGGTGTTCAAGGCCAGGTTGGATGGGGCTTGGGCACCTGATCCAGTGGGAGGTGTCCCTGCCCATGGCAGGGAGTGGAACTGGATGGGTTTTGGGGTCCCTTCCAACCTGATCTATTCTATGATCCTATGATTCTATGACAATTCTCAGCATGATTTACAGAAAGACTCCTTAGTACACAGAGAGTACTACTGAGTCCACAGATTGAATGTAGCATGGGCTAATTAGAATCCACTCCATAGAAAAAAATGAAATGGGAAAATGAATATTTCTGCTTAGGAATGAAATCTTTGCATATTTTTTTCAACTACAATCTCTGAAATCTTATGTTGAAAATAAAACAAAACAGGAAATCAACACTGATAAAAAATTGCAGAGGTTTCTGGGCTTATCTGTCTGCTCCCAGGCCTAAGAGAAGTCACTTTAGAGGGCCCAAAAATCAAGGGTTGGTGATAGAAAAGTTAAAAGGTTGTGATTAAATTAGCAGATACCTGCAGGACATTTGAATTTGGTTGTATTGATATTTTTCAACAACAAACCCCCCCCATTTAAGTTACTCTTTTTATTCATTGAATCTTTAAATTGCATTTTTCTTTTCTGCTTACATTCAATTTCGTCCAGGGAATGACAGGCTTTGTGCTTTGAAAAATACTTGAACCAGGCAAAACGCATTTATTTTCCTTGACAGATGTAAGAATTTAATTATGGAAATAAATATTATAGAATAGTTGCTAAATTCAATTACTTACAGATTCATCTGTATCTGTCCAATATTCTTTACGGTTTCTCATCCGAGGTGACATTTTTTTTGACAGCTGTCTGTTCTACTGCTTGTAAGTATAATCATTTAATTAAAATTTCCACCAGAAATCTAATAATAACATCATACCAGATAGCAGGGATTTTGCCCAAAGAAGTACTGCAAGTCAGGTTCCTAAGCTGTTTTGTTATTTTAAAAAACAGCAATGAAAATTATCAAAAAGGTTTTTCAAAGGCTTTACGTGTGTAAGTTTGAATATTTAGTAACTTAAAGACTGTGTCGCTGCATCTTGAATTCATATTATTAGAGGACAGTGCCGTTGTATTTATCATCATGTCAAATACATTACTTCACGTTCTATTGCCATTTCATTGGTTTTGGATTATGCTAAACAGGATAAAACAAGGGTAGTAATTGAGCAGATTCAGAAGGCTGACATCAGACTTTTATCAGACTGACATCTACCCATAAAACATAGCACAGTGCTTCAATTCATTGAATTTATCAGCTAATTTATCCTTTTCTCTTGTTTTCAAATTTGTTTCAAAAGCCTAGGCCAGAGAGGACACTTAAATGGAAAAAAGTTTACCTACAATTTTGTCAGTGAAGTGAAGACATGTAGTAGTTTTCTTCATATTAAATAATGAATGTCAGCCTTCAGATAGTTAATTCAAAAAAAAATCAGATTTTAAATTATTGTTTCATCTGGAACATGCTGAGTTTTATTCAAAAGAGAACCCAGGCTAAGTATCTTGAGATTAATGCTTACATGAGTTGCATTCAGTTTCTAGATGAGCTAAAAATATCAAAACTCACTGTCAAGAAACAATCCCAACTTTAATTCTGTCTGTAGTGAAAAGAGGAGTTGCTAAAGAAAATAGATCTTGCTTTTATTCCAACAGCAGATTGGTTCATATTGGAAAAAATATTACTATTTTTGCTATAACTTCCCAGTAAAACCTCTGCATGTTTG
Source organism: Phaenicophaeus curvirostris (assembly GCF_032191515.1). Lineage (NCBI taxonomy): Eukaryota > Metazoa > Chordata > Aves > Cuculiformes > Cuculidae > Phaenicophaeus > Phaenicophaeus curvirostris. The sequence goes on from NC_091393.1 coordinate 26,783,647, forward strand.
CATAACTTTTTTAAACTCATCTTGATTTCATTCAATCCCAGCAAAATCCCACTGCTTTCAAATGGACGTCCTATCATAAGCCACCACCTGGCAAATATTTTCAAAGCGCTTTAAGAATTTTCAGTAAAACTTGCTGCATTTTTATTTTTTTTAATAAGCAGTAAAATAATTTACTAATCTGGGACATTAAAAAACAATTATGGGGATTTTTATAATCCAGGAAATAACCTTAAGAGAAAAATAAATCAAATATGCTTTAGGGTTTATTTCCAAATTATAACAGAAGTATTCCATATCGTAGTCCTCTTTTACATTTCCTGATTTCTTTGTATTTCAAAGATACTGTGCCCAATATAACCGAGTGCTTAATGTGAACAATAATATGGAACAGATAAAATCCCAATATTCCACTTCTTGTCTGGAATAAAAAGCCAATCTATAGATCTTAAGAATGAAATTGCAAGTAAATTTTATTGGAATTAATTCTTCTGAAAATCTCAGTGCCGAGCTGTTGACTGAGTTCTTTTTCAAGCAGTTCCTAATAACTGAATGATGCCTTTTAGAATCAGTAATTAAGCCATTTCTTAAGAAATATTCCTCTGTGGCCCAAATCAATTTTGTAACGGGATTCTATGTTTCTATGATTTTTCCAGCTCTCACTCTGTCCATGTTTTCAGCTTTCTAATTGAATTCATGCTGCATCATCTTAGAAATAACAAAATTCTTAATTATTTGTTAACCTGATATATTTTCATCTGACGTACTAAAAAAATCATAACACAAATATTATTTACATTAAAAGTATCTTTACAATCTTCATTTTTCCAGCACTTGCAATGATATTTTTATGATGTTGTTAACAATTTATTTTGAAATGAGAAATAATTGCTTAATAGTAACTAAAATAATTTCTGATCCAGAGGAATAGCTAATAGTTCAGACTTTATATGTGTTTGCTTTTACATATATTCCCCTTAAGTATGATAATAGTAGTTTGATCACACGGAGAGGAATAATTGAGAAATTTTTCATCTGAGATGTTACTGTTATGAAATAAGCAAGTTTCTTCCATGCTTTTTTAAATCTTGAATCTGGTTTACTCCTTTATTCTCCCAATTTCACCCCAGTCTCGTTTGACTGATTGACTGATTTCAAGATATAAAATTAATTCCTTGAAAGAAGAATCAAGACTACTCCTTTTCTGCTGCAACCTTAATGATCAGGCAAGCCATGTCCAGTTTTCTCTACATTGACAAGAGATGCTCCCCAATAAAAATCCCGAGAGGGGTACAGTTGGTGCCAAGAGCCCAGCATTGACGCTGCATTTCAGAAAGTTTTACTCCAGTTGGCCTTGAATGGTATTATGGTCCTTGGACAATTTCCTATTGTCACAGCAGAGCGTTTTAAATTATAAAGTATACATAACTAGAACTGGCTCACATCAATGATTGAATCAGTAGAGTTTCAAGCCTGTTGGTGACTGTTTTAATGACTTAGATGCAAGGAAATAATAGGCAACATCATATCAGGCTGAAAATCAGTGCTTTATCCTACACAAATTTATGAACTCATTTGTTAGTCATGATTACTTCCAGTAACTTAAACTGTTTTATTGCATTCTTAAATCAGACGAAAAACATTTGCCTCTGCTTTTATTAATGATGCTTGTCAATACACTTATAATTGCTCGTGTCCACAGAAGCAATTCCATGGTTTACAGTTTTTCTACTTTTATGCTTGTTGTTTTGCACCGAGCATTTTTTATAGCAAGCCAACCTGTTGCCTCTGAGATCAGAGGTCCAGTTCTGGAGAACGTTTGTTCCAGGAACAATTCCCAACAGAAAACATGGGTACCACTTTGCCATGCCTGACTCTCTCTACCATCTCAACAGCTGCCTGGAGGAGAAGGATCTGGGGGTGTTGGTTGACAGCGACTGAACATGAGCCAGCAGTGGCCCAGGTGGCCAAGAAGGCCAATGGCATCTTGGCTTGGATCAGAAACGGCGTGACCAGCAGGGCCAGGGAGGTTCTTCTCCCTCTGTACTCGGCACTGGTGAGACCGCTCCTTGAATCCTGTGTTCAGTTCTGGGCCCCTCACCACAAGAAGGATGTTGAGGCTCTGGAGCGAGTCCAGAGAAGAGCAACAAAGCTGGTGAAGGGTCTGGAGAACAGGCCTTATGAGGAGCGGCTGAGAGAGCTGGGGGTGTTTAGCCTGGAGAAGAGGAGGGTGTTGAGTCACCTTCCCTGGAGGTGTTTAAGGGACGGGTGGATGAGGTGCTGAGGGGCATGGGTTAGTGTTTGATAGGAATGGTTGGACTCGATGATCCCATGGGTCTTTTCCAACCTGGTGATTCTATGATTCTGTGATCTCAACAGGGCACTCCCATGTGTCCTCATGTCATTTTCAGGGCGGAGAACAGGCTGAGTTTTTTTCTATAAAAATATGTCACTCTTACCACTTTGATAAAAATCTTGTCTTATCTGAAGAGCTTTGAACTGACTCTCTTCCTGTCTCATAGGTAGGAGAGGAGAAAGCAGATTAGTGCCACTTTCCTGGTGATTGCAGATGTGTATCAGACTGCTCAGTGGCTAAATGCTGTTTTGGTGAGGGCAACTATAAAAGAGATTCACCGTTGTGTTTAACTGTATCAACACACCTATATTTGTAGCATTTAGACTATATTCCAAGTGTTCTGAAAGAAACCATTATCTAAGCCAATAAATGAGAATTTAAATGAATAATTAATTCCCTTAATACCTCACCAGTATTAATAGTACGTTATTAAATACTCTCCTGGTTGAAATCTATTGTCTTAGTAATGAGTAACGTATCAATCTGAGAACATTATTAACTGAGAAGAAGTAATGACTCACATGACAGAGAATACATCTTACCCTATGTAGGAATTAATTCACTTTAGTAGGTATTTCCTTTTTATTTTGCCAGCGATTCACAAGCATTGGCTGTCTAGATGCAGGTTCCCACTCAAAAGTGGAGAATGCAATGTCTACATATTCTGCAGGAAAAAGAGGAGGCGGAGGAGGTTAGACAAAAAGATGCTACTGGCAGATCAATGTCGAAGCCCATTTTACTGAAAGGTTCTTCTAAAACACCATGAGTCACTCACCTGAACAAGTCAAATAACCTAAAAAGCTGAAGATGCTTCACCTTAGGCAAGTAGCTTGTTCTTAATCTGCCTTATTTTTTCCTGATTCCTACTGGAAAATTATCAGTTATCCCTAATGTAGGGACAAAAAAGGAAAGGTGAAAAAAAATATATGAGTCCCTGCAGCCTACACCTACTTGTTGCGCTGGGGGAACTGCCTCTTGCAGCTACTCTAGTACACAAGGTGGCTTTAAGAGTTTAGAGGTTTTAAGAGGAAATGACACCTAGAAAAAAATCAAACAGCTTTATTTCTTTATTTGCCTTTTTCCCCCTTTGTTCCTCCCCTGCATTTGACTTTTGCAACTTTATAGAGTGTACAGACTAATTTGTATTTGCTAAGGGAATGTCTGGGGCTTGGGATTGAAGAACATGATTCTACAGAACAAAACCAGAAAGCTGAAGAATAGAGACACTCTCCTGTACGTTATCTTAACTCTCTAATCATTCCTTTCCTTCCCTCTCCTTGCCTGTAAGGACATTCTTGCTTTTGCAATCACTGCAGGGTGGGTGTTTTTTTGTTTTGTTTTGGTTTTTTTTTTTTTTACTTTCAGCCTTATGATAAATCCTCAACAAATAGGCTTCAATGACAGAAATGAAGGCATTATATAATCCTCCATTTTCAAGGATGGTAAGAGTCATCTGTAGCTTTCTCCCACTCACAGCACCAAATTTAGAATGCGACTGGTATATAGAGAAAGTCACTTTATTCACAGCAAATCCCACATCTACAGATTTGATACTATCACATCCTTTTGACTGTCTACATCTTTTCTGTTTATTTATTTCAAGACTGAATTGTCAGGTGACAGTATTACATGGACGTTGCCCCTCTTCTGTCACAGAGTTTGAGATTCTCAGAGAAAACATGAAGCTGTGGCTGCCCCATCCCTGGAGGGGTTCAAGGCCAGGTTGGATGGGGCCTTGGGCAGCTTCATACAATGGGAGGTGTCCCTGCCCATGGCAGGGGGGTTGGAACTGGATGATGAGTTTTACAGCAAAATACAACTTTCAGTGAAATTTTCTCTAACATTACATGTAATAGAAAAGATGCTAATCTTAGATCAGCAGTGTCTCCCTTGTTATACCTTCCAGTGATAACGAGATGGAAGAACTACTTTTTGCATGTTATGATTGAGTCTTGAACAGAATTTGAATAGTATTTTTGAGAAATTGAAAGATTTGCAATTTTGTTTTAAAAAATCTTACAGAACACATATTTACATTTAGCTCTAGCACTTTTTTCAGGGTTGTACATTCAAAATAACTAATGAGGAAGCATCTAGAAACAGATTGACAATCACCCTTGAAATCCAGAATTTAAAAAGGAACTAGCAACAGAATCCAAACATCTTTATATCAGATTAAATATCTAGCAAATATTTTGGCTGCGTACCAAAATAACCATGTTCAAAGTATTTCTTGACCTAGAGTGTCTGGGAGTTCATGGAAAGTCATGTATTTTATTTAAATCTCTGTTTGTTTAAAGAAGAAGAGTCCTAAGTTGAGCTACTCCAGGAGAAAAAAAAAAAAGAAAACATAAATTAGAAGATATTTCAGGAATGCTAAACTTCTTGACTGAAGTTATTTGAACCTCTAATTTCAGCAACTGGAGCCCAGTTTTGAGGCCTTTATTACCAGCTAAATGAAGACAGGAGTAATTACACCCAGCTTAAGCTCTGTAGAGTAATAGGGACATTTCAAAAAATAATCTCCCATCCTCATATGCAGAACATATGGTCAACAACCTTGACTACTTGGAGCTGCCCTGCTCCGGGTGCTCCCTCCTATTGAAAATCTTGGTAGACTGGGAAATAGAAAATGAGAGAATTTTCATGGAAATTATTTAAAACCTTAAGAATATAGGAAACTAAGGCAGCATTTCTGTCCACTTTACTTAATGCTTACTGGTCCAGACTATCTCTAGCTAAATATGTAAGTATATGTTAGAAACATAGAATCATAGAATAATTTGGGTTGGAAGGGACTTTAAAGATCATCTAGTTCCAATCCCCCTGCCATGGACAGGGACACCTCCCACTGGATCAGGTGCCCAAGTCCCATTGAGCCTGGCCTCGAACACCTCCAGGGATGGGGCAGCCACAGCTTCCCTGGGCAACCTGGGCCAGTGCCTCACTACCTCTGGCGTGAAGAATTGCTTTCTAATGTCTAATCTAAATCTTCCTCCCTCCAATTTATATTAGTTTATATTATTATATATATTAGTTCCATACCTATCACAATACAAATAGGATACGATCTGTCATACCCAGCTAAAAAGGTTTTGGGGAACCATAAGGTAAGTTGTCTGTACTGTTGCATTATATTCTCTGAAAACTGTGAAATCAACATTTGCTCCTATGGGCTGGGGCGAACTCTCACAACTCAGAACAGAGTTAAACTTCATTTGAAGGCCAGTGCTCTTTGAATTTGAATTGGAAAAAGAAATTTTCACGCAAACACCAAGACAACTATATTGGGTAAAAATCAATTATGCGTATAAGTCAGATAAATGTCCATAGAGGGAGTATTTGAATAGTCAAAACAAATGTGCATTCTTGACTGAATAAATATAAATGGAACTTCTCTCATTTTTATCAACCTACTTCACACATTATTTTTCAACTTCATGGTCTTCAGTCAATTAAGCTATTTTTTTTTTTAAAAATATTCTCATGTACATTCATAGCTCGTATGCCATACTTAGAAAGGAGTGGGAAGCATTCATGGCTTCTTTGATTTGGATTTTGCACAGTTTATGACACACAGGGATTTAGAAGTCTTGTTAATCTTTAAATCGATGACTAAAAAAATATTATGAAGATATTTTAAGTGTTGACCCATTTACCCTTTAACATTTATAAGATACTCTCCATGTTGCATTTTTATTTTTTTCTGAGTCCATCCTGTGGGATTTTTTTCCTTTTATTCTAATGCTTATTCCTTCCAGAAAATGATGAGACCTATGTATTTTATAACTTCCCAGTAATGATGAAAAATTACTATAAAGTGTAGGGACCACAGCTGCATTTTGCAAGTCAGTAGATGAAATGTCTTTATTTTGTATTAGGTTATTTCCATTTTTTTGCCCTGAGAAACATAAATCAGCTTTGTTAAGAGTTCTTTTAAATTAGTATATTTTTTGGTAGTGGAACATACAAGTTCTAATTTTTTAGTATCTGGAAATATGAACACAAAAAGTATATTTCCAGTTTTGTTAAAAATTTCTTTCCCTGCTACACTAGATAATACATGCTTATTTTTGCCTTTGGTAACGGAACAAGGAATTAACTTTTAACCCATGCTGCATATATAAATGAAGATAATTTATATAATTCAAACAATGCCAAAGCCACATGCGTTTTCAGACAGAACTGATTCTGTAGTGATCTCTCCTGACACTGTGGTTAGTAATTTAAATGATTCACATTTTTGTTTTCTTGGTGCTATGAAGTTTTGAAGTACTGAAATTTTATTAAGAAAGGTTCCGCTGTTGGGGCAATTTGTCACCATTTCCCAGTAATTATAATGCCATTTTCACATTTCTTCACATGTATTAGGTTCTAATAGTAATTTTATTTACTTAATAGTAAGAAAGCTAAGTACAAGTCAAGATTCAGTATATAATAATGGAATTATCCCAGTATAATTTGGATGACTGTGTATGTAGTCAGTAAGGCAGGAAGATATAGAGAAAATGTACTAGTAATATGAACACTAATAAAGGGGAATAAGAATAATAAGGAAAGTTGCAGCAATTGCAGTTAAGATATGACTGCAGATCACAAAGTTACACAGAAAAAAAAAATAAAGTAAGTTGTCTTTGTGCCTTTTTCCACTTCCTGAGTCTTGAGGAGTATTTGGGAATAACAGTCACATCTTTTCTCCTGCACGCAAGGTTCTCTTTCCAGGGAAGTGTTTCTAGGAGGTGTGACTATGGTACTTAGACAAACTCTAAAGAATATAATATAGCAACACTTCCTGCAAATGCTTCAACCCTTTGATACGTGAAGGATCTTAAGCTCAGAGGAAACTTATGGTGAAAAACGTGTGTTTCTAGCCCCTTGACATAACCCTGTCAGACTCTCAGACCATTGTGGAAAGGAAAAAAGCACAGGGTGCAGCGGGACTTATATTTTCAGTCGACACTTTGAAATACATTGAAAGCAGTCTTAATGTATTTCACTTCTGTTTTTCCCCTCTCTTTTTGAATGACAAGCGACCTGGGTGATTTATCAGAGTGTCAGGAAGATGAGCTCAGGGCTGCTTATTTTCCAGGGAAGAAGAAAAGAATTTAGGACTCTGCCAAAAGGTCCTTGCTGCCAGCATGAGTTGTTCCATGATGTATACGGGGCTCTTAGTGAAGGAACAGCTCTCCCTTAGCTGGAAAATCAGAAATGAAAGACAACGAAAAGACAAAATAAAACAATAGAGGAATCCGTCAGTTTAATTTATTACTGTACTACTATGTTAATTTCATTTTAATATTTTTCACCTTACGTACTTTCAAGGCTTTTGAAATTGCTGCCCCATCCCTGGAGGTGCTCAAGGCCAGGTTGGATGGACCTTGGGCACCTGATCCAGTGGGAGGTGTCCCTGCCCATGGCAGGGGGGTTGGAACTGGATGGTGTTTAAGGTCCCTTCCAACTCAAACTATTCCATGATTCCATGATTCAACATTTTATTAACGCTGTTCTAATGTTAGCATCCGAGTGAAATTCAGGAGCTGTTGAAGTAAAAAGCAGTGTTCAGATGTACTACATTTCAGCAACATTTAACAGACTTACTGCCTCTTTCTTATGTATGATTTAATGCCAGAACTTTTAAAATGTTTGTATCACAGCTAACAGACTAATGGAAAGCATTAATGCTTTTACAGAAAAGAAGAGATCAAGGCCTTTTTCTTTTGGTACTGCTGATGGTAGTGTTTAAAACAGTTTTCTTTCTGTGTGTAAAAGCAAATTAAATTGCTGCTCTTTCAGTTTTAAATAACACAAAATGGGATAGTTGAAGAAAAGGAATAATGTTAGATAGAAACAGTGGTAAAAGTATTATTTAACATTAGAAGAATAATCACATAAACCTGCTGCTGCCTTTCTTTCTTGATGCAAGGAGATATTTTTCTGCCAGATTGGTGAACAATCATCTTTTTCTCAGTCAGGGTGTCCTGAAATAACTTTAGCATTTGTGTATGATTAGAAATAGGATAAGAAATGGCATTTGTCTTTATGTGGAAACTATAAATATATGGGTAATACTGTCGCGCATAAAATTGTTTTAAATAGAAAGTGATTTAATAATAAATAAAATTTCCTTTTTTATAATATAAAACCAATTTATTCTAATAATGGATAGTCATGAGTAGGACCATCCCATATTTTATTCTTCCTATTGTTTTGAAATCCATTCTGATTTATAAATTTGCACTCTATTATATCAATAAAAACAATTCTCAAATGGAGTAGGAGGTTATGTACTGGCAGATCTTAAAAGATAATGGTCTGTTAGAAGTCATTCTATTCTTAATTGTTATTAAACAAACTCTATGCCTAGGTTTAGTTTTCAGGAAAAAAAAGTTGATAAAAAAAGAAGCCTGAAAAAAAGGAAGGCTAGACATTCATGAATGAAGTTCAGGTAAACTAACTATGATGCATTTTAGAAGACTCTACATGTCTTCTGAGACTACTTTAAAAATGCATTAAACTTTCCCAATTAAATAATTGAATATATTATTTAATATGTCCAGTATCTGCTAGTGTTATCAATTAAAGATTAACAATAAATTTTAAAATCACTCTGTTTAGTTTAGAAAGAAGGTTTTATAAGGAGTTCTTATAGGATGGAAGTAGTTTCCTGTGGAGTAAACATAGTGTACTACAGTGCAAGATACAAAAACTGAAAGTGTTAATAAGACGGTGTAGATTGAGATGTATCCAATAGCATAGATGTTAATCAGTAATTGCCACTATTATTAAAAATTATATATGTTCAAGAAACACATGAAAGGCATAAGCGTAAGGGCCCCAAATTATGTGTAATAGCTCCAGAGAAAGGATATTGTTGAATACTGATTTATGATGATTTGTATTTTTGCTTTAACACACATGAATTTTATTATGTACATTTATAGAAACCAAAATGGACACAAAAGATACAAGTAAAAACCACAGAATTATTAAGCCAAGGGATAGATTGAAAATTATAAATTATCAATAATTTTGATTTATAAATCTATGTAATCTATATATATACTTTATAAATGTGTATAATTTATAAAGAAATTATAAATCACGTACTAGATTACTTGAGATTTATTTCCACCTTGGACTAATCTTGCTGGTAGGATAATACAAGACAGTTGCAAACCATGCAATCAAAAATAGTCTTCTGCAGCATAAGTCAACAAGTGCTTTCTTAGGAAATATCTAACACAAGATTATTGTTGAATATTATCAGAAATCATGGTCAGGGGATATGAAAAATAGACTAGCATCAAAAGAAATCTAAGTACCTTCTAAGTAAAGAAATTACAAGGTATAATGAACTTTGATGTCTCAGTTTCATCTTAGTTTTCAAGGTCAGATCATAGCCTGAGGTTTAAATTTAATATTAATTTATGAATTTACTTATTTTAAATTAATAAGTAAGTTGACTTTAAAAGTTAGCTAGAAGTATTTGGGAACTGGAGGCCTCCAAACACAAATAGTCATTATACAGGTTGCTTTATTTCCCTGCTGCAGGACGTTGCTGTGATTGGTGTCCCTTGCCCACGATCCCAAACTGCTCATCTTTGCTTAGTGAGTCACAAATATCTTTTTTAAATCTACCTCATGTATGAAAGCTCTGCGGGTGGGATGTGGCTGACTTTTCAACCCCTGATAAAAAAAAACAAACCAAAAAACCAAAACCAGACCAACCTAAATCTTCAATTTCTAGCCTGTCTTTTCTAGCCTTAATATTCCCTTTAGTCTAGGTAGAACTGTGTTATTTAAAAAATTGCCTAAGCACCAGGATTATATGTAAAACTGCCTTCTACCTTCCAAATAAATCTAGTAGTATGAATGTGTAGCTTACTTGGGAAAGGTGAAGATTTGGTAGTGTCTTTCACAAAGGATAAAATTATAGTCTTGACTTGCAAGCATCTTGGATATCAATTACTGGGGCTTGGACAGTACTCAGAAATAAGCTTATCATACTTTTTCACTGAGGATCAGATCTTAGATGGTATAATTCCTGCGGGTGTCTACATAAAGCAACTTCACTTTGATTGTAGGAGTAAGATTTCTAACAATGAGCACTGAACAAGTCTATGAATTTTTAGCTGAACAGCAGTTTTACCTTCTCTCTACTGATCTAAGCTTTCCCAGGCTTTTAATCCTCAAAGAGCTAAGAAGTTCAATCGCAGCCTAAATTACAGGTCTTGGCAAAAAGGGCATGTTGGCCCCACTCCAGAAAAAAAAGTTCTCGTTTCCTGTAGTGACGAAAGACAAATTTTGTTAAAAGGTAAAATAAAATAAAATAAAATAAAATAGTGCTTATTTAACTTATTTTCTGACAAAATATAGAGAAAGAGGAAATTGTGAGGTTACTACAAAAACGTACTCTTCACATAACATTCCTCATTTGTCACCCTTGAAAAGACAAGGTATTGGATGGTTTTAAGGTGCATAATTCAACATAAAGTGTAGTTTAGACACTACTGCCTAAGACAATAACGCTGTCTTAGATGCCTTAGGGCATCCTACCTGGCTTCCAGCTGCCTCTGCAGAAGGGTTAAGGTTCCTTGGAAGACTTGTGTGAAATCTCCAAGTTGCTGGGGATGTCTCATGTAACACTCAGCATATAAAATAGCACTCCATACCTTTTAACCCAACTAAACTAAGCCCTAATGTCATTTAAGTGCTGTAGAGTGTCCAGACTGGCTTCCCACTACAGCTTTCAGAAGTCGCCAATGACGTCTGTGTCACATCTTTCAATGCGACTGAGTTGTTTATCGTTTCTCTTGGCTGATTTCATACAACTATATCCCACCTAAGACACACTGATGAGTGAGCTGAATGTCTCATGTTTTACACTTATTAATGAGAATTTGATGTCTAGTCACTGTTGGACAAACAAATTTAAATGTCTTGAGACAAAACGGAATCCCTCCGTAATATCCTCCAGGTTTCAAAACGGAACAATATCATAGATCAATAAAAGTTTACATCATTAAAGCTAATCTATTTGCACTTAGAAGAACTATCCAAACTTCTAAACCATTTTACCAGCTTAATGCCCACGGTTGGACTCGATGATCCGGTGGGTCTCTTCCAACCTGGTTGTTCTGTGATTCTGTGATTAATAGATCTGGCTGGGACAGAGTTAATTTTCTCCATAGCTTTCCATAGGGTGCTCTAGTTTTGGCTTGTGGCTAAAAGAGTGTTGATAACACCCCAGCAGTTTAGGTATCACTGGGCTGTACTAGAGGAGGGGAGAGGAGGGGAGAGGAGGGGAGAGGAGGGGAGAGGAGGGGAGAGGAGAGGAGGGGAGGGGAAGGGAGGGAAGGGGAGGGGAGGGGAGGGGAAGGGAGGGGAGGGGAGGGGAGGGGAGGGGAGGGGAGGGGAGGGGAGGGGAGGGGAGGGGAGGGGAGGGGAGGGGAGGGGAGGGGAGGGGAGGGGAGAGGAGGGGAGGGGAGAGGAGAGGAGAGGAGAGGAGAGGAGAGGAGAGGAGAGGAGAGGAGAGGAGAGGAGAGGAGAGGAGAGGAGAGGAGAGGAGAGGAGAGGAGAGGAGAGGAGAGGAGAGGAGAGGAGAGGAGAGGAGAGGAGAGGAGAGGAGAGGAGAGGAGAGGAGAGGAGAGGAGAGGAGAGGAGAGGAGAGGAGAGGAGAGGAGAGGAGAGGAGAGGAGAGGAGAGGAGAGGAGAGGAGAGGAGAGGAGAGGAGAGGAGAGGAGAGGAGAGGAGAGGAGAGGAGAGGAGAGGATCATTAAACATCTTAATATCTCTTGTCTATTGCCTTTCAAGATTGCATGCTGTACCTTGGCCATACATATGAATACAGCAATGTGTGTAATTGTATCCAAGTGCATTTATATGTATATACATATATATACATAGACTCATAGAACAGTTTGAGTTGGAAGGGACCATAAAACCTACACAGTTCCAACCCCCTGCCATGGGCAGGGACACCTCCCACTGGATCAGGTGCCCAAAGTCCCCATCCAACCTGGCCTTGAACACCTCCAGGGATGGGGCAGCCACAGCTTCTCTGGGTAATCTGTTCCAGTTCCTCACCACCCTCAGTGTGAAGAAATTCCTCCTTATGTCCAGTCTTAATACACCCCTCTCCAGTTTATACCCATTGCCCCTCATCCTATCACCACAAGCCTTTGTGAACCATCCCTTCCCAGCTTTCTTGTCGCCCCTTCAGGTACTGGAAGGTCACTATAAGGTCTCTTCAAAGGCTTCTCTTCTCCAGACAGAGCAACCACAACTTTTTCAGCCTTTCATAGATATTAAAAAACTCATGTTCATACACACATTGTAAAGTAAAGAAGGTATACTTAGTAATCTATATTAAACATGGGAGTGATCTGATTCTGTGCTAATGTAAAGCAGTTTAAAAAGACATGCCTATTAGCAAAACAGATTTGCCAAAGCACGCTAATAACAAAAGGTGCATAAACTCTGTCTTACAGTTAATGTACTTTTCTATTCACAATTACCTTTAATTGAGTTTATATTGTTAATCAAATACGCAATAGCAATTGTAGCAACTTCAAGATTACTCAATGCCATATGGAGATCTCTGTTGTTTAAAAAACAGACCTCAAGCAAATCCTTGGAAAGTTAACTAATTTGTGCATTAATCTTTTTTTTTTAATCATTCAATATTAATGTTCAAAGTGCAAAACAAAGTTGTCAGTTATCCACAGGAGATTTTTGCCCCTTTGGGATTTAAGTTGCTTGATAATCTGTGAATAAGATATTCTTTTGACTTTACCCAAAAATTATCTTGCTGCAATCTTTTTCAAAAAAAGTGTATATTGTATTAATAAAATTAGGAGTGAAAGTTTTCTCTTACCTTGGTTTTCAGTACAGTTCTTTGCAAGATTAGTTCTTTTACAGCCAATAAGTGAGCAGCTCCACTGTTCAGTTTGCATGGAATCATTATCATATAAATTATTTGTTATCCACATTTCCACACCAATCCCCGAGAAAAACTAAAATTCAGAAGAAAGATAATGGGCAAATTTTCATTTGACATAAATAACAAAGTCATTGAAAATGATTCATAAATGTACCTGAAAACCATGGTGCAATCCATGTTGCAAAAATAAACAGCTGGCTACATTTTATAGCTATATATTGCTTTGTTAAGCAGATGATTTGTTCCTCAAAATAAAACCTTTTATTTAGGTGGAGCTATTAATGTTTTTAATATCAAGTTTTACTTTAAATGTTTTATATATGGCAGGGGAAAAGAAAAAAAAAAGCAGGCTACAAAGATTTGAAGAACGGTTGATTAGCAAGTAAAGTTAAAAAGTTAGACAATGAAAATAAAATAAAGAGAATAGCATGATGAGGCACTGAGTCAGGGTAGGGCATGCAAGCTCCTGCTGTTAACAGGTTGCAGACCTGTTACATAATGAATATTAATAACATCGATTCTGAATGTAGACACAAACATTTGGGAGGCTGAATACAAGCGAAACTGGATGGAGAACCTTCCTGCTCTTTCTCTTAATGCCTTTGAATTTATTTTCCTAGTACAATCCATTGTACTCCCTAGAGGTGCAAAGTTATTAAACACACATATCTATGGAGTGCCAAATTGGTGAGTAATACGCATCAGTTTATCATCTAATTTTCTGACCCTTTTATTCATTTTATATATCATTGGGAATTTGGCCCCCGGAGAGCAAAATATAACTTTACATCCAGGAAGCCTATGAGATTGATCTCGGCTCTACATTTCCTTAATTTCCTATCAATTCACTTTGGAGGAAAATATTTTTCGAAGGTTGTTAAAGATTACAGAGAGGAACCTAATGGGATTTTCAAAGTGCCTAGACACCTAAATCCAATTAACCTTTATCTCAAGTGCCTTTAGGCCTTTCTGAAAATTCTAACCTAAGAAAATACTCAAGTTGGAAATAATACAGAAACACATGCAAAGTTTGACAGAGAAAAAGTAGAATTAAAATTGAAATCCTTTTTTTAAATATAACACGCAAAATATAAAGGAGTATGGTTTATATTTTACTCTCAGCTTTTCAGTTGGAAAATATGTGAGTATTGCATATGCTGCTATCTCTGCCTTTCATCCTTCTTCCTCTACGCTGCAGTGATTACCAATCAGCTAGATTCTTTGACAATGTTGAAATACTAACATAGTCTTTACATATTGAATACACGAACTTAAACTCTTCTGTGTTTTCTGACATGGAGATTCTATTGCTGTGAATCATAGTGCAGCCACCAACGACTGCAGTCTGTAACCCAACATTGTTGAAATCTTTTATAAGCAGAATTCTCACTGACATGACTCCTGCGTGGTTTAAAAAAAAAAAAATGCAGGAGGTTGAAATCAAGCTTGACTTGGATTCATTAACCAGAATGGTCCCAGCTCTCTCAGCCTTTTCCACACAGAAGAAATGCTCTATTCCCTTAACCATCTTTGTGGGCCTTCCCTGTGCTTCCCTTATCCTCTTGTCAGAACTCTTGCTAATGTGCCCCAGGATGCTGTTGGCTTCCTCTGCTGCAAATGTGCATTACTGGCTCATCTTCAGCTTGGTGTTTATCAGGATTCTCAGGTCCTGCTTTGCCAAGTTGTTTTCCAGACCCTCAACCACCAATATCTACTAGTACATAGGGTCATTCTTTTTTAAAGTGAAAAGCTTTACAAGGTTGGAAAGCAAATTGTACACCTTTCCATTTCAAGTCTTGACACTACCTCTTCAGTTTGAAATTCATCGTGTCCTAGGTGATAGATACAAATAAGATATCACAACCAATTATTTGCACTGACAAGCATGATGTGTGTTTGATAGGAATGGTTGGACTCGATGATCCAGTGGGTCTCTTCCAACCCGGTTATTCTATGATTATTCTATAGCAGAATTTTTACGCAAGCTTTCATTTCATAGAATCATAGAATACCATCCTGGAAGGGGCCTCAAGGATCATCAAGTCCAATCTTTTTTGGCAAAATCATGGTCTAGGCAAGAGGGCCAGCACGGTCTCCACTGAGTCTTGAAAGTGTCCAGTGTTGGGGAATCCACTACTTCTCTGGGGAGATTATTTCAATGGCAGATTGTGCTCATTGTGAAAAAATTTCCTCGTGTCCAATCAGAATCTCCTCTGGAGTAACTTGTAACCATTACCCCTTGTCTTTTCCATGTGACTCCTTGTAACTAGGGAAGCTCTATCTTCTTTTTAGCAGCCCTTTAAATATTGGAACATGGTGATAAGGTCTCCCCTAAGTCTTCCTTTCTCAAGGCTGAACAAACCTGGTTCACTCAGTCTTTCCTCATATGACAGGCTTCCCAGTCTTTAATCATCGTTGTAGCCCTTCTCTGGACCCTCTCCAGCCTGTCCACATCTTTTTTGTACAGCAGGACCGAACCTGAACACAGCATTCCAGGTGTGGCCTGACAAATGCTGGTAGCTTGCACAAAAATTAGCCGTTGATTCAAGTTTAGGAAAGGGATTTTTATTAAAACACAAAGTCCAAGTATCAGTTTCTCTACTACATTTTCTGAAGAGTGGTGAAGATAAAGACCTAGAAGGTGTTTTTTAGAGTGGCAGACTGGGTCCCTCAGCAGTTGTTTACTTTAAGAGGAAGATACAGGTTGCAGTGTTTGTTTTTCTGCAGCTTTCCTTATAGTGGCTTTCGCTAGAGCAATTTAGTATTGAAATTTTTTGCTGTTATCAAGTTTTGATGTCATTATGTGTTTTTATTTGATTTACTTAATAAAATGATGTGTGTGACCTGTTTAGACCATACCAAACCCTTTCATGTATTGCCTACAAGCATTGAAGAACTCAAGAATGGAGGGTGAGAATATAGCTGAATCAGTGGTGAATCAGAACAAAACTCAATAAAGTTATTATTAAAAGGAATATGAGCTAGTCAACTAAATTCTCCCCATAAAGAGTTGGATTAGCTGTAATGCTGTTTGATACTTTCAAATTAACCATGAGTGGACACAGAAACCTGGTATAA
Source organism: Phaenicophaeus curvirostris (assembly GCF_032191515.1). Lineage (NCBI taxonomy): Eukaryota > Metazoa > Chordata > Aves > Cuculiformes > Cuculidae > Phaenicophaeus > Phaenicophaeus curvirostris. Next base: position 26,800,020 of record NC_091393.1, read on the forward strand.
ATTCTGCTTATATATGTATGTGTCTGTCTATGTATACAAATGTATGCAGATGTACACTTCTTTTTTTCCATCCTGTGTTTGAACAAAGCTAAAATAATAAATAAAATAACAAAGCTAAAACTAATTTGTTTCCATTAATTCTGTTTACCAAAAGAGTCAGATTTTTAAAGTACATTTGCAAGCATAATAGCACTGCATTCATGAGCCTTTACAATCTGCACATCAGCAGCAATTTTTGTATTAACTTCCATGTCACTGATGACAATATTGGAAAGAATCAAGACTAAAACAGCCCTCTTGAAAATCTCCCTTTTGAGACTGATGTGACTGTGTCATTCACAGTTATATTGGAGATCTTATAATATATTCTTAAATATAGCAAAAAGCACCAATTCTGTATAATAATGCCATGTTTTACTAAGTCCGTGTTTTTTAAATGTCTGACTATTTTCATTTTCTCTTTCAAAAAACCTAATATTTACCAAGCATGTAGTCAGATTTATTTCCCAAGGTATATTTTCTGTAAAATCTCTTCCATCCTTTAGTGATTTATCAGCTTCCTTCTCTTTCTAGAACCAATACTACACTGCGAGACTGTGTAATGTGAGTGCAGTGTTCTCACACACTGAATATTGACAGTAGTGTAGTACATGGACAATCTCTTTATACCTCTGGTATTGAGCATTAGCATCAGCAGAAAAAAAAATCATCCCAGTCAACTCTTTTACTATATTGAAAGTGTTTATCCTCTCCTGCTTATGGCTTTCCTCCTTCATACTTATGTGATTTTCATGTGGTGGCTTCACTATGATGCTGTTTCTGAAAAGCAATGTAGAATTTGAATAAGATGCCTCTGCCTATAATAATTCCATTGTCCCAAGCTGATGAAGCGACGATCACAATATCAGCTTTCAAATGCTAAAATCAAATGATGCATTTAAGAATCAAACTCACTGGATGTATTTATGTAATAATATTCTGTTGCAGTCTGCAAAACATGTATGGAAATGCCTACACTGGTAGTGTTCTGAACTCATAATATTTCAGACAGCTTATACAGGAGGGATGACTTTTGCAGGGGTTTACAGATATTCACAGGACTTCATTCTGTAAAGCAAGAAATTTCCCACAGGTTTGTTGGTATTTTGAACTATACAACATAATTGATAATTTACAGAGCAGGCAAGTTTAACCTTTATGAGGAGGTGACTTTTTGACCTCTTTCTTCATACCCTCTGAGCTAATGAAGAGAAGTTCTGCTATATTTGGTAACCTTATGAATAAGTTTGGTGGCTGGAGATCCATGTCCTTTTATGCAATTCAGTAATTCTTGAAAATAAAGAAGCAGTGGGGAACACCTGGAATTTTTGGACTTTTGAGCTGACATAAAGCGGCTTCTCAGTCTTTCAGCATCTTCATTCTTCTGAGTGAAGGATGATTTAGCCACACCTGAGAAAAGATTATTAACTACCGATGTGTTCCTGTACTAAAAATTTATATAAATGTAAATACTAAATAAAAGCATAACCCTACTAGAAAATACATAGAGGTGGCTTTACATAATCTGTAAATCCATCTCATATTTTCCGATGTTGCTACAGAAAAAAACATGTCTCTCTAATAGCAGTAATAATGGGTAGGAAAAACAAACATTTTGTCAGTTACAAGTCACATTTTCATTTATAGAAAAACAATCTGATGTTGTTCAAAGCAGGTTTATTTTTGGTCTGTGTCTTTCAATGTCATTAGATAAGAATTTGAGTATCAGAATTTTTCTTATTCATGACCTTTATTTGAGTGCTTTTTATAATATGATATGCTCTAATATCAGATAGTGTTTTGGATGTGCATAGCACTATTTATGGATATATTTTTAATGCTCCTTATTAAATTTTGTCTATTAGTGACTGATTTTATCATATTTTTTCAATGTAGGCAATAACGAAGGAAATAATCTTTGAGCCACTGGAAATGAAGGGTGGGGAAATACATAAAAATTAATAGTTTATAGTAAAAATTTATTTAGGAGCTATTACAGAAATGCTTATATTCTAAAGAATCCTTACCTTATTGATAAATAAGGTTCTTTTCTGGTGAAGATCCCTAGGGCTTCATGTTAAATCACCTCTTTGCAAGGGTCATGTTAACTGCAGGAGCAATTTTGAAGGTCTCAGCAGTGCCTGCAATCAGATACAACTGATGGTGTCTCAGGGCAAATGACTTCCTGATCACCATAATACAGACAGGAGACAGTGACTCTAGAATAATGCTCCTGAGTTTTGTGCTGTTTTGTGGGTTTTTTTGGTCTGCGGCATCCCATCAGTTGATTTTTATCTCTTTGCAATTCATGCAGCATCACTGGATGCCTTGCCTGTGGCCTTGCCTGGCCATCGGTGACAAAAGAGCACAGAAGAATCTTCATTTCAAGTTTCCTTTGACTCTGCTTCTCTGCTGGGAACATGAGGGGTGACACACAAAGAGATCCAGGACCCCTCCACAACCCTGCTGGGAGCACGCTATGGTCAAATAGGGCTTCCTATAGAGGAATAGCTATGGGACTGTGCGAACTACCTAGTTCTGATCTCGTATTAGCAGTCACTTCAGGTGCTAGCGCTCAGTTAACAGAAACCGAATGAAATACAGGTGTACCAGATGAGTCATGTCTAGCGAATGGTCATTTCTGCTACCACGCAAAGCGCAGTGTGAAAGCAGCTGAGCATACAGATACCTGGGTCAACATTACTTTGGAATAAATAGCTCTGTAACTATAGTGCTTTTTCAAGCATACGTATAATGTATTTAGCATTTTGTCCAATTAATACATCTGAAATTGAGTCTAGGTAAATTTTACCGTGGAGAAATGAAGTCCAGGATCAGCTATTTCATCTTCCTTATAAATGCCTCTAATGAAGGCAGCACAATGTTCTTACACTGAGAACAACGAGGCTTCAATACAGCGATGAGAAACACAAGTCAATCCAAACCTAAGAAATCTGGATCTGAAATGTTCAGAAAGATTCCTAGAATGCATCTGCTTAGTTGACAGAATAGATGACAACTCTGAACTGAAGGACAAGTTTACTGTAGAGATAAAACAGATCAAAGCTGATGGGAAGAAATAAACATTTTAGAAAGGACTCCTCTGTTGATAGAGTAATGTTGGCTGAATTTACACAGAGGATTCTCATAACTGCAAAAGGTTTTTGAACTCCTACCTCAAGGAGCAGAGAAGAGAAGGAGGAAGCTGTATGTCCATCTATCAGCCTATATATAGGCATATATGCTAAGAAATAATTGCACAGACAAGCAGCTGAATTACTGTGTCAACTAACTGAAGAACCTAATAAAATCAGACCTGCTAAACCAGAAGAACGAAGCTAAATCTAGACACCTTCTTGATGGAAATGAGCAGAACCTTAGCATTTTGTAGGCCCGTGGCACTGAGTGTGACAGCATCAAATAATATTGATGAGAAGTAGGTCTCATCTCCCACCTTTCTTGTTCCTCTGATGTTTGGCCTGGGTAGACTATTGCAAATGAGCATTTCCTGCATAAGTACTGAAGCAAGAAACTTGCTGAAAAATAAGTGGATATTATATTATTATATATTATTTTTATATTATATAATAAAGTCTAACAGTTCTGGTAATGCTTTTCAATGTTCATTACTCTTCATTCCCTGTCAGACAGATAATACATCTGATAAAAGTGCTTTCTACCAGATGAAGCAGAGCTCTTTAACTCTGTTGGTAACACCAGCTTTGAAATCCAAATTTCTGGGTGCATGGCTGATAACAGTTGACACTAGTTTTACTTTGGCTTCCGTGCAGACGCTCATCATTTATGCAGGCAGGTGTGAACTCAGACTCAGATGCTCAGAAGCTATTTCCTCATTAAATAATATTCTTTTTACAAAACACGCAAAGTTGCCCATCAGATGGGGGATAACTCATGTGAAGATAATGTCTAGTAGGAAAAAGCTGTCTGGAAAGTAAAGTCATCAAAACATAGAGATTTTTATACATGGAAAATATCTTTATATAAATATCTTTTCAATATACTTCTGGACAAGATGACTTTATCTTTGCAGTCAATGTTGGGGCCAAAGTAAAGTAGCCTTGGAATCTTCAGCCAACGTCTCACTAAACTGTGTTTAAACTTGGATTCATCTAGAAACAGACAATAAGAGTGAAAGAAATGACTATGAGATGCAGGTTGTTCGCTGTGAAACTCTAAATCTAGGCAGATTCAAGGATACCTATTTCAACATTTTTCATTTGTGCTTGCTTGTCAGGAGCACAAAATAATGAGGCAGGCTAAAAAAATAAATTCAGCTGTGGACTGCTCAAAGAAGAGTGACAGAGTAGACAGATGCGTACCTGTTAGATGCCTATTATGCAACTGGTAGCTACCTATGGCATAAAAGTGGCATTCCTGCTGCTAGTTTGATTTCTTTGTCACAGCATGGCCCTTCATAAATTAAAGCTTTGTATCACCCTAAAAATAACTTTAAAGTGCTTAAAAGATACAATTATATAGTCATTCCTGGCACAGTTTTTCTGCTCGGTGCCATGAAAACGTACATGTCCCAGACACGTCACTGGTCTCTGTCTTCCTCATTTCACCTACCGTAACCTGCATAAGGTAAACACCACCAGCACTACCATCTTATTACTTTCTCCCTGAACTTACTGATGAGGTTGTGGCTCTGTTTTACCCCAAAATACTTTGCTTATTTGGGGAAGATGTATCCTGCCACTCCCAAGAACACTGGGGCTGTGCTTTCCAGAAGCAGTAATGGTTCCAATGCAAAATTTTAAGACAAAATGGGTTTTTTTTCCCCTGAACTTTGATTCTAGCCTTTGTGATTTTCTATTTTGTTTTCCTTTTGTCTTCTTCAGCCACAGGGGGCCTCTTTGCCAGTACAAACTTAACTGAAGCCTCCCAGTTTGGACTTAACTGAAGTTCTGTGGCTGTTCACTTCTGTCACTTTTTCCTTTTCTTGATGTACCTTGTCCTGCACAGAGATCTCACCTCTGAGGGGAAGCACAGAGAAAGATGCAGAAGCTTCTGTCTCCCTTCCTCTCACCCTGCAGACTGTAACACTGCCTCCCCTGTCTCTCCTGTACTACCACTTGGACATGTTTTCTTCACCTTGGAGCTCCTTGTCTCTAACCAGCTTCTTTTTTGCCTGTATGTCAATGTGCTACACTAACAACTACCTTGTCTCTTCCTCCTGCAACTGTTTTCCATCTAGCTTCCTGGCTTATGACGTGCTATCTCAAGCATTTTATACTTACCCTTGGAGCTTACATTGATGTTACTCCTGCCTACACCTCTACTTTCATTCTCTGTGCACATATTCTGTGCTTTGATTGCCATCATCTCAGTGTCACTTCCAGAAATTCCTGTTTATTTCTACCACAGATGTCTTATACACTTGATGACTTCCTTAAATGGGTCTTTAATCCAACTTGGACAAATAGTCTTTCCATGGTTGGTCACCAGGCTACCTCCTGTCATGCTTATATTCTAAAGAATCCTCATCTTATTGATAAATAAGGTTCTTTTCTGTTGAAGATTCCTTCCCATCTCCAATTTCAAGCCATTACCCCTAGTCGTATCACTACATGCCTTTATAAAAAATCCCTCCCCAGATTTCTTGTACCACGGGTTATCCCCAGAGTTTTAAGGTGACCTAAGTGTTTATTTTCATTTTTCTTAGCTAGCCTATCATCTTTAGAGTTATTATTGTGAAATGCCAGCAAATGAGATTTGGTTGCCAATTATACAGAATCTCCATGAGTGTCGGGGGGCACTTGTAGAGGAAAATTGTGCAAACACCATGGGAAGAATGACAAAGTGCATAAGAAAGTTTTGGATAAGGTCTGAATCTACTCATGGTGACACTGCAGTTTATTTTCCCAGAGCAATGAAATAGGATGGGAGTTTATTTTGAGGGTTATCTAAACTTGCAAGATTTTTTTATTTCTGGTATATGTGGGGTGGACGATTGCAAGAGACAAGATAGTTATATGACAACATCAAAGAGCTTGGGAAATTGTTGTAGCGAGGTTGAATTATTCGTCAGGCAGAAGCTCTATAAGGTTATTAATCATATTGTTACTGGCACCTTCATTTAAAAAACTAAACTAAAAATATGTTTATCAAAATAAAATTAATTTTCAGAATTTCATACTACAAAATAAAACAAAAAAAAACCAAAGCAAAATAAGCTTTTATGTGGCATCAATATGTATAGAATCATAGAATCATATGACAGTTTGGGTTGGAAAGGACCTTTAAGGGTCACCTAGTTTCCAACCCCCTTGCAGTAAGCAGGGACATCTTTGACCCAATCAAGTTGCTCAGAGCAACTTGACCTGGAATGTTTCCAGAGATGGGGCTTCTACCACCTCTCTGGGCAACCTGTGCCAGTGTTTCCACATCCTCACTGTAAAAAACTTTCTCCCTTATGTCTAGTCTAAATCTACCCTCTTTTAGTTTAAACACATTGCTCCTTGTCTTATTCCTACCAGCACTGTTAAGAAGTCTGGCCCCATCTTTCATGTAGGGCCCCTTTAAGTACTGAAAGGCCACAATAAGCTTTCCTTGGAGCCTTCTTTTCCCAGGCTGCACAACCCCAACTCTTTCAGCCTTTCTTCTTAGCAGAGGTGCTCCAGCCCTCTGATCATTTTTGTGGCCCTCCTCTGGACCAGCTCCGATGTGCTGATATTCTCTGTTAATCTGTTATACTGCAAGTGAATCTTAAGAGAGTTATATTGCATTTTTATAACTAAAAAATATACCTAATCTGGGGAAATTTACAGTATATTAGGAAAACATATCTATCTAAAGCAGCAAATGGATTAAATAATTGAAGAGAAATCAATATTTAAATGGCAAATTCTTTCCCAAGTAATACATTATCTTCAACATGAACTACATTAAGAATCAATAAAAGTAAAATTTTTAGTTAATCGCTCCAATGTGAACTAAATATGGAATGTTTTTCCTTCAAGCCCATATATGTTTATTAGAATCTTAGAATGGTTTGAGTTGGAAGGGACCTTAAAGATCATCTAGTCCCAAACCCCCCGCCATGGGCAGGGACACGTCCCACTGGATCAGGTGCCCAAGCCCCATCCAACCTGGCCTTGAACACCTCCAGGGATGGGGCAGCCACAGCTTCCCTGGGCAACCTGGGCCAGGGCCTCACCACACTCATAGTGAAGAATTTCCTCCTTACATCTAGTCTAAATCTGCCCCTCTCCGGTTTATACCCATTCCCCCTAGGGCTGTCACTACATACCTTTGTGAAAAGTCCCTCCCCGGCTTTCTTGTAGCTCCTTCAGGTCCTGGAAGGTCTCTATAAGGTCTCCTTGGAGCTCTCTCTCCTCAAGGCTCAACAACCCCAATTCTCTCAGCCCATTCTCATAGCAGAGTTTCTCCAGCATTCTGATCCCTCTGATCATTTAAGTATGTCTGTACTATTACATTATACACAGTCAGGGAACTTTGGTTTTGAATTTCTGCATGTGAACTGACGAACTTTTATATGCTGCCTGCTACAGTCTGGCCTGGGACAGGCAGCAATGTCTCGGGTATTCCCAGAGAATGGTACAGGAACTAAGAGAGACTGAGCAATGATGTGGGGACATCAAAAGTGCCCTGCTGCCTCAGAGTGATTTGTGTCACCCAATATTCTGTTTCAAAAAAAGTCAAAATGAGATGGAACAAGCTGACAAACCTGGATGCTGTCTTTAGAGAATTTATTTCACAACATCCATAATCACAGAATCACAGAATCACTAGGTTGGAAAAGACCTCCAAGATCATCGAGTCCTACCATACCTATCAAACACTAAACCATGTCCCTCAGCAGCTCATCCACCTGTCGTTTAAACACCTCCAGGGAAGGTGACTCAACCACCTCCCTGGGCAGCCTCTGCCAGTGTCTGATGACCCTTTCCGTGAAAAATTTTTTTCTGATGTCCAGCCTGAACCTCCCCTGCTGGAGCTTGAGGCCATTCCCTCTCGTCCTGTCCCCTGCCACTTGGGAGAAGAGCCCAGCTCCCTCCTCTCTGCAGCCTCCTTTCAGGTAGCTGTAGAGAGCAATCATTGCAGAAGGAGTACTGGAAGATATATATTTTATATATAAAAATCTGTTTAGTATCTGTTTAGTATCTCCAATATTTTTTGAATCTGCAGATGCTATCTGCCTGCACAACCTCTCGTCCCAACGAATTCTAGAAGTTCAATACCCAATGAGTAAAAATGTAGCTTTTAAATATGCTTAACCTACTATGCTACCAGTTTAAATGAGTTCCCCTTAGCTATGTTATTTAAGGGTTGTGAACAAGTTATATATTCATACTCATTCCGCAGGCTTTTTAAAATGTCTTTTACACACCCCACAGACTTCTCTGCTCTCTCTTCATAAACCAGTAACTCCATCCTCTTTACTATTTTAGGTGTCCTTTTGTGTTCCTCTTCTTATGTCCTCATGGGTTCTTATCAATTGACAGTTGGGACCTTAATATGAAGGATAAGAGAATTTAGAAGGTTATTTCATTCAAAATTGTTCCTGAGGACAAAGAAAGGATTAAAAATATTGTATGGAAAAAAAATACTGCAACATCAAACATCTAGTCCAGGACACAGTCACAGTATATGGTGACAGATCTCCTGGTCTTTCTGAGACTGAAGAAAGTGCAGGGCTCACAACCTTGATATGGTCATCAGCTCTCAGAACATGCAGTTTGAAAGATAACACTTTGATTCTGTCATAAACCCAACATATTTTCCAAAGCCCAGAGCCTCAGCTGCCAAGGCAGAGTGGACCTCCCACCAAGAAACAAAATATGGGGGATGAAGATTTCAGCCACATGAGAAAATCATTCCCCTGGAGACCACAGGCTGAGAGATTTTCAAAGTCTCATGAATTACTGGGCATGTAAGACAGGAAACTGATCCCAGCAGTGGTGTTCCTGTGTGCATTTTTCCTGGAAACAATTCCCTTTTGGGCTGGATTTTAAGCACAAGAGAATTTCCAGGGAGCTCTTTCCACATACATAGCTAGAATTGCCTTCTATTCTCTTGTTCATATTGCTTCTTTTTTTTTTTTCCCCTAACCAGATGATATAGCTGACTGTGGACTAATAAGCAGCATCTGGTTTATCACTGGAGACTTTTACAGAAGGCTTTGGATTCTGCATGTCTGGCATACACCTCAAAAAATAAGAAAAGATTAGGTGATGTAATAGAAGCACAGTCACATTGAATCCCTAATTTTGCATTAGTAGTGGAGTTTTATACCAAAGTTTGTTAGCTAATGAATGCATGAGAGATAAAAAGGGTATCAAAGGTTGACATTTTATAATTGTTCCCCCACTGAGACGCTGTGATGCCTGTCACTTACATTTCTGGCAAGCTGAGTTTCTGAGTGAAATTGAACATGTTTTTTGTTACTATTGCTGACATTGGTTTTCATCTTGTTTAGTTTTCTCGGTGAAAATGTACAAGAAGATTGTATGTTTAAAATGATATATATAACAAATAAATTTGGAATTGAATTCACTTCACCTTTATCCCAGCAGTCAAATGACAACTACAAAGGCTATTTTAAGGCAGAGCATCAGATCTGAATTTGCATTTAAAACATAAATGGAAAAGAAGTAGAGGGGAATAATTCTTTAATAGAAGGATTTGGAACAGAGCAAGCAAAATTGCTCTTTTTCACTGCTGAACTTCTGGAGTTTGTACCTGTTCTTAACTTCTCCTTTTTAATTTGTGTGTTTATTTGAACAGGGAAGCTGTGGCTGTCCCATCCCTGGAGATGTTCAAGGCTAGGTTGGATGGGGCCTTGGGCAGCCTGATCCAGTGGGAGGTGTCCCTGCCCATGGCAGGGGCATTGGAACTCGATGATCTTTAGGATCCCTTCCAACCCAAACTATTCTATGATGCTATGATTCCATGATTCTACTGATATTGATTGTAGCAAGGTGGGTGTCAGGCTGTTCTTCCAAGTAACAAGCAATAGGACAAGAGAAAATGACCTTAGGTTGCACCAGGGGAGGTTTAGATTGGATGTTAGGAAACAATTCTTCACCAAAAGGGCTGTCAACCATTGGAACAGGCTGCCCAAGGAAGTTGTTGAGTCACCGTCTCGAGATATTTAACAGATATGCAGATTTGGTCCTTAGGGACATGGGTTAGTGTTGACTAGGTTAAGGGTTGGCTGCCATGATCTTAAAGGTCTTTTCCAACTGAAATTACTCTGTTATTCTCCCAAGATCCTGGGAGTGCGTCTTATTATTTTCTACATTACAGTGTTAAAATATGTATAGGTAATAGTACCATTTTCCTTCAGTTTTGTCTCTTGAGATTTTAAATTCTGACACTAAGAAAATAAGGGTGGATAAAATGGGAACGTGGAGTCAATTTCTACCACAAATGTCCCTGTAGGACAATTGCACGTGACAGAGACTCTTAGAAAGGTGTTCACATTAAGAGTTATTTTTATTGAAGAAAAGAAGTGATCAAAGAAGGAATAATGAATAATTAGTTGCTTATGTTCAAGTGGTTCAAATTTTCTGCTGGAAGACCATATGCAATCTAAATAAGAAAATTGTATTAAATCTCTTATGTATTTTAAAATATTCATTTTTGAAGTGCTAAAAACTTCTATGCATTAATCAATAGGGAGAAAAACTAAATAGTGAAAAATAATGAATACTTGTGAAAAGTGCTTAGAAGATAAATGCAACTGAATTCTCAGTGCTGGCTGAAATCCAGGATGAAGTTCACATTCCATTTGGAGGGATCTGAAGACAATCATCATCCAAATTTGCTTTCCATTAAAACTGTTAGTTTAAAAGAACTGCCTTGGGCCCAGGGACTGTGAGAACCTGCACACTCTGTAGGGCCCAAGTGGGCAAGCCATAATGGGGTATGTTATGAATATATCCCCTCATCTCTCTAATGCTCTTTTTTGTACCTCTGTGCAAAAAAAACAGACCCAACATTTTATAAAAATGCCGGTGATGACAAGTCATTTGGGCTCTATCTGTCTGCGTTGCTGTCTCGAAGTATTCAGGGACATGAAGGACCTGGTTCCCAAAATCTCTGCCCTTTTCAAAAGCTGCACTTCTTTCAGGTACACAGAGAATATATAACATGTGTGGAGAAAAAAAAAAGAGTTTAAAGAACAAAAAAGCATCGAGATGTTATTTTGTTCATATGTTTCTCACAGCACAGTTTTCATCAGAGATGTTACACACATTTGAACTCACACACAGAGGCAAAAAATGCTACAGAATTCTTTTCAGTACCAAGTTTGTTCTTTCTTTTTGTTCAGCTTCAAAATTAGAAAATTCAGGAAATGGGAATAGACCCAAGAAAGTGTGCTATCCAAAGAGCTATTTTATTAAAATTAGAAACCACAACACAGTTTAAGAGTTTGCTTAGTGGACGCTGGCTTGGGAATCACAAATTGTCTCAGTTGGTATGCTGTTACGACAACCGCATGCTGAAGTTCCTTACTTACAAAGCGCCCTTGTTCATGATGGTTTATTATTTCCCTGTCTAAATTTCCTATTTATGCAGTAGATCCATTAGTTTCCTGGATGCTCACTGCAAGTGGATGAGCCATACTGCTTTTTTTTTTTTCCTTACTTTCTTGAATACATGTAATTGGTGCTGCCCTTGTGAAACTACTTGATTCTTTGAGAAAATTAGATGGCTTGTTAGAACAAGATAGGTGAGTGTCTCTGATAATATCAGCACCCAAGGCCAGACCTGGAGCTGGAGTATCACCGTCGACAAGGTAGGTAATTAGGAGAGACCAAAAGTATGAACATAGCAGAAATTCTGAATTAAAAAGATATAGACAGGTGAAATCTTTTGGAAGATAAACTTTTTCATTACATTCTTGGTAACTTGAGTTTGCAGGCACCTCTATTTAACTAGAACATTTTTTGCTACTATTTACTATCCTAAAGTAAATTGCCTACCAATTTGCCTTAGGCAATGATTTGAATCATTAGGGTGTATATTGGATTTGTTTATGGAACACAAATACAGGGGCAAGGAAAGAAAATATCAGAAGTGGATTGAGTTCTTGAATTATCATTAGAATCTGATTAATGTTCAATATAGTGCAGTTCATAACCGCAGCATTAATTATTTCAGTAAACACTCTCTCTGATGCAGTTGGTCTGTGTAATTTGTATAACTTTGGGCTAAGAGAAGTCTGACTTTTCCTTTTCATATCATGTGATGAGTATAGAAGCTTTCAAAGACTTCAGATTGACAGTCAGATGGAACTCTCTGTCCTTCTCCATCAACCTCTACTTATACATACACATATTGCCTATATGACACTTAAAAATCCCTATTTATTTCCTGTTATATGAGACATTTTTGTGACTGTGCAGCTTAGCCTTGGTTGTATCTGCGTCTTTTTTATTAAACAAACTGTACAGGTAAATATACCTCCTGAAATTCAGTTTTCCATGTTGAAAGACATGATTACTTCCACACTATTTCCCCTGCAAATCTTCAACCTTTAATGGGCACCTTTCTGGTATTGGTCATGTCAGGTGGAAAATAAGGTAGAAAAGATAGGGCCAGTTGCTTTTTATGTATTCCAGGACTTCACTGCTTGTGAAGTTTCCAGGAAGAAGCTGATTGCAGATTCTTTCAGAGTATAATGAACTTGGGCAGCCCTATCAAGCCTCTTTGCTGGCAAAAACTGTTCACTAATTAGCCAAAATGACAACTCAAAACCCATATTGCTAGGAAATTCTTTCCAGCTTTCAGCTTTTCTTCTTCTCCAGTAAAAAACACTATCTTACTAGTTTTATAACTTTTTAAAACTTCAAGCAATGACTACAGTTTAGAGGAGTTAATGGAAGATCTGGCTTTAGCTCCTGAATGTCAGTATTTTGTTTTTACTTCTGTATTACGCTTTAAGCAACCAAATTTACTGAACTGTTTTTCGTATGCACAAGTTGATGTCTGATCATATCCTCTATAAAGTATTGCCCAGAGATCCCCAGCTCTTTAATTGAATAAAAATTCATCATATTTCAAAGATCTGCATGGATACAGAGCATGATAAGCTGCTTTACCACTGTTAGTGGTAGTGGTCGTGATACTGGTCTTGAGGTGAGTGCTGGGCACTCACCACTTCTCACAACTAGGTGCTCAGGGAAAAACTCCTTCAGGAAACACAAAGGACTAGAGGTGGCTTAAGTTCAGCACTGTGAAAAAGAGATAAATATGCTTCTTCAGGCAGCAGAAAGCCAAGCTGATTTGAACTCTGACTCCCTCTTGCTTCAGTTCCTATTGAATGATAAACGCCTGCCCAGGGCAGAGAAACAAAGGAATACAAGAAGGCTGCATTTCAAAGTCATTCTGCCTTTACAGAATAAAAAATAGCCACTGATTCAGACACTGATTATACATGGCAGATTGGTACTCTGAAAAAAATAAGAAAATCCCTACAGATTAGATATACCTACATGTATTTTTCATTTCCAATACCCAGGAAACTAGGTTGTCCTAGATCATCTGTCTTCCATTTTCTTCTATTTGCATCCAAAGCCTGGAAAAAGAACCAGCAAAACAAACAAATAGTCATGGAAATGTCAGCCTTGCCATAATTAATGAAATATCACTTTAAATGTCAGTTAGTCAAACCTATCATGAACATTTCTAATCTATCTGAATAGTGCCTCATAAATTGTAGCCCTAGGTATGATATTGCCTTGCGTTTTGGACATCTAATATGCCATTGCCTATTGCAGCAGACTCATCAGTAAACGAGAGGCATTCTGGAGTCTGTTTAATTTTAGTTTGTGCTAGAAACAACCCTAGAGGCAAGTGTCTGTTTCAAGGGTTTCTTTTCAAAAAGGTAATAGTTTTGTAAACTTCTCTTTCCAACTTAAAACAATGAACACATTGGTTATAGTCACTTGTTCTCTCCACTGTTTCATTGAGTGAATAACAGCTTTTCACTCACAAATAACAGACACAGTGGAAACAAAATGGTGTAATCAAGCTGTAAGTAGTTCTTTGAGTTGGTAGCTAGAAATGTTTTAACACCAGTCTTCACAACGCTATGCACATATTTACCTTCAGTCGCACATGCCGTTCAGTTGAATCCTCTATATTTTGCACCACTCTATGTGTAATTGGAACTGCTCAGGCAGGGTGTAATATTTTTTCCAGGTGATTTCCTGCCCAAAGAAGCAAGGGGTTGTAAGAAGTAGCCATATTCCTGGTCTGTCTATTTTCCATGTCAGTTTTCCAAGTTGTCTCATGGAAAGTTAAAGGCAGAGAAGTAAAATAGTACAGGACATGAATTTGGCCAAGAAATTAGGAAATTGCTTTCTTTTCCTTCCTAGCACTGCTAAATTCTGTCCAATGTTCTAAATACCAACAGGGACCAGTAGGTAAGTGAGAGCTTTAAGTTAACTTTAAACTCTACTTATAGTACATATTTTACATGTAATATTAAAAAAAAAGGCTAAATTTTTTTTTCTGCTTAAATATAAAGTGAACATTATTTAGTTTGGTGCCATAGCCAGGAAAAGTTTTCAATTATCCATTTCCTGAAGGTCTATTTAAATACGAAGAAAACCGGTAGGGCATCAGATAGTCCTTTGCACCTACTAGCTAATTAAACCCTGCTTGGAGTAGAATAATTATTCAGTGATGACCTTCTGTTTCTGTAACAGGCTACACAATATAGCTTGTATAAAACTAGGGACTGGGGATTTCAATATCATATTATTCAGCTGAGGTCTGTTTAAAATATAATTGCTGGTAGAGGGGGATCTTTGAGTCAGGCTAGGCTAACAGCAGAAAGCAAGTCATTCTAGTAGACATCAGCATAAAATTTTAGTAGATTTTGTGTTTTATCTTGGGGGAATTTCATTTTTAGAAGAAAAGAGAAAACATATGAAAGTTTTATGTTAAAAATAATGTCTAGTTTCCTTTGGCTGTTCCTTCTTGAACAGAAATTATTCCATTGTATGAAAAATTGCCGTTTTTCTTTGTTTCTTGCAGCATGTGCTTCAAAGAATCTGTATTTAAAATATCTAGGAGAATAACTGTGATGGGTTGACGCTGGCTGGACACTAGATGCCCACCAAAGCTGCTCTGTCAATCCCCTCCTAAGCTGGGCAGGGGATAGAAAATATAACAAAAGTCTCATTGGTCAAGACAAGGTCAGGGAGAGATCACTCACCACTTACTGTCATGGGCAAAACAGGCTTGACTTAGGGAAATTAGTTTAATTTATTACCAGTTAAATCTGAGTAGGATAATGAAAGATAAAAACTAAATCTTAAAACCATCTTCCCCCCACTTCTTCCTTCTTCCTAGACTCAGCTTCACTCCCAAATTCTCTGCCTCCTGCCCCTAAGTGGTGCAGGGGGACAGGGAAGGGGGTTGTGGTCAGTTCATCACACATTGTCACTCCTTCCTTCTCAGGAGGAGGACTTTTTACACTCTTCCTTTGCTCCAGCATGGGGCCCTTCTCACCAGAGACAGCTCACGAACTTCTTGGACATGAGTCCTTCCTAGGGGCTACAGTTCTTCACAAACTGCCCCAGCGTGGGCCCCTTCAGGAACAGACCACACAGGTCCATGAGTCCTGCCAGCAAACCTGCTGCAGCATGGGGTCCTCTCTCCATGGGTCCACAGGTCCCAGTTTCTAAAAACATAGAATCATAGAATCACCAGGTTGGAAAAGACCCCCAGGATCATCGAGTCCAATCATTCCATCAATCACTAAACCATGTCCCTCAGTGCCTCATCCACCTGTCCCTTAAACACCTCCAGGGAAGTGAATCAACCATGTTCTCACTCCTCTCTCTGGCTGCAATCGCCATTGCACAGTTTTTTTTCCCCCTCTCTTAAATAAAATACCACAGAGATGCTACCACCCTTGCTGAGTGGTTTGGTCTTGGCCAGTGGTGGGTCTGTCTTGAAGTTCACTGGCATTGGTTCCATCAGACAGAGGGGAAGCTTCTAGAACCTTTGCACAGAAGCCACCCTTTTACACACACACACACTCCACCCCACTACCAAAAAACTTGCCATGCAAACAAAAGATAGTAAACTTCATGACTTCAGATAACTTAAGAAAGGAAAACTATTAACTGCTAGACCAATCACTTGTTACATTACAGGTCTTCAGAGGAAACAAAGCATTCAACTTTTTATTTCCCTTAGGCAAGAAATATAATAATGGTAGAAGTTATGTAAAGACTGTCAAAAAATACAAATTTTAGAAAATTGAAATCATATAGAGAATAGGTCAAATTCATCCTGGATGGAACGCCATTGACTTGAATGGGCTTACAGCATCTATTACAATTGTGTGCTATGCGATAATTCCGATGGAATTGTTTGCGCATCAATTGTTTCTAAGAGCACCTGTACTTGAAACCTCAAGAATGCTGAGGATCACAATTTCATTATTCCCAGCTCCACTGCTTTCTGTTCTGTTTGACAAGAAAGTAACTTGAATAATGTCTCAATGCTGTTATTCAGTAATTTCGTCCTTAAAATGTATCTCCACCTGGTACAGCAACAAAACTGATGAGAGAGTCCAAATGAATTTTCTTAGAAACATAGAAATATTTTTTATAGAGGTTAGTGAAAAGTCAGGCTGGAATATATACATTAAATAAACGTATGTGTACATGAAATAATTTGAAAAAATATATGATTTTTTTCTCAAAGGAAATATAACTGCTCTAATTTACTGTAAATTAGAACTAGACTTCAGCCTAAAGTCAGGATATCTATAGGTATTTAGCTTTAATTGTTCTCATAGGAATTAGGATCTTAGACAGCTTTAAAAAGTTTCACATAATAACCAAGGAATCCAGTACCTGGATTCCAGTACCATTCTAGTACCTGAAGTGGCTACAAGAAAGCTGGGGAGGGACTGTTCACAAAGGCTTGTAGTAAGAGGATGAGGGGCAATGGGTATAAACTGGAGATGGATGGATTTAGACTAGACATAAGGAAGAAATTCTTCACGCTGAGGGTGCTGAAGCCCTGGCCCAGGTTGCCCAGGGAAGCTGTTGCTGCCCTATCCCTGGAGGTGTTCAAGGCCAGGTTGGATGGGGCTTGGGCACCTGATCCAGTGGGAGGTGTCCCTGCTTGTGGCAGGGTAAGTGGAACTGGATGGGCTTTAAAGTCCCTTCCAACCCAAAATATTCTGTGATTCTATGATTCTATAACTGATTAATGTTTTGACTTAAACAGGGCTACTGCTTCATCCTGAAAACATTAGGTTTGAAAAGTAGAATTCCGTATCTGTTATCATCAGATGACTCTTGGGTATAGAAATAAAATTTATTCTAAGCAACTCATTAGACGCCCCAGCCATGCAAGGAGCCCCAATGTTCAGAACTGAACATGCATGCAAAGAAAGAACAAGAAAAATACGATTAGTTTTACTTAAATAATTAACAGCAATAAACATGAATACATATTTGAAAATTATTGACCTGCTTAACGATCTTTAAAATTAATTAGAAACTATATTAAGTGGAGAGGCAAATTGAAGCTGTATCCTATCAGTATATTGCAAACAACAGTAATAAATTCTGTTGCTGGCAATTTTTTGAGAGAAGGTGGGATGAATACTACAATGTTCACTCTATCTCATCTCATGAAACCAGCTATAATTAATTTCCTCATTGAGCCTTAATTACAACAATTACGGGGTACGGGAATATTTTGCACCTTGAGATATTTCTGGGCCACTCATTTATGATTACTCTTCGCTTCCATGAACAATAACAGTTCCTTGGCTCTACTCTAATAGTATACGCAAACCAGCTGAATTTCATTGAACTCTCAGTTACAGACACACATTAAAAATCCTGTCTATAATTTTGGAAGACAACATAATGGAATATAAACACCTCATTACTCTTCCTACCTCCCCAGTATGCTGTCAGTCAAATTTACGGCATTTAGTAACAAGTGAAAGGACACAGCAAAATCCAGTATATTCGTTTTCTTTGAGGACTCATGCTCACTGGAGCATGAGAACACCATGTGCAGAGCAGAACCAAAAAAAAAAAAGGAAGAGAATTTTCTACATGCTGGGGAGAATGCTTTTCTGCATGTTTGTTGTTGTTACTAAGATTTTGTCATGCAAAGTGATGCAAAGCAGCTTTTTCATGTTATTCAATACAGATCTTTGGTGATGCTACAGAGAACACATGCAGAGCCAAGGAACTGAGTACTTGCTTGCTTAAATGTCTTTTAGGATTCTGAGACTGTCTTGTTCACAAGCCCTGAACTGTGAGTGGAGTTTATTGGAAAAGTATATAGGTAATGAATAATGTTAGATTATATATATATGAAATATTAATGAACATTAGAATTCTGTTTATGAAATTTTACTTCCAGAAATGGGTTAATGTAAGTTGTTCATCATTCATGTATTTAGATGTATTGCTTTTTTGTTTTCCCTTTCCAGTTCTAGTATTTTTACTTTGCCTTATTAATATTCCTTATGATATACTCCTTATGGGTTAATGAGTAGTGGGTTACTGCTCTTTTATAGCCCCAAGAAGGGCATTTTGGATGAGGACTGGAGCTATTGATAACTGAAAAAGTGGTTACGACTGCATAAGGATCCATGTCTTTAGCCTTACTTATGAGAAGGTGGCTATGATTACATAACGACCAATACTGGTTAATAAAGAAAGGAACCCTCCACTCCCCTTCTCACACCATCTTTTCCCATTTGTTCTCATTGCCTGTTGCACTCTATCAAAGCTACTGCAAGGTAATCATGTTAATAATTTTCTTCGTATCTGAACTTTCAGTATCCATGCTATCTTCTAAATAATAACAACAAACACTTTCTAAGTGGTCATCGGTTGAAAAGCTTGCGGCATGCAGGCAGAAAGCAGAAATACACAACAGTGTGATCTCAGCCAGCATATTCAATTATTCCTCCCACAATTAACAGGTAAAATAGAGCCCTTTCTACAGACTGACCTTTTACCTTCACTAAGTACACTGAGTGGAATCAAATATCAAATTAATCTGAACAAAT
Source organism: Phaenicophaeus curvirostris (assembly GCF_032191515.1). Lineage (NCBI taxonomy): Eukaryota > Metazoa > Chordata > Aves > Cuculiformes > Cuculidae > Phaenicophaeus > Phaenicophaeus curvirostris. The sequence continues at coordinate 26,819,122 of NC_091393.1, forward strand.
ATACATTTGTAACAGAACTTTGCATCTAATCTAATTATCTGTGTTGCTCTTTGGCTACATAGAGAGAAACAAAGGTTTCCAGAGGCAGTTCCACTTATCTCAAAGTAGAAGCGTAACATGAACTAATTAATTGTCCTTAGAAGCTTTCTATTCATCCATTGCATGTAACTCAACTTTGAAATTGCTTCCTACAGTGTTCTCCTGGAACAAATGGCTGCTCATGGCTTGGAGTGGTGTACTCTCCATTGGCTATAAAGCTGAGTGGATGCTGGCCCCAAAACATTTTGGTGAATAGAGTTAAATCCAGCTGGTGGCAAGTCACAAGGGCTGTTCCCCAGTTCCATTTAAAACTTTATCAATGATCTGGACAAAAGGATTGAGTATAGCCTCTGCAAGTTTGCAGACAACATCAGTTTGGGCAGGAGTGTTGAACTTCTCGAGGGCAGGAAGGGATCAGCTGAGGCCAGTTGTATGAGGTTCAACAAGACCAAGTGCTGGCACCTGCACTTGGGACACAACTGCCCCACACAATGTTACAGGCTTGAGGAAGAGTGGTTGGAAAAGATGCCTGGGGGTGCTGGTCGACACCTGGTTGAATATGAGCCACCAGTGTGCCCCGGTATTGAGCAGCTACTCCTGCCATGAAAGTCATCTGAATCTACTCTCAGCCAAGACATCGTGTGAAGAATCTTCATGGTATCTGCCGAATGCTGCCATTTGATGCGATCTAGTATAGAAAACAATGCATGTCTGAATTTATTTTCTTCCAAGTCTTAATTTCCCTAAGAGGAGAGCTTTTTCATTCCAAATATTCACAGTGACACAACTAGGTTGAGAGAAGCAAAAGTTGTTATTAATGAAGGATGAATGATACAGTCACATATTTTCAATAAAAAGTTCCTCTGTTACTCTAAATATCATTTCATCTCTTGAGTACATGGAAATGTCAGAGACCAAATTTGAAACCAGTGTACTGTTCTGAAGTTGTGAAACTATAACTAGCATATTGTTTTTATGACAATAAATTATTCCGACCTATCATTCAAACTTCCAGCAATGTTTGCAGGAGGATAATATTTAGCCTTCACAAGATACAAACTGCCAAAAAGTATTCTGTTTTTATCACACAGTTTATTACTATGGTAACACACCAGGGTAATTTTCAAAATCTATCATTACAGTTGTATTCCTTACTTTAAAAAACAAAATGAAACAAAACCAGCCTCCCCTGTCCCTCCCAATAGGCGTAAATTTACATATGAAAGAACCAGATACATCCACACTGGGAAGTAAATCAGTAAAATAGGAGTTTGTCACCATATTGAAGCCTTTGCCGCTCAGCCCGTAGGCACCGCATGAGTTTTATTTCAGACTAGATATAACATAGTCTCCTGAGAGGAATGTCCCCACTATGTTTGTGTGTTGAGGCTCCTCATGTGCATCAGCTGGTGTACGAACCAAACCAACAAATAGGGAATGGAGGCATCTATGTATCCCCTTCAAAAATAGAGCAACACTCAGAACCAAATGGTTAGAGTAAATGCAGAGTACTGAGGACCCTTCCTTTTGTGAAAGAATACTTGTGTCAGGGAATAGCATTATTTTTGCAGTAAGCAACATTACTTTAATAGAGATAGAGAATTTTTTTTAATAATTAATAAAAAATAGTAATAAATAATAAAAGCAACATTGCATTTGCAAAAAAAAAAAAAAAACCTGAAAGGGAAAGTGACAAGGAACTATACTTTGTGTCTTCCCATTGTAATAATGGTTTTAATAGTTTCCATGCTACTAAACGAGCTAGGATCATTCCTTAATGGTCCTGTAAAGCTTTAACATGTAAAGCTAGTATAACATTATCTGTTCCTTTCACAGGAAATATATTTGAAGGCATGACAACAGGCAATTTAAATAATGTCAAAAAGAGAGAAAATGAATTTTGTTCAGGGATTCATTCACACGCAGAGTGTCACAGGATCGACATCTCCTTTTGAGGTAGTGATCTAGGTTCTTTTACAGCGAGCACAAGAAAACAAGCATTTTTACAGTGAAATTCATTTTATTATAATCTAAATGTCAAAAAACCACCCCAAAACCAAAAACGATGACTCACAACCCAGCAGCACTGCAAGTTCTTCTTAGATCACTACTTCAGTTGTAGACGTCTTTAAGATAGACACCTAACATTTATGCTTTTTGTGCTCTATGCTTCTGTCAGTCTGCATACAAAGTTGATATGATACACATTTTTTTAAATTAAAGAGGTTCTTTTACTCAGACATTCTGTCAGAGCATTTCTGGCATAGTGTTTTCTGCATCATCTGTATGTAAATCAGTACTGGAAGGCAGAACTGAACATTTAACAGTGGTGACATATTTAGCTATTAAAAATTAAACTCTCTGATGTTACGGGAGGAGGAGAAGTGAGTTTCTTGATTAAGATGATCTGGCCAGCTCAGAAATTTCAATTATTTTTTAAATAGTCTTTCTCCTCCTCTCTCAGAAGTGGAGGAATGTGAATAGAAAATCACAGTAAAAAAAAAAAATCTATTTAGAGTCATTTGTACATTAAGAAAAATAAAAGCTGACACTTTAACCCCAAAGATAAAGATAAACGTATTTTTAAACCATTTTTCATATAATTTAAACAAATTTGTTCATTTACTTCCTTCATTTTACTCCTTGTTGTACTCTGCATCAACACTTAGCACAACTAAATTTGTGTGGAAAGCCGTTCACTACGTATTACTATTTAGTTTAGAATTTTAGACTTTGAAGCTTGCTATACTTACTTTAAGAAACAAAAAAATGCTGATAAGTATTCAGAGAAAAAAGCGTTCAGAGAAAGTCTAAAAAGGCATTTGCTTCTCCATCCATCAGCCAGGATTTCTTGAATAACTTGAAAGGAAGTTGAACCTTGACATGCTAGATACCTCTTTATACATACAAGAAGGAGAGATCAGTCTGAGAGCTCCTGACTTATCTGAAGAGAAAACCAAAGAAGAAGAAATTATAGTAAACAGTAGAGGTAAATGAATTCTTAATTGTTTCCAAGGAAAATTTGTAGGTAGAATGCGGAAAGAGCTGTATGTCCACTAATACATACACCTCGCACCTGCTGGTGGATAAACACATACTTTATAACCTTTAATTGCGTTATAGTGTTTGATTCCGCAAAACACCAGGCTGCACAGTCTAAAGTGATCATCCACATTGCACAAACTCATCCCTCTTGATGTCTTCTTTTATGTCATAGAATCATAGAATTACTAGGTTGGAAAAAAACTTTGAGATCATCAAGCCCAACCATACTTGTCAACTAACTGTAAGCACTTCATCTACCTGTCTTTTAAATACCTCCTGAGGTGCTGAATCAATCAACCACCCTAGGCAGCCTCTGCCAGTGCCTGAGAACCCCTTCAGTGAAGAAATTTTTCTTAATGTCCAATCTGAACCTCCCCTGGTGCAACTCAAGGCCATTCCCTCTTGTCTTATCACCTGTCACTTGGGAGAAGAGACCAATAACCACCTCACCACAACCTCCTTTCAGATAGTCATAAACAATGATGAAGTCTCCCCTCAGCCTCCTCCAAAATGTCCATGAGGTCTCAGCCTCAGTCAAAGCTCCATACATCCTTCAAACAACCAAGAGGAGGTAACAGAGCTTATGCTGTTTGCTGACTTGAAAGGCACATCTCAACCCTTTCGTTCAACATCAGAGAAAAAGCACTAGCATGCAATCATTTATCTTAATAAACAGTTAGAATGCATGGCTTGGTTTTATGTGGCAGCAAACAGTTCTCTAGGGCCATTGAGGAATTAGACCCAGGAAACTTTAAAACAGGTACTTTGAACATGGTAATTTGACCTTGAAAGTTAAGAACAGATGGAGACCGTTGTGTCCCAAGCTTAAGTCCAGAGGACAGACCTGGGTACTTTTAACCTCCTGTTATAGATTCAGCCAATAAAGCCAAAGCTTGAGATTCCAGTTAGAGATATGTTCATATGAGGGAAAAATCCATAAGATGTTCCCATCAATTTCGTGAGCATTTAAAGTAGACAATGTAAGATTAGTGGATCAGAGAGGGAAGGTGCTTGCTAAGAGGAAAACAGCCAATACAAGGATTCCTGTTTATATATTTTGTAGAGCTATACTTAGCAAGTTTGCAGATGACACTAAGCTGGGTGGAAGTGTCGATCTGCTGGAGGGTCGGGAGGCTCTGCAAAGGGATCTGAACAGGCTGGACCGCTGGGCAGAGTCCAATGGCATGAGGTTTAACAAGGCCAAATGCCAGGTCCCGCACTTGGGGCACAACAACCCTGTGCAGTGCTACAGACTAGGAGAAGTCTGGCTGGAAACTGCCTGGAGGAGAGGGACCTGGGGGTGTTGGTTGACAGCGACTGAACATGAGCCAGCAGTGGCCCAGGTGGCCAAGAAGGCCAATGGCATCTTGGCTTGGATCAGAAACGGCGTGACCAGCAGGTCCAGGGAGGTCAGGGAGAAGAGGAGGCTGAGGGGAGACCTCATTGCTCTCTATAACTGCCTGAAAGGAGGTTGTAGAGAGGAGGGTGCTGGCCTCTTCTCCCAAGTGACAGGGGACAGGACAAGAGGGAATGGCCTCAAGCTGCACCAGGGGAGGTTCAGGCTGCACATTAGGAAAAAATTCTTCACAGAAAGGGTCATTGGGCACTGGCAGAGGCTGCCCAGGGAGGTGGTTGAGTCACCTTCCCTGCAGGGGTTTAAGGGATGGGTGGACGAGGTGCTAAGGGGCATGGTTTAGTGTTTGATAGGAATGGTTGGACTCAATGATCTGGTGGGTCTCTTCCAACCTGCTTATTCTATGATTCTATGATTCTATTATTATTATTATTATCATCATCATCATCATCATCAATTACTTCAGGGCTCATTTCTTCTGCTTATATAAAAAGCAACCCACTGTAACACACACTTGAAGGATGCTAAGGAATAGCAAGCTGCACTTTTGTTTTCTTTATTTCTGTGGACACATAATAATGTTATAAGTATATATATACGTGGCTTATCCTTAAGATCCAAAGAATATGACCTGTGTTGCTTCCTTGCCTTCTTCTGAGTAGTTCAACCTCAGGGTATAATTCAAAGAGCACTTTGAGTGCAGTCAGTCTTAATGGACTTCTGACTGTATCTACTGAGTCTGTGCTCTCAAACTCCAGAAAGTGTCCTAAATGTTTTCCATCCACAAAAAGCCCAGTCTCTAGTTCACACAGACCTTTGATTAATGCTTGAACTCTGGCCCTCTGGGAATGTTTGGTCAGCATATAACACAGCCTGGATGTTAAAATTACCTACAGTCTTGGGTCTGAGCAAGAATATTTTCAGGTTTATGTGGTACTCACATGAATCATTTTAGAGACAGTGCATTAAAATACTTGAAAATAGCAATCTACTATGTATCTTTCACCTTTTCTGCCCTTTCGTACTTGTTAGCTCCTCTGGTGCTGAGTGCTGGCAAATAATTGCCATCCTTCTTCTCATACCCAAAGCCTGGATCTCTGCAGGCAAAGAGAGAAAGTGCTAACAAATAACAGTGTCACCAGAGGAACCCGCATGTTTCCTGGGTGAAACTCACTAAATGACTCACTTCCAAACACATATTTCTGTTCCGGCAGAGCTCACGCCGGCTTTGGGAAAAGACTGTGAGATGACCTTTTCCCCTCTGGAATTATCTTCACGCCTGTGCAGATCCACATGTGCACCCCATTGCAGTTAAACATTGCAGCTTTCCTGTTTAGCACCCTGCACCATCACCGTTGTGTCCATATGTGTGTGTGGGTAAAGTCTAGCTGACTCTAGAAATCCTACTCTCAGGTATGCTCAGACCCATCAAAGCATGGTTACAAGTGGGGTTCCCCAGGGCTCAGGGCTGGGTCCAGCCCTGTTCAATGCTTTTATCAGTGACCTGGATGAAGGCATCGAGTGCACCCTTAGCAAGTTTGTGGATGACACTAAGCTGGGTGGAAGTGTCGATCTGCTGGAGGGTAGGGAGGCTCCAAAGGGATCTGAACAGGCTGGACCGCTGGGCAGAGTCCAATGGGATGAGGTTTAACAAGGCCAAATGCCGGGTCCTGCACTTGGGGCACAACAACCCTGTGCAGCTACAGACTAGGAGAAGTCTGTCTAGAAAGCTGCCTGGAGGAGAGGGACCTGGCGGGGGTTGGTTGACAGCGACTGACCATGAGCCAGCAGTGGCCCAGGCGGCCAAGAAGGCCAATGGCATCTTGGCTTGGATCAGAAACGGCGTGACCAGCAGGTCCAGGGAGGTTCTTCTCCCTCTGTACTCGGCACTGGTGAGACCGCTCCTCGAATCCTGTGTTCAGTTCTGGGCCCCTCACCACAAGAAGGATGTTGAGGCTCTGGAGCGAGTCCAGAGAAGAGCAACGAAGCTGGTGAGGGGGCTGGAGAACAGGCCTTATGAGGAACGGCTGAGAGAGCTGGGGGTGTCTAGCCTGGAGAAGAGGAGGCTGAGGGGAGACCTCATTGCTCTCTCCAACTACCTGAAAGGAGGTTGTGGAGAGGAGGGTGCTGGCCTCTTCTCCCAAGTGACAGGGGACAGGAGGAGAGGGAATGGCCTCAAGCTCCACCAGGGGAGGTTCAGGCTGAACATTAGAAAAAAATTTTTCATGGAAAGGGTCATTGGGCGTTGGCAGAGTCTGCCCATGGAGGTGGTTGAGTCACCTTCCCTGGAGGGGTTTAAGGCACAGGTGGACGAGGTGCTGAGGGGCATGGTTTAGTGATTGATAGGAATGGTTGGACTCTATGACCCGCTGGGTCTTTTCCAACCTAGTGATTCTATGACAGGCATGACCTTGGTAGGCAATACTTTAGCAGTTCACCCATCCTTCCCTCAAAAGAGTAAGCTGCTCCGGCTTGTGACTCTGATCATCCCAGTGAGCAGTTTCTTGAGATGAAGCTGAACTTTTCGTGTTAGCTGATGCCCCTCATCCCCTTGCCAGAGAGTCCAAAGTCCTCATGTGGATTATAGGATAGCAGTTGAGTGACAGAAGAATATTTAATAAGATATCATGAAAAGTCACAAGCTTTGTACCTCTGGACTCCATACCTGAGCTAGGAAGTCTAGTTTGGAGCACAGAGAGGGCTACAAATGTGGAATGAGCATGATCCCCAGGACAGCTTTGGCATGGGAAGCACAACAATGGATTCAGATCATTGACTAGCACATAATTTTACTGCCATGGGAAAGATCCAGAAAACAAAATGCTGCACAGGATCCTGATTGCCGCCATGAAGGGAAAGATGTAGACTTTGCCACAGGTTGTTGGCTGCCTGACCTGATCCAGTGTTTGCCACAGCTACACATCTTCCCTGCTCCAGTGCGCTAGCATCTCTGCTTGCTCAGAGCTTTCCTTTAATTTATCAGCAGCACAAAGTGATCACTTCCAACAAAGACCTTAAATCAAAATGTGCTTTGTCTTCTGTAGGTCAGGGCCTCTTTGCTGTGAGTTTAACATCCCAAGTATTTAATTTTAATTTTAAATTTAAATTTAAGTTTAATTTTAATAAAGCTTCTCTGTTTGATAAAGGTCAGTGCTGTCAACACAAAAAAATACTGAAGTTCAAAGTAGCTTATTTGCTCAAAAGGCTGAACTTCTCAATTAATGATACATATTAATAACCCTTAGTGTCTGCAGTAAATAAATACTACACTGAAATTCACTAATCTCTCCCATTTATCAGGGTCCTGAAACACATAATGGAGGTTTTCAGAAAAACATCTGTGCATGTTGGTGGATTGGGAGTATGCATTGTCAGTGATTTATTTCATTTATTTTTACTCATGAAAGATGGGACTTTCAAAACCTCTGTGTACCCACATCCATGCTAGCAGGAGTTCTCAGTGAGGACTGCAATGCAGGGCTCAGAGTAAAATTTAGAAGTTTAAAAGCACACAGAAATCTCATGGGAGATGTTAACAAGATGCTTTCATTATAAATAACTTCCATACCATGAAAAATTTGCTCAAGTCATAGAAAGCAACTTCAGTGAGGGGTTCAGTGGAAGGTAAGTTCAATTAACTTTCTGTATGGAAAATGCGTGGCTATTACTCTAATTACTTACAGAGGTCTTGATAGAAAGAGATCATTAGATGCTACAACCTTACCCCACATGCATCAGAAATTATTACATTTTATCTGTTTCCCTATTAATGAAGCTGGTGACTTATCTTTGATCAAACACTAACTTGTTTTGTGTAAAATAAATGAGCTTATGTGTAGCACAAATTAAAGGTGTGAGGGACAAAATTAGTTGAGAGGAACCAAAGGGCACAAAACTACAAAAAAATCTTTAAATGCTTATTCACTAGAGAACATGATCCTAGATAAAAGATAAGATGCATTGGAGTTTCTATCTTAGAAACATAAATATGACCTAATGGAGAGTATTATAACTTGACAACACGATCCGTGTGACTTGATGTTAAAAAACAATAGGTACGAATTCTTTTCAAAGAAATGATTGGGAGAATTATTCCGTGTCAAATATGGCATTACCTGTCTCCGAATCACTGATAGCTTTGAAGGAATCATCTTGAATAATTGCGTATTTTAGCATAAGAAGTATAAGACTGTAGCTATTTGGTGGCGTATCCTACACACCACAAGAGAACACAACGACGCTTTCTCAAATTTCTATTTGTGATGTATAGGGGAAAGGAACTTCTTATATTTGGGGACTACAACTTACATGGCATAAGCTTCAAGTCATGTGCTACAGGTACTCAGACAGCCTTAGCATATCTCAGGTTTTGAGTACAGAAAGTTACAGATAACAGGCCAAGAGTTTGTATCAAACCTCTTACAGACAAGGAAAATTTGATCGGAGCACTAAAATTAGTAATAGCTTCAGAACAACAAATGATAAACCTCTTTACATTTGCTCTGATGATAGGAAAGAAAACAGTGGGTGGTTTTGGTGTGTTAAATGTGACACTTTCCCATAGCTGGAATTGATCACAGGTCATTGAATAATTTTGAAATTAAAATTGTAAATTATCATCGTCAAATCTTTCATGAGCATTTTGGCAGCTGTTTTAAAAATCTGAGAATGAGGGAGGCTACAGTAGACAAAGAACCCTATCTATATAACTTAAAATGGAATAAAACCTCATTTTAAAATAACTTCTAAAAATATAAGCCAGAATAGGAGAATTTTGATTCTCAAAATAAGCTTCACAATTGTTTTTTCCTTTGGTGACTCATGAACATTCCCTCGAAGTACAATAACAATCCTAACCTGCAGTTACTCAGAACAAAGCTTTTTCTGAATTATTTAGTGTATTTTGAAGGTAAACATACTCGTAATACTAAAATGATCATTTCTCTGATTATCATCAGGGGAAAAACCTCCAGCCAAAGAGAAACTTGCCAGCATAGTAGTTTTTAAGACAGTTCCTCAGTATATTGTCTTTCCATCCTATATCTCTTAGTCTCACTGAGAATGGTGATCCTTTGGTGAATGTCTGTGTTGCTTAAACTGTCCTCCATATAGAAGACTTTTCACATGATCTTTTACCGCCCTTGTAAATATCTTGCCTGGAACACATTAATCTCAGAGTAATTAATAGAGACTGATAAAATTACATACATTGTCTTTTTTTGCCAGTCAAAGGGGAAAACTGTAGCCTCATAAAGTCCTTTTTTTCTTTCCAGATTATGAAAGAACTATTAATTCTGGGCCCCTCACTACAAGAAGGATGTTGAGACTCTGGGGCATGTCCAGAGAGGGGCAACAAAGCTGATGAAGGGGATGGAGAAGAAGGGAGCTGGGGTAGTTCAGCCTGGAGAAGAAGAGGCTGATGGGAGACCTTATCACTGTCTTCAACTGCCTGAAAGGAGGTTCTAGAGAGGAGGGAGCTAGCCTCTTCTCCCAAGTGCCAGGGGACAGGATGAAGGGCAATGGCCTCAAGCCCCCCCAGGGGAGGTTCAGACTGGATATCAGGAAAAAAAATTCACAGAAAAGGTCATTGGGCACTGGAACAGGCTGCCCAGGGAGGTGGTTGAGTCCACATCCCTGGAGGTCTTTAAAAGACGAGTAGACAAGGTACTTAAGGATATGGCTTAGTGGCAGATAGATATGGTTGGACTCAATGATCTCAGAGGTCTTTTCCAACCTGATGATTCTGTGACTTAGCACTTTCTCTTTTCCTCTAAGATTTTTACAGATTGGTACCATAATATTCTCTGCCCTTACAAAAAGTATGTCATTGGATTATTGATGAAGATAAATGTGTAGGAATTATTCTAAATAAATATTTTTCACATTGTTCAAGTGATATGATTTATCTATTAAAATGCAGCATCTAGTGCTATGTAAGAAATCTAAATGCTTTCCAAAAATTTATGACTAAGTAGCTCTATCACCCTATCCTATCCACATAGATATCAATCCAAACCGTTGCAAGAAAATAGAACTATTTTGGAAATCAGCTGGAAGGAGAGTGCTTATTAGAAAAATTTATTGAAGTTGCACTACATCATTAGTAGTGTGAATAAGACAGGCTTTTTAAAATTAAATTACTTCTTTGTAGGCAAAACTATGATTCAATCCAAAGAGGAATTAATGCAAAGCATTCTACACTATGCACAAGATCAAGCTAGGTGACTGTATGGGCATCTTCTAGCTGCCCTAATCATTAACTTCAATATCTACCCAAAATCCTGAAACTCTGAGTTGAAGACATCAGCCTTTAAAGAATCTTCCTTGGTACTTTGTTCCAGTGGTTCATTAGCACTAAAATAAACACCTGATTTTTTATTTGAGTTTGTCTGTCTTTCATATTCCTGTTACAGCTTTTATCAAGAAATTATTGCTCTTACAGTAGATGATATTTCTGTTTTGTGAAATAACTTTCATTCTTTAATCAAGTCAGTTTTTATTCCTGGTAATCTGAATTAATCAAACCCTTTTGATCTCCCTTTTGAGTTGCCTCTCCTTTCACTGTTTTTTTTTTATTTTGGGGGGATTTTATTTGTGAGATTTTAAAAGTATAAATTTCAGGAATTGTAATGGTGATCTGGTATCAGGATTGACCAGCCTTCACACCATTTGTTTCAAGACTTATTGGCAAATGTGCATAAAAATCTGCTTGTTTTTTTTTTTAAGATTTTTGTTCATCTAGAAAAAAACCAACAACAACAAATAAACCCAAACAAGAGGGGGTTTCTTGTGTTCAATGCCAGAGGAAAAAAAGGATAATATGAATAAGAACATCAAATGCATAAAGAATGCAAAGTGAGTTTTATTGTTTACAGCCTAAATATGTATTATTTTGGCATGGGACAGGAATTCCTTCTAGAACACAACCTGAGAAGTAGCAGTCATAAGAAATAGTTTTTACCTCCCTGAGATTTACAGGTAGGAGATGAGACATTACTCCCTTAACTGTAACATGCCTCATTATAGCGCTACTTCAGGCTATACTGAATCTTTTAAGGAAAAAAGAAGCAAATGCTGACTCAAGCTCTTTTTTCTTATTGTAAGTACCTCTTCTACGCTTCTGTAACTGAGAGTGGATGACAAATTTGTTTGTGTGAACACGAAAAAAAAAACCAAGTAAATAAAACTGATACAGTGTTTTTATTCTGAATCTCCTTTGATGTTACCTGCCTGGTGCTGCACCATCGATCCTGTTCGAAGTTGCGTCAAAGAATTTCATCTCTGCACCGAGGACATCTGCTGACTTTCTTTTTACATGGCAGTTTAGTTACCGCTTTAATAAAATAAACAACGGAAAGAATCTAGGAACATTTGATTTGCCACTCTGGATCAGTGCACTCGCCTATTAAATCCAGCATCGTATCCTACAGGGTAAGCGATGAATATAGTAAAGTTACCTTGTGGAAGTTACCATTATATGTGTTCTAAAGAGAGAGTGAACAACAGTGCCTAGCGTACTAGAAACCTTATTGCAGTTTGTTCTTTTGAAAGTGACTTTTAGTGACACTTAGATGTGCTTGCCTTCAGCCTCTAAGAGTTTAAAAAAATAATGGTTAAAAGGTATTTGTACCTTAATCATTTTTTACATCTTCACAGATAATAAAGAAGGCAAGGGCAGCTGTGATCTATCGAGACAGACTTCTTCAGTAAAACAGGTTCTGGTTTCATTTCTTGGATTATTTCCCATTTCAAGTACAACATACCCTTCAGAAAAAATTCCAGAGAGAGGTTAAAAATTGCCACTGAATGTGATCCCACTAAAATTCCTGGTAGTTTTGGTTTTTAGGTGGCTAATTATGCTAATTCCTGTGAAAATCCATTCTTATTCTCCTTATTGCTCATCTTAATTTGTTTAATTTCTTTTTTCAGTGATAGATTCTCATTGTAACTTTTCATCTTCCATTTCTTATCAATATGTATTGTTCATAAGGCTCCCTGGTGAATTTAATGAACAGACTTCCAGAATACTTCACTGTAGGGAACCCTTTTCTATATTTTCGACAGGTATACAGCTCTTCTCCAAAACATTTCTGGGCAGCCAGAAGATTTCTGTGTTCATTAATCCCCCCTCAAAAGATGCAACGTTTCAGAATCAACATTCACGTTATTGTTTGCACATATTTTTCTACTTAGTTGTGCTCATAATTCTTTTCAAGTATTTGAAGCAGCCTCTCTTACATTAAAATGAGATACATGAACTCAGTATGTCACATAGATATCTAGAAAGATATCTGTGTACATATGTGCACGTGTTTGTGAGTACATACCCTACACTGTTCTATTAGTTTATAACAAGGCAAAGAGAATTTTATTTAAATTAAGTTTCACTTCTCTAATCAACATTTTCTTAAGTAAAAACCTCTCAATCAGGAGGTCAGCACAATGTCCTCATTTTTTTCACCCTTAGTCATTATATGGAGAAACTTAATGAAATTCTTTATTATATTCTTTAATATATTTTGAAAATGTCAAATAACAAATATTATAACAACAGTGTGATTTAAACCAGCCTCACCATTCATTTTATGTTGGGAAAAAGAAGAAGCTAGATCAACTTGGCAGCTCTAGAAAAGTAAAGATCTCTGTTGACAAGTTTCGTAATCATCAGCATTAAACCCCCCTGGCCCTCACAAAAAAATAATCTGCAATAACTGTAAAACTGTTAGCACATGTATTTTTTTCCGTTACTTCAATGGTAGAAACACCATTATTCTTCCTGATTTCTCAGCCTTCAGAAACACGGAAACAATGAAGCTGTCCTCAAATTGCTGATAACAGTTTTCCTGGCCAGAAAGCTTCACATCACTTACTTCTGCCTTAATATATCGAGTTTGACAGAAGGGGGAATTCAAGTCTTGCTTAGATCTGGCTTCTTTGAATCATCTCCAATGTAAACAAATGAAAGTTAAAAATCATATGATTTTGGCACTCAACCTAGGGAACAATTTAGCCACTAATTACCCTCACAGTCATACATATAGAAAATTTTCCACTTGGGAGAAGATACAATTTCACTGGGACTATGTTTTTCCAACGCAGTGTGAAATCTGAACTGTGAGGACAGATAAAATGTAACACCAAGGTAGAAAGGGCTAGGGGCCATGGGTATAAACTGGAGACAGGCAAGTTTAGACTAGACATAAGGTTGAATTTCTTCACGATTAGAATGGTGAGACGCTGGCCCAGGTTGCCCAGGGAAGCTGTGGCTGCCCCATCCCTGGAGGTGTTCAAGGCCAGGTTGGATGGGCCTTGGGCAGCCTGGTCCAGTGGGAGGTGTCCCTGCCCATGGCAGGAGGGTTGGAACTGGATGATCTTTTAGATCATTAAACGTTGCTCAACGTTTTCAGTCTGTCCAGGCTAGGAACACCACCCAGCTGGCACAGCAGTTTAATTACCTACATGAGAGTGTCATAGATAAATTCCTCTGAGGGTGGTGAGACCTTAGATTCTGTTGGAGGGACATGATTAACTTCTCAAATGTTTTTAAAATAACCCAAACAAATACACCCACATAGATGTTTTACAGTCAAAGAGCCTTAAGCTGATTTACTGGTTCTTTTGTCCCAAACAGAAGGAAAACAACAGGGAAAACAGCATGAGGAAAATAAAAGGAATAATTCAAACTTTTCAGGAAGATCCATCACAAATAGTAATATCTCTTTTGAAGAAATTAAGTAGAAAATGATTATCTCCAGCAGTGTGCCATAGTTTTTAGATACTTAAGAAGATATGGACCCTTATTTTCAAAATGAAAAAAACTTCTGACAAATTCTGGTAGATGTATGCTTCTTCAAACACTTGCCAGTACTTAACCATATTTCAAAGCCAGAGAGCTTTTTCAGTTGTTGCTAGTCATTCTTGTCCATCTGATTACCACAGGTCACTGTGTGACATTGCTTTGTCATTGTGGATTCAAGTGACAGCAGGAATACAAGCTGAATCTCAGAGTGGCCTAGAAATCCTCCTTTCTTTTTTTTAACTGGAGGATAAATAGCTTTCGTATTTTGAGTGTACACTTCTGTTGATATTTCAAATACACCTGACCCACAGTCTTTTACATAGTGATGAGCTGTAAGAATTCTTCTAAATTTACATAGCAGGCTTAGGTTTTGAAGTAAAACCTGGTTTCATCCAGTTGAATCTCAGAGTCAGCTATCAGCTTTTACTTAAATGCACTTAATTCACTACAGGAGATTGTTAGCTGGCATATATTGTAAAACAATGATTTTTCTTTTTATATAATTTATTCTTGAAATAATAAAACATTTTTGAAGGTATTTAATTCACGGATAAGGAAGCTAGTCCCTTACGCAACTGATTTTAATGGAAAATGAATCCCTTTCTGGTTGTCGCTGTTCTTAGAGAGAAGATCCCATTTCAAACCATTGCTTTGAACGATGTGGATTATCGACTTGTGTTGCCTGTCCTCTGACTACAGAGAAAGATTACCTAAAGAACGTTCTGTTCGGAGATGTCTGATGTAGGTGGCTTAATTGGAGGAGTAAATCCATGTGAAGATGTTCACAACAGCTCTCTGAAGATGATTAATACTCGTTTTGAGTAGTACTTCCAGGCTGCTGCAAAAGTAAATCAGAGGTTAATCTACATAAAGGGAGTCAATAGAATTCATGTAAAGTACCCAAAGCTGCAGTCCTGCTGCTTCAATTAAACTGTCATTATCTCTGGAGACCCCTACAAGCTCTACGTGCCCCAGCTTTTTCAAAATATATAGATGTGTTACTGTATTGTCCTAAATATGCACAGAAAGTCATCAGGCATGTCATGGTTAAGCAGTTCCATGCTTATCTTTGCCTATATCATTTGAGGACTTCAGCTCAGTAGCTGAACAAAGCTCTGCTACAAAACTCAGCTCCTAGAACCATAGAATCATCTCACAATCATGAAAAAAATTCCTTTTACAAATAAGTGCTGTAAAAACCTAAAGTGGTGGCTGGTCCCAGATGTAAACTACCGACTCTACATAAAGCAGATGGAACATAGAAGAAACAAGTAAAATAAATTTTGTCATACAGTAAATATGTGAATTAAATGTTTTATCAAAGTGCTTACTGCAAAATAGTTGGAAGAGGCAGAACAATGTCCACTCAAGTTATAAAATGTGTTTGCTTGGGCTTTTTAAAAATTTCTGAATAACAAGCTAAAAAGCAAAAAAAAAACCACGAATAACCCTTATGTTTTACTTGTCTTTTTTTTTTGTAATATGTCTGTTGCAATATTCATTCTGGAAAATGCACTCTTGGGAAGTGTTGTTATGTTTATTTTAACACTTGGGTGGTACAGCTTGCACACTGCAATACTCCCTTTGGGAATCCTCGTGTGGTTTTACAGAAAGCTACTAGCACATCCTGTGTCTATTTTAATACCAGATGGCAAAAAGAAGAGAAGAATAAGCAACTTCTCCTTTAATTTTTGTAGATAGAGAGAAAGATTATACTAATCTGGTTGATGTGAATCACAATTCCTGATAATTTTACAGCCTTACAAGATGACCATCAGAAATTTTGAAGCTATGGCTGTCCCTTTCCTGGTGTTTTGGACTTTATGAGCAGTACGTGAGGATTCACTACTAGAAAACGACTTACAGTCAGGCTGTAGAACAACTAAGTGAGATTTTGTAGTTAAAAGAAAGAAGGTGTAAGCATCAGCTGAGGTTTATTATATAGTACCATAGAAAGATTTGAATTGGAAGGGACCTTAAAAGACCATCTAGTCAAACCCCTAGTCATGGTCAGGGACGCATTTCACCAGATCAGGCTGCTCAAAGCCTCATCCCAGCTGACTTTAAACACCTCCAGGGATGGGGTAGTCACAACTTCTTTCTGCAAGCTGTTCCTCTGGCTCACCACCATCATTGTAAAGAATTGCTTCATTATATTCAATCTAAAAAAACCTTCTTCTGGTTTAAAATCCATGCCTTCTGTTCGATTGCTGCAGGCCTTGGTAAAAAGTCCCTATTTTCCTTATTTGTCCCTTTTACATATTGAAAGGTCACAATAAGATCTCCCCAGAGCCTTCTTTTCTCAGTGCTAAACCACTTCAACTCCCTTTCTATGCAAGAGAGGTGTTTCAGACCCCAGATCATTTCTGTGGACCTCTGGACCTGTACTGAGGACCCTAGAGTTGAATGCAGTACTCCAGGAAGGGTCCCACGAGAGCAGAGTAGAGGGCGGAGGGGAGTAGAAGGGGAGCAGAAGGGGAGCAGAGTAGAATCACCTCCCTCAAACTGCTGACCACATTTCTTTTGATGCAGCCCAGCATATGATTGGCTTTCTGGGCTGCAAGTGTACATTACTGCCTCATATCCAGTTTTTCACCCACCAGTATCCTGAAGTCCTTTTCTGCAGGGCTGCTCTCAATCACTGCATGATGAATTACTAGAGTGGGGGCAGTGTGGGAAAGGTAAGAGTCCAAATCTATCAGAAGAAACACAAACTTTTTTTTTATTCATTTAAATGTAGCCTTGGAATAAACCCCGTCTCTGCACTGTCTATGCCTCAGTCTCTGGACTGGTAAATTCATTATTGTAATAAGGGTTTAGTAATTTTTATATCAGTGCTGGAGATCAAATGGTCATCAAGTTAAACCTGTATACAGAAACTTCCTACAAAGTCTCGACAGCTGGAAGTGGAAGGCTTGAAACTGAAATTAGAATAAAGGATTATTGTGTCTAATATCTTGATTAAAAATACTTAGTAAATGAAATATTTTTATTTGACAGATTAGCAGAGAACTATAGCAAATCCCAGTTCAAGAGAATTTACAGAATAATCAAAGGCTACGAGAACATCTGAAATTAAATTGAATCGGAAGGTAGTTTTGCTTTTTCCTCCACATGCTCTCAATAAGCACGGATGTCAATTATAAAGATAATGCTGTGATGTTTAAGGTTGAAAGGCTTTTTCTAGTACATACTGTTGAAAGCATTATTCTCTAGAAAACAAATTCCTATGTACCCACTGTGTATAACTCAATCAAGCACTTCCTGATAAGGTGCAAAATGGCAATGTTTTGATGTTGCCTCCTCTGAAATATATTTTTAAAATGTTTTTTCTCTATTTCTTGTCTCTGTCTTTCATAGTTTTGATGGTTTATCCTCTGTTAAATGTTCCTGCCTTTCTGATTTCTTTTAAATCCTATAGTTATTCCGTAGGTTTGAGACATTTTCTTTTTAATCCTTTTATTGTCAATCACACCATGTGGATTGAATGTGGAATATACTCATAAGTGACTTAACTCATAGTCCAATTAGCATTTTCCCTGACCATCTTCTATTTATATATAAGGCATTTTTTTTTTCATTAAACATTTTCAGCCTTTCTTTCCACATTCTTACCTTTTCTAACAATGTTACCAATTGCTTTAATGATGCTGGTTTCTTTTTCATTGCTGTGAACTTTTTGTGACTGAAACATAATTTGTGAAATACATTTGTCTGCCAAAATAACAGCAGAAAACTGATTGTATCAAGGGCCATAGAATAGGATACATGGAACTTTTAACTTCGTGACACTGCTCTGTTCACCCTAGGTCAGCACTGAGCAATTTTTAGCTATTTTCATGTCCCAAATTGATGGTCTCAGCTCATTTCTTAGACCACATACGAGACAGCATTGTGGTACACTTAGCAGTAGGTTCAGCTAGAAAGAATTGTGCTGCCAGTGTTAGAAATAAGAACGAGTTATTCACCAGTATTGTACAAAGCCACAATAGCTTCACATCTAGAGTTCCATGTCTGGTTTGGAGCTTTACACCTCAATAAAAGTACCTGCTTCTTGTGTGAATGTTTAGTGTGGTAAAAAGCCCTCTTGAAATTGAGCGAAAACATTATCTGTACAGACAAACTGTAAAAAAAGTAGCCACTAAAGTTTATAAAAATCATTAGTATGAGTTTAAATGAATACATTATCCTACATTTAACAAATAGTTAATACAGACAATTTTTGTTTTGTGGAAGTAAGAGGAGGGTTTTACCTGAAGAATTCATGGATCATTTAAGTCCTGGTGTCAAGTACACTAGAATGTTAGTGAAGCCAAAGTCAAAGCCAACACAATTTAAATCTGAAAGCATATTCAGTAACATTTTAATAAGATAACAAATAAGATAGTTATTACCTTGCGCACTGAAGACCTCTATTATACCTGTAGTGTCAAAATGAAAATTCTACTGTCCTAACATGCTAACATGAGAATTCCTGTTACTTTATTTATTAGTCTCTTTTTCTTCCAAAAAGTGAAGAGATTTGATATCTGACTGTGCATTATTTTGTTGTATGACAGTCTTATCCTACTCAATGTAAAATACATAGAAATAACCTCAGCTATACTTAGGTATTCTGAAGTGTAGCATCTGAATCTCAGTTAGGCAACCTTGGATCATTTTGTGCTCTGAAGCACAATTCATGCTGCATAATCCAGATACATATTAGTATGAGATGAATCACCCTATGAAGATGCCCATTTTTCCTCTACTGACTATAAAGTCTTCATTGTCTAACTTTTAGATGTATAAATCAGGAAAGATGAATCCACTCTAACTCATCAGTGTATGTTGTTTGTTGTTCATTAGTAGACCTTGCCTTATGTTGCTTATTCTGCAGCAAAATAAATCAAAACAAGTGGTGATATAAGTGCACTAAATTTTGCAAAGTATCCAGTATTTCCCATTTGCTACATCTCTGCAAGTTACATCATCCTTTGTCCTTGTGTTACTTTTGTCTTCAGACGGAAAAATCCCAAATATTATTTAATAGCAGGATTTAGGTATGGCAATTGTTTAGCAGGCCATGAGAACAATAGCGCTAAGAAAAGAATATAATAGAGAGCAACTTTCAGGCTTTACTGCTCTTGCTTTCCTCTACTCTCCCCTCAGGTTTTTTCATTCAAAGCGCCCCTTCACTGTATTTTTCGAATTTTTTTTTTTATTATTATTCAAAAGAAAAATAATGCATCTAAAAGCAACGTACAATTGGCTTTTTCTTCACTATTCCTTCTGTCCTATATTTGTTACTACTATAGTTCTCTCTGAAATGATGGTCTAAAGAACAAAGATCAGAGCTTAAGGAAAAAGTTGTCTCTTCAATTATGTTTCAAGTCTAAGATGTAACATGATAAAGTTGCACCCCTTTCATCTTTATCTTAAAATAAAAAGAGCTTTGAGAGAATGGGATTTACATTGTGTGAGATAGAGGAGGCATGATGTTTTTGAAAGAAGTATCTAGGTTTGTCCTTATATATGATGTTATGATTTTATGTTTTTACCTTTCATTTCTTACAAGAGAAGTAGTTCACTTCCTGAATTAGTGGATGCAGGGCAGACCCAACTGAACTTTGTGTCTTGCAGACAGTGTACACTACTCTCAAAATTCATATGCTTCAGCATGTCTTTTGCATAGAATTCTTCAGTTTAGTCAAAATTTGAGTTGTGGAACCTGAGCTCTGACTCTACAAAAAAACCCTGAAGCTGCAAACTTTCATGCTTAGAGTAGGAATTCTTAAAAATCCCACTGGGATAGACCATCCTGGAAGCTAAACCCATATCAGCAGACCCTTCCTCTGGACTCTCCCCTACCTGACTCAGGAAGCATTCAAGGTGGTCAGTCTCTCAACATTGCTTCCAGAGCTCTGCAAATCTTTAAATTTCTCTCTCTACTTCTTTAACATCTGTGTCCTTTTCTGCTCATTCTACAGCTACAGGTGAAAACTTACCCAAACCTCAGACAAGCCACGAAGATTTTAAATCAAGAGGAAGATTGCTGTTTAGGTCATTATCACTAGCATAAATATGGTAAAGAAAAAACAGGTAAGTATGAGTTATATCTTCCTAAATTTCTTAAAGGAAAAAGAAGTATGTTTTCCTATACCTGCCTATTACCAGAATTTGTTAAACTCTGCACATAAAAATATCCAAGTAACATTTAGTGCACATTAAGATACAATTAACAATACAGTCCTAAAATATTTTGAGAATATAGACCACCATCCAGTTCAATTCTTTACATTAGCCCTTTAACAAAAAAGCATCACAGCAATGCTATTGTTTCAGCATACTTATTCCAATTGGGGAAGTAAGTATTAAAATAAGCATTTATTAAGGCTGCACTTCTACTACTGAGTTCAATGGGGCGCTAAGTCTATGCTGCAATTGTTTACTTCGTTGTTTATGTCCTAGCATTTATTGTCCTTCTTGGGTAATAAGTGTACAGTATGAGGTTATACAAATTCACAGAGTGTTGAAATGCTACTCTTTCTAAAATGCATATTTCGTGAAATTACAAACGACACATTTTCATTAGTTTTAAAACCTGTTTATGTATAAACTACTACTGAGATTTATATGATTACCTGACAACTGTAAATATTCCCTCCCTATCCCCCTCTAATTTATACTTTTCTGCCTTTTCCTGTGTGTATTGGGTGACAGGTTATTTGTAAACATCATATTTATATTACCAACCTCTTTCGGCAGTGATAATTTCCATCCTAAAATATTCTCTGTCATACAGCTGTCAACATAGATACTTTTACATGCCAGCTAATTCTAAAAACTTGAGAAAGCTTTCAATTACTCTGGTATGAAGACACATATGTTACCTTTTTCTATGATGCTGTAAAATAATAATAACACAATAAAAGAAAACTGAAAATCCTATATGAATCCAAACCATCACTTTTTATGTATTGTAGTACCCAATGGCTTAAGAACCGATTATCATAAATGAGGTAAACATACGTATAAAGAAGTCCCCCAAAACCTTAAGATCTTAAAATCTGAACAGCTGCATCTAGTGGTTCCTTCAGAAATAACTGTTATTTTACTTGCTCAGAAATGTAATACAGGCACCAGCTTTAAAATATTTGGATAACTGACTGTTCTTTTAGGCATCTACTGTGACATAGGTGTGACTGGACCATTTAAGAAGAATTCTAACTCTTTAAAAAGATTCTGAACTTAAACTTTGTTATGAAGAAAAAAAATCTTTAGGTAATTTTGAATAATCTAATTCTTGCTTTTGTCCTTGTCCTTTAAGCAAAGTAGAAGGTATCCTGGAAAAGATGTATTCTTTGAAAGGCAATGGTTAGAAGATGACATCTACCACCCTGATCCA